>NW_023340095.1:5593578-5608603 GCF_004916995.1 Morone saxatilis | reverse complement strand
TGTGAATGTGTGAAACTGTGTGGAACAGGGCATAGCTGAGAAAGAAAGCATTGCTTTTAGTCCAAGTATTTAAGGTAAATAAAAGTGTGGATCTTCCAAAGAAGGTTTTTTTTTTTTTTTCATTTTAGTGGAAATTGACTTCCCTTTTTAAAAAAAATCCTAAACCAGTTGTAGTGTTTTATTTTTTGGTCCCAGTGTTGGAAATGGTGAGTTAGAGAAAAACATATATAGGCAACTGCAACACTAATTATTATTTTGTCACCGCTTTTTGGTCAATTTAAGTCATTTTTGAGCATATAAATTACTGGTATATTAACACAAGTTTGATCAGTAGACATAAAAAGATGAAAACACATTTTACCCTGACTCTTGAACATAAACCCAAGATACTTGAACCTCCTAACTTCAGTCAGTGACTCACTGCTCACCCGGAGGGAGCAGTCCACTGTTACCTTACAGACAGGGAGGTGCTGACCCTCATACCAGGCCACTTCACAGTTGGATGACACTCATTGTCCCCAGTGCACACACTGAAAGTCACGGTCTGATGAGGCCAAAAGAATGTCATCTGCAAAAAGTAGAGATGAAATCCCAAGTCCTACCGCACACACCCCGGCTGCGTCTTGAGATTCAGTCCATGTTCCAATTATGCATTTTAGTTTAGTGGTGGGGTTAAACTTTTTGTTTAAAAAATGAATTGTATCTATATACCTGTAACCATTCTTTTATTTCATGGTATACAAGCATTGTATAAAGCTTTTATTTCTGGTAACTTTTTTGGTGCGACTACTGTGTTTATTCAGTTTTGATGAATAGATATTCAGTGTTTGTCTGGCCATGATGAATGAAAAATGGGGATTTTCAATTTTGCTCAGGGAAATTATGTGTCCCCATTTATTCTAGTTACCTAAAATAACTTTCCCCTCTGCCTGATTTAATATTTAAAATCATAGATCCTGGGGATAATACTGATATGCCCATGGCATGAATAATACAGTATTTTATTTCAACAGTATTCCATGTCACACATTAGTTTTGCAGGCATCCTTCCAAATAAAAGTTGTTGTTTGTTGTTTTTTGTTTCATAATAATAAAATGAGTTGTGTTGTGTCCAAAATGATGAGAGAGAGAGAGAGAGAGAGAGAGAGAGAGAGAGAGAAGATACTCTTCACACTTTACTGAGGTAAAAATAGAAGGCAATCATATGAGCTCACATCCAGTTAGACACTTTTACTATTGGTTCAATAACTGAAAATGAACCATTTACAGAACAGGAGCAGGGTAATGAAAGATGTCAAAATCCAGATAAATAGATTTAATGTCTTCCAACAGGCACAGTGTAGGCTGGAGTTTTTCCCCTTGTATGTTTCAGAGCAATCCTTGAAATAATGGATAAATATCGGTACAGGTAGCATCAAGAAGAGTAACTGTCACTACGTGACAAGGTTTGGCTTAGCCACAGAAGGCTTATCTTAGACAGCTAACGACCTCTTTGTCACACTCTGTCAGGTAAATCTGAAATTAGAATAAAGTTCAGAGAAAAGTTAAGGAGCAAACTGTCTCCCCAGATGCGATAAATTTCTCATCAAATGGCTGTGCAGTCATTGTGCTACCAAAACAGATGAGCAGATACATATGCTTGGTATTTGGTTTTTAAGGATTTTACGGTTTCAAACTTTATGGCTGAACAACAAACAATTTTCAAAAATGAAAATAAAAACAGACACAAACCAGAACAGAGCAGTGTCTTCAGGAACCTTATCTCCTGGTACGGCCACCATGGATTCAGCTTTGTCTTAGCTGTATGCCTATTTCAGTTTCCATGAATGTGTTTGCATACGTTGCCAATAAAGCGGATTCTGATACATGATCAGTTAAAGCAAGAGAGGGAATATTGCCCAGAATAGTGACACTGAGCCCCACTCTTGGACACATGAACTTGGGTTTGTGCTTACAAGTGAGTGCCTAAGGCCGTACAGTACAGCTGCTTTAACTTTGCTGGGCATAGGCCATGCCATGGCCATGCCGTTGGGAGCAATACCTTGTTGCCTTGCCACCTGCAAGTCAGGCCACCTGCAAGTTAGTTAGTTTACAGGGCAAGGGGGAGTCAGTGTTGAATAAGGCATTGTTGGCAGAGGGAACATAAATTAGGTACATTTTTAAAGATGAAAATATGCACAATGGTAGTGTCATTTTTATGTCAGTATTACTTTCAGACACATCCCATAAGGCTGATAATTGGTGCAGTGTGTAATGTGGAATGTCTGCAAATCACCAAATGATGGAAGCATCCATTAAGCTTGCATGCTTGCAAATCAGCAATTTAAATCCCCTGTGACACAAATTCGGTCTCTTGAGAGATGTCTAAACATAAAAAAATAAACAGGAAAATAATCCCACATAATGCCAGATAATTTTTACTAGTTTGGTGCATTTCAAAGAAACCCTTCTCCAACAAGTATACAAATTTAAATAAGGACCAAGTTTATAGGCAATGTATATTGAAACATACAAATAATTCTACTCCACTTGTCAGTAGCTTGTTGTGTACTTATACCGTGCCATAAACAGATAAACAGGAAGATAGCATAGCATAAAATATATAGCTAACAAGATAAAAAAGCTAAAAAAGGATAAAAAAGAACATATATTGTAGATAGATCTGTGTCAAAATTGAAAGAAAGAACATTCGATAATGTTGTTTTATGTTACATGCATTTGGTTCAACACAGCAACTCAATGCAATAACATGGCTTCTATTTTAATCTATGTGTGTATGTGTCAGAGGTAGACAGAGCAAAAATTACTCAGTAATTTAGCAATCATGATGATGTTGGACATATGTCCATGCAGCCAGCACAAATACCTGACATGTTCATAATTATGAATTTCAGATACCAATAAAATTCCATCATGCATCAGCTTATCTTCTTGGATATTTTCATTTAATCTGTAATACAATCCATTAATCTTCACCCTTCTTCTTCTTTGCTAATTAATCTAGCTAGTCCTTGGAGATCACAAGGCATTCCCAGGCTAGATATGCAAATCCCACAGTTATATTCTCCTTCTGGATGTCCAAGCTTCTCACAGTGTCTTTAAGAGTGTGCCTAGACACCCTTGAAAGAAAAGTAATTTTAGTCACTTGTATCTGTCATCTCATTCTCTCTTTTTTCAGCACCTTTGTCACCCCAACAGTCTAGTACAACGTCCACATTACTGTCAATACAGGACAAGTCAGCTTGTTGATCTCATGCTCCATCTAATTCTCATTTGTCAACAAGATCCAAAGATACTTGAGCTCCTTCACTTGAGGCAACTTACCCCGCACTCAACTAACCTAAAGGCGGCAATCAATTATTTCTGGCAAATTATCATGGCCTTAAATATGGTGGTGCTAACACAACCCAGCTGCTCCTACCTCTGCTGAAAAATACCTCAGTGAGCACAGGGTCCACTACAGGTAAGCATTGAGGAGGAATCCTAATTGGATGGCCACATCACATCAACTTGACTGGCAGTTCTACTCTATACTCAAGTTCATTTTAGTTCCTTGTGCTCACCAATTCTTTTGGTCCGCAAAACTAATGACTGAGCACAAGGCTGGGAACCTAGATTTACTGGTAAACATGGGACTAAACTTTCACTTACAGGCTCAGCACCTTAATAACAGTCAAACACAACGTCCACATTACAGTCAACGGCACACTAATCCGACTATCGATACTTCATCTTTGGGGGTTACTCTGTCCCTTGGAGTAACTTATTCCCAAAAGAGGAAATCCACTGTTTTTCATGGCCTTATACATGGAGGAACTGAGCCCAGCTTCTTCACCCTTTGCTCCAAAATGCCACAGTGAGCAGTCTGTTGATACCAGCACTGCTTCATGACATATGATTTTAAATGTATTTTGACATCACAATAAGTCAATAAATCAATGGGATGGATAGGCTAGACAGATACAGTCGATAGACAGACACAGAGAGACTGCTTCTCTCTCTTTCTTGCATTAGATTTGTTTAGCAAAAATATGACAGATTAGCTCAGGATTCATCCACCTGCTCACTTTGGATAGCTCAGGCTGGTATGCTTGTCATGCAAGGAAATACCAATTATATTCCAGTCTATAGTTTAATTACAAATCACAGCTCGCTCTGTGCTGTCATACAAATTAGATTTGTAGAAGAAGGGCAAAGGAAATACAGAGCTAATTTTGTCAGGATCTTGTCAAGTCTCTGGAGGAAAAGATCTCATGTAGAAGTGTCTGCCAGTCTCTGCACTCACATGTGGCATGAGTCATCTTTCAGAAAGATCAATCAGAGTTAGATAAAATGATTCTTAAAGGAATAGTGTGTCACAGCATAGTCACAAGGATATCTACAGTCAAAGGTAGATTTGCATTTGCATGATGCTCTACAATTTTAAAGATTACTCTGTCCAAATCACAAAAGTTTAGAAGCATTATGCTTATCATCAAAAATATTGACAGCATTGTTATAGGTGTATTACAGGGGTTCAATGTCACACTTGGGGCCAGCAGTATAAACAACCCATGGATCATTGCCAGCTTGCATCTCAATCCAACATAATAGGGTTTAGCATTTACAAACGAGAACAGACTCACAAGTTAGAAGTGCCATCTGCGAGTAAATTTTCACATGCTAGAAATTTATAATAAATTACCTGCAGTAGGTGAAGTCTTGCTTTCAGAGTAGGGTCTTCCTCACTTTGTTCTATAACTGTTGATGTGACTATCTAACACTTTTTCACTAAAGTGTGTTATCACTGTTTAAATGGACACAGCCAGTAAATCTGCCTGGTCAGTTTCAAATTTGTGTGGAAAACAAGTTTGAGCATATAACCAAGATAGCAAAATTCCTAATGGTTTGAGTAAATTAGCTTTTATGTTGCCTCTAGAATGCCCCACTTACCCAATGAACCCTAATCAAAAAATATATCGACAGTAATGTCTCAGTGTACTCATGGAAGTCTGATCCTTTAACATTGCATTTGTTGGAATGACAGTAATATGTCAGTGGAGGCTTATAAAATCAAAGGCAACAAATAATTATATGAATTGCATCAATCATAGGCTACTGATTAAGTGTAGTTGTGGGGAACTTACTCATCTTTTAATTAAAAATAGCCTATTTAAGTA
Source organism: Morone saxatilis (assembly GCF_004916995.1). Taxonomy (NCBI): domain Eukaryota; kingdom Metazoa; phylum Chordata; class Actinopteri; family Moronidae; genus Morone; species Morone saxatilis. The sequence continues at coordinate 5,603,444 of NW_023340095.1, read as the reverse complement.
GCAAAAACATGGCAGAGAAGTGTATCATTTATACTATAAAACATTTTGGGTGAGTTTGGTAGCTTATACTGAAAAGCACATGCAGGCTGTCAAACAGCTGCTACCAAGAGGCTATTCAGAGATTTTGAGGCCATTGGGTGAAAAATATGAATGTACTACTTTCTGGGAGTTGTTGATGACTAAATTGCAGAAGTCATGAATTCCGTCCCAACATCCTTATGAATTCATCCAAATAGCTCCAGCATGATTTACCGAATGTTGGAGCTATTGGGTGTAGCTCACTAAACTGTAATGCATGCAATTGCATATGGTTTTTGGTGCTTAATGGCCGTGCAAGACTAGACAGATAAGACTACACCCATGCTACCAGCTCTGTGGTTCTGTACTTATGCACAATGGTGCTTTGAGCTAATGCTGATGTTAGCACACTAATATGTGCACACAATGACAATGCTAACAGACTGATGTTAAGCAGGTAATGTTTACCATGTTCAAGTACAACTGAGTACTTGTACACTCATACAAGGAAACCTCACAGAAAAAAAGTATAAAGCATGAGGGCGTCCACATTTATAAACCCGTACCACTTATAATTAATATAAGAACTGGACACCAGACTCAAAGATGGTGTCCATTGATTTCTTTCTTTCTGGTAGCTGCATCCAGTGGATATTAGGGGTTACAAGTTTTGTATCCATGCAAGATTTAGAGCAATTAATTTATGCTCTCATCTCTAGCAGGGTGGATGAGTGCAGAGTGTATTTTCTGTTGTATGGTCTTTTCCCCAAAAGACCAAATTCAAAGGGGCAGGATAAATTAGCAAATTACTATATAAATCATTGAACTGCAAGTTGCTGTTTGTTTCTATATCACTTATCAAACTACGTAACATCAATCTTGGGGCCAAAATACTATATATATATAAATATATATATATACATTTCTGATATGCTTAAAATTTAGCAGGCCCATTAGATTTTTAGTCAGTTATTGCTCTCAGTCTGAACCAAGTACAGTGATGGTAGATATTGTGGATGCATAGAACCAACTTCCTGATCTTAAATGCATTCCAGTTTTAGTCACTTTTCAATGCATGTTGCATTGTCCATTTGTTTGACATAGAAAAATGTTTGTAATTTTTTGTCATTTTTTGCTAACAATAACACACAAAAATAACAACCCACTCAGCTGAAGCCTGTGCATTGCCTTTGGTTATACCATTTATGTGATCATGTGATCATCAAAGAGAACCTGATCTGCAGAAATCCCAGAAGAGTAGACTACAAGTACTTGGCTCCATAATCAAGGTTGAAATGTCCTTGAAGTTAGTCTATAATGTGTTAAAGCCAAAAAACCACCCACTCAGTGTCAATAAATGTGCCACCTGAGTGGCTTTTAACAGGGCTTGCTAGTACACAAGTCAAAGGTTTCACACAGTGTAGAAAACATCTTCAAATTTGTACTATTCAGCTATGTACACATAAGCCTCACTTTACCAAACACATTCAGGGTATATAAAATACATGGACTTAGATGGAATGAAAAATAGGTAGACTGTGTAACCGTTCATAGATCTGGTCTTTTATTCTTTCTTTATTTCGCTCTCTCTTACTCTGTCACTGAGTGTTTGCACTTTAACCTGTCCCGAGCCAATTAATCTGGCTCAGGACAGGTGTCTGAGCCGGCATGGCAGGAGGGAACTATTTCCCTCTCTGCCTCCAGCTGGCACTTCAAGCACATCCCCCCCCCATGCCTCACAGTGTCTGTTTACCCGCTGTCCGAGCCAGTCAACCTGCCTTGAAGCAGTTGCACTTTCTTTGCAAAATGGTAGGAAGCATTTTGTATTAAACCAAAGATGAGAGTGTGCTCTAAACACTAGTGGCATAGATCTAGGGCTGGGTCTGTCGTCCGGTCTATCAGTCAGATGGTTGGTCTACCAGTCTCAACAACTATTGGGTGGATTGCCATGATTTCTTCATTTATGGTTCCAAGAGGAAGTCGACTACTGATAATCATGTTTTGGAAGCAAAATAGCCCAAACTGTCAAAGTGGACCAGTGCATGAAAAACAATGTTTTTCCCCGTCATGTCTGGCTTGAAATTATAATTTGAATAGGTTAAATAATTTAGAACAAAAACAATGGAGAGGGAATTCACAGTAGAAAAAATGGGGATATGTGATTATCATGTTTCTGTGTAATTGCTCATTGGTCACCTGAATGTGCTGCTGCTCTCCTCCACTCACTGAACACAGACCATCCAGAGATCCATAGCCACATGAGAGCACATTCACTCCAAAATATGATTAAAAAACCAAAACAAACAAAAAAAATCTTCTGCTCCTAAACCTTGAACTTATTAAATTAAATTCATATAACACATTTAGAATACTAGACAATAATAAGGTTAATTCACTCTTTATATGTGGAAGTTTAATTATAATCCAAATTCAGAGTTTATTTTGTGAAGCCGATTAAATAAGATAATGTTTTATGGACACAACAAGTGAAACCACCCTGACAAGATTCACATCTTTCTACATAAACCTCTTTGGTCAGTTTTGTTTTTAATGTCATGATTACATGATGCTTAGCTTACCAACAAAGTGACGTTTTTAACATCAAAGTAAATCTCTCAGGAGCTGAATGACCCAGAATCTCCACCAAAAAAAGTTTTTGAGACATTAAATACATATAAGTGCGAAAGGATCTACAATCAATAATCAATGGATTCTTTGCTCAATAACTCATGAGTCCCCGACACTCAGTTGAGGGCCCATTTCTCACTCAGAATAAATGATTCCCTCAGCTTTTGACAGCTGGATAGCAGAATAAGAGACAAAGGTTTAATTCCCAAGGGTGTATAATCCTTTCTACATTCAAGGGACAGGTGCATTTTCTTAAAAAAAGAATTTCACCGGCAGGCTGCAGACAGCATAAGGACAGGCATGGTTCTTAATGTGTTGTGACCTTTGCCACTAAGGTAGCTCTAATGGTGGCAAAAAATACCCACTAGGACATCTTCAGAAAGGTTCTCAATATTTGATGCTCAAGTTCACTTTGCTTGACAGAGAGGAGTCTGGGAAAACAGCTATTGAGGTTTGAGATGTCTTTGCTTTTTCTTGTTGGTTGTAGCAGTGTTTCCCTTGACAAATTTTGAATGGTGACAGCGTCTTTGTATTAAAATAATTCATTGTTGTCATTTGTTGTTCAAGAAAAAAGAAAAAACTCCCAGTATAGTGTCAGTAATGTATGTTTATTTTATTAAATTAATAGATTTTTTATTTTGTAACCGACATAGACGAATTCTGTGTTTTTCAGCATTTGCAACAAGAGCTTTAATGCACAACAGTTAAAATCAATATTTTACATTACTTCTCCATAGCAGTGTCATAGCATTTATTTATGGTTGTATAATGTGGCCTATGAATGCAATAAAGTGAGCCTTTGCAGGATGTACCATGCATATTATCTAACGTGTGCAGCAGTCTAAAATGACCCCAACAAGGATAATCATTTTAGAAAGTGGATGGATTGATGTATAGGCTATTGAATGCATACTGAATCTAAAAATCTTACACATCCATTAGCAATTCTCCTGTGATTATGTGCAATGAAGCCACTATCAGATTCTGTTAATGTAACCACCTTTTTGGAGTATATTCCATATTTTATCACTGAGCCATCGGTGCAGAAACCTTTTTCCTAATACAGGAAATTACACTGCCACTTTGGAGAAGTTGCATGCCGAAGATCATTTCCTTTTAGACAGACATCTATATATTCAAAAGATAAGAATTGAATTCGGATAATTCCTGCAAAAATGTTGAATATATTCACGTGAAACTTTTGCTTATACATTACTTATGAACATTGTAAATTGCATATGGCTGGTGAAATACAATATAGGCCTTTGTGTTACTTATGCTCCTTGTGCCAATAATGTGCAGGTACGATGGCAATATGTTTCAACTGGCCACCTGGCTAAACTAGTCTCCTATGAACTAAGTCTTCTGTACAATGCATAATGTGTTTGGTGCCTAAGCATAAAATATATATATAATAAAGTAAACACTTAAGATGGCAATTCCCTTCAACACAGAAATCCTAGATTTGTCTCTAATATTAGCATTGACTTTCTTATTATTTTGCCATGAGACTTAAACAAATATTTTTAAAGCATAAGGATAGTGATATGTTACATTTTGCTAATTGTAAACAAATCCCAAGAAAAGTCCAAAACCAACAATAAATTCACCTTACCAACAAGTATTGTCTGTATCACCGAAGTTTAATACTGTAAATCTCTGTCACAAAACAAACTGCATGGAGTGCAGCTCGGGTGTAAAAAAATGGTGCCCCTCTGGTCTGCTTCACGTTTGGGTATTCTACCAGTTTAGAATAATTGAAAAAATCAAGGCACTTGCAAAATGAAAGGCACTTAAGAGGGCAGTGATTTAAGAAAGGATTTAATATCTCAATGGCTATTTACTTTTAACTTTAGCAGTTAAAAAAACATACCTACACATTTCAGCCATGCAGACCTTCTTGATATATTTCATTCCCTTTGTGGCATTAAGCTCCATTGTTGTTATAAATTAATGAGCCACACTGTTGCACTAGATGACATATTTCTTCATCATGGTTAACTTTTTTAGACTCTTTTAGACTCAATCCCACATACACAATCTTGCTAACATAAATAATTTTCAATAATAGTAATAATAGCAATAATCCATAGCTGAAAATAGTTTGGGTTTGGGTACCATAGTAAGGGCTGGAAAGTCAGAAGGTACTTATTGAGAGATGGACTGATTCATTAATGGTTTTGTTTTTTTCATGGCATTTCTTGACAATAGGAAACATTAAAGCATGTAAGAACTGTACTGTAATGTATTTTACTTACAATATGAACTTTCCAAATGCTGAAAAAAGTTAATCTGGGACATTAGTGTTCGCTCATTTAGTACATGAGCATAATTAAAAGGTAATGTTGTAGCAAAGAACAAATTCCTGAGCAGTCTTTCTAATTACGTGTGTAATTACCTCTGAAAGATAGTGTGAAAAACAGCTTTTAACAGCTTATGCACTCTAAACTGAAAATTAAACTGCCTTTTCACTTCATTTTCACTTGTCTCTTGCCTTCGCTCTCCAACACACACATTCCTTTCATTTCCATCTCTTTTTATTTTTCAGTCCTCCTCACTGCATTAGACAAATCCTCAAAGTCTTTAAACACACTAACCAAATGGCAAAAAGATGGTTCCAATCCTGTCCCTATTGTGGCATAATCTCTATTTCATATGCCTTGTGCCTGTATCTTGCTGGAACCTTGCACCCAGTGAGTAATGAGAACAAGGTGAGGGGCCTCTGGAGTGTAATTATTTTCATTTGGGTGACAGTGGGGGGCTGCTCTACATTTGTCTCACCCATATGTGACAGTTCACTATCTTCCAGCGGCGGTAATGAGCACCAGGCTCTCGTTATCTGTTGGGGATGGCACCTCTAAAAATAAATGTTACCTTTCACTGTCCACACATGACAAGAGAAGGAGAAAAAAAATATAGTAGAGCTGGTGTCATGAGCTAAGCAGAGTGAGTGCCTTTTAGAAATGTTGTCTTTTGGAAAAGTATAGAAATACCAAAAGAAAGGACAGGTCAAGGGAAGGTGAGGCTGTGACTGGTGTCAGGATAAATTTAATGATACACATAACCAGCACCACCCAGGAACCTTGTTTGTTTTTTTTCTTTTATTTATATCAACAATATACATATACACTCACACTCACAAATATACACACCAACTACTGGATGGGACAGAAACACAAAGCAGTATTTTACAAGGTGAAGCCTTTGGGCAATTTTGTCCCCTGTCGCTTTACATATTTCTGGAGCACCAAGCTTCATTGCCTCGTCCTCAGCTGCAGTCCCCCTACATTGCTCAAAAGGGAAGAGAAATTCTTGGGGGTGTATTCTGTCATCTGTCAATGGACTAACCTTGCTTACCTAAAAAAAAATAATATTCCAGCTGGGATGTTTTCTCTATCTCTTTAGCTTTTTTCAGGTATTCAGTTTTCTTACTGAGGCAATTAAATACAGTAAATCTTGCTTAGTGTGACCCACCTTATTAAATTATTATATTAACACAAGGAATAAGCACAGCACCCCAGCCATTGTAGTGTAGTCAGGGCCTGTAAGCATCTACCTTCACACAGCAAGCCTTAGTAGCAAGTTCAGATTTTTTTTTTTGGGCTGTTCACATCATTTGTTACGTATTACGGCCCTGAGGTGACTTGCATGACAAATGACAATCTACAGTGACGTAAAAGTCACATGAATTCTGATATTGTGTACTGTGTACACTGAGGTGCCATTGAAAAAAATCTGACTTGTATCTGATGTGGACCACATATGAAAATATGAATACTGAAATGAATGAATAATGAAAACCAAAAAAATGAAAATGACCCAAATCAGAATTTGGAAATATCAGATTCCAGGTGATTTGTGCTGTTGACACTGTCATGAATAAAAGAGATCTGTGTCACAGAAAAACAATCTAGGCAATTTAGGCCACTTAGAGTGGGAAATCCATCCTCACTGTCTCAAAAGCTTTCAACTTTCTTAACCAGGAATATTTTTTTGACTGATCAGGAGTTCTGTCTCATCCACTTTATGGGAAACAATTCTCAGTGAAGCAGCTATGCATGCTCTAGACCAGGACCAGGCTAAACAACCTCTACAATTACAGAGCAGCATACTTACATGGACAAGGCTTATGTTTTATCGATAGTGTTTTTTAAATAGTATGTTATATTTTTTATAGGAGGAACTACTTCAAGGATAGGTGAGTTAGTTTGGTCCTAATCTGATGAACATTCCTGACTTTGATAAAAAGCAGAAAGCAGCCGCTTTGCTTTTGGTATGAGAAGCATCAAACAGGGCAACAGGATACCTACAGAGCTGTGGCAAAACAATATGGTTATCTGTGTGTTATCCCTGTGAGAATCATAATTTATTAAAATAAATGTTCTACTCTATCCATTCACCCAAATTATAAGATACAATTATCATAGTGGAATCAAGACAAGGGAAGTTTTCTATTTTAGAAATGTCTTTCTATCTTAGATTCTTGGATATTTAAGCATTAAACATATATTCAGGGGTGCCCTGGTAGCTCACCCGTCCTGCATTTGCTGTCTGTTTCCAGTTATTAATATCGAATAAAGCATGCCAAATATTTTAACTCAATTGTAATCTGGCTTTCTAGAAACAGAGTTCCAGTTAGTCAAGGTAGTACATAGACTGTGCATAATCTGTTTTCATATGAACTACCCTCATCAAGGAAAAAAATCCTAATGAAAACAGTCCTTGGCATTATAAGGGTAAATTATAATTGTATTATCCTGGGTATTACAATTACATGACATCACAAATGTTGAAAAAACATATACATACAAGAGTATTACAGCTATTGATATTAATAGCAGGCATGCAATTGAAAGGGGCCAGGTAGAAAAATATCTACTTTAAACAAAGCACATTTCTCTGATAAATGATAAAATATATGAATGGATGGAACTAATATACAGATAAACAGGAATTTTGTCCGTTAAAAGCATATTAACCTGCATATAACACATGTAATTAGTATACATTTCTCCCAATGCACTGCAAACAATCAACGAGGCAAAAGCCTAATCTGTCTCCATTGGGGTTTCTGTGTCTCTAAATTACTCCCAACTCCTGCACTGTCCTCATCAGAGCAGTCAACCCCCCGAACATGTGCCTGCCGCAGCGATTTTTTCATGGTTTTCATAGGCTCACATAGGCTTTGCGTGGCGTGCAAAAAAAGATAGAGCAGATGCCGATCGCTTCAGATCACGAACCAACCGTGTCGCTTAGCGGCACGCTCTTTCTGAACAGCCCAATTGGATAACATGGGGGCCAAAAGGAAGAGGGCAGTTGTTCGGAGAGGTGGTCAATAGAGTGACTTGGTTTGTGGATGAGGAAAGCTTGAAATGTCATTTAGGGAACAAAGGAGGGACTAGTATTGCTACATGTGCAAGTAGTCTGCTCATAACATATGGTATTTTGTGCAATAACCTAGCACTGATTGCACCTTGAACTTGTCCTTCGGGACTATTAAGGTTTCCCTGCTGTCCAGACTGTTCATCAACCTAACAGAACATTACAGAACTCTCTGATTGCTCATTTCAACAGGGCAGAGCAAAGTTAAGTCAGCGTTGCTATGGTTCTCTTCAAACTGTGAAGAAGTTCCACTGATGTGATGTGAAGGGATGACTATTTCAGTTTACAGTTTTGTAGTGTAATATACTTTTTTGTATCATATTGTATATAATTCTAGCTATTCAATTTTAAAGCAATGGGAGACCAACTTAGATAAAAAAGACAAATTATTTTTAACTGAATTTGTGTGGTTAAAGTGACTGAATAGTGTGCTGTTTTTGTTCAAGATTATATTTACTTCCTTTACATAAGTTTTCCCTAGCGTTCCTCTGGGTTTGAGCTTTTTCATTATAGAGAAGCCGTGAGAATCTTCATAATTAAAAAGCCACTGGTTCAAGCAATTTGACGCCTAAAGGTTGATTAAAAATGGATGTGTAATGTTCACAATATTTTTTCTGTTACTGTAATACTTTCATTGTCCTGTTTTTTTTCAAACTGATAAACTCACTCTCAGCATGAAAAATTGATGATCTCTTTCTTTGTGTTCCACCCCCTCTACTGCCCTCTTTTTTCAATTGAAAGGTGAGCGCTGGCTCACTGCCAGTTAGCCACTAATGGCCCCGGACAGCGAGCTTCCGGAGGGCCTTGTGGCAGGTAAGGGCTGTGTTAAAAGGCCCATTATGCTAATGCTAATTCTACCGGGGAAGGGTGGGAAGATCTCCCCGACACTTCTCATCTCCATCATTAGCAGCAGCACGTAGGGAGGGAATGGAGAAGCTCTTTACTGCAACATGAGCCTTTCCAGAGAATTTCAAATGGGGTCTGAGGGAGGTGTGGGCTCATCTCTTCTTAACGGGCAGAGCCCTGACAGCTCATTGTTGAATGCAACACAGATGGAATATGATGTAATACTATGTTCATTCTGCAAAGTCTGTTATTGCTTTAGTTTTACAGTAAAAGAACAATCACCATATCCTTTTATATTTGCCAGCAAGACAAGCCAACGACTTATGATTACATTTTTGGATGGATTATATTACTTCAATTTTTTAATTATTAGCATTATTTTCTCAAACAGTTTTTAATGAAAATTCAAAAGTGAATACAGGGAATTTGACAAATCTGAACTGATATGATGAAATAGTTGATAGTAAGTAATGGAGCAGTTTTGCCTAAGATTTGTATATAAAACATAGATCATATTTATGCATATCACAAAACCACAAATTGACCTCAGAGGTCTTTCCATTCTGTTTAGCATATGACACCCTCTTGTAACACCCCTTTGATCAATAATAGGTGGCAATACTATCGTAGATAATGGACCAGTAGGTTCAACTGCTGGAGCACAGTGAAATGCTTAAATGAAGCTCAGAGACAAGAGGTTGAACATGGGAACATGCCGGCTTTTTGTATTAAAGTAAATAAATTTTAATTAATTTTAAATAAATAGTAAATAAAAATACATACATACAAAATCACAAATAACGGTACCACTCACACTGATAACACTGGTTGTGTTAAATCACAAAAGAAAATAATAAATCACATTTGCAATTGCTCAGTTTTCACATTAATTATCAATATTTCAATTAAATCAAATTCAATTATATAACATGGCCAAAAGAACAATCAATTTTGCATCCAAACAATACTCTTCAGGAAAATATCCTGCCACT
>NW_023340095.1:5544221-5593478 GCF_004916995.1 Morone saxatilis | reverse complement strand
CCAGGTGGGAAGGCTCGCCATCAACATCGCTGGAAGATCCAGATCCAGGGAACAAAATAAACAACGCCATAAATGAAAAGATCTTTTAGTTGGGTAATTTTCCCGCTCCTCGGAGCTGTACAGACAAAGCACGGACAAAGCGCGCGAAGGAGTCACAGTCACAGTCAAAGCTAATGGCTATTAGCTCGAGCTACTAGCGCTGCGGCTAGCGACTGTGCTAATGCCCGTTTTAACTTCACTAGTACTTCAACTCAAAGGGGACTTCCGTAAACGAAGTGTAAGCCGTATGTTTTCGGGTTTCTTCAGTTTTTGGCGTCCAATTTTTCCTCTCTGTTCACAACACTCACTCTCGCTCCTCTCTCCATTCAGACGCGCGCTCACAAGACAGGAGCAAGGAAAGAACTCTCTGAATCAAATAGTCACTGAGTGAAAATAAATTGACAATAGTCAATTCATTTCTCTTTTTTTCCCTCTCTCATTCTGGAACTCACTGTTATGTGGGTTATACTCTACTCTTAGGTTTTTGGGGAGTTTTTGAGTTTGAGTCTGAGGGTCTGTCTAACAGGAAGAAAGGAAGAAACTTCAGGAAGAGTAAGAGTACAGATTATTCTTCCCAGACTGACAGACATGCAATCGATATGTGTACAGAGCAGACTGAAATAACTAGAGAAACTGTTCTGGACATTAGGTAACAAACACATGAATATGCGGGACAACATCGAGCACTGTCTAGGTGCTGCTAAAACAGGTAGGACCTGGGCAACCTTGTCTCCTAGAAATGATATAATACTGATTTACTGCCTGGATAATGTACCTGTAGCATAGAAAGCAGTCTTGCATGTAGTTTAAGGGGAGTCTTTTCAGTTTGCCAGGCACCCCGACAAGAAATAGTGCCGCATTTATCCCCCCATGAAACCACAACACTGTGGAAAAAGTTTTTTGGCAGCGTCCCTTGAAGGCGACCCATGACATCTGTAGATATAAATGCATCATTATAACGATTCTCAGTTTCAGGTGATTATACACTAATGAAAATATACCTATGAATATTATATTCCATTTCTGCAAGATACTCCAATATGTTACAAACTGGACCTTTAAATAACCATACAAATTTAGTAATTAAGTAATGTACTAACTTATGTTGTGCCAGAGAAATATTGTAGGAAAACAAATGGAAAATGTTGCACATTTTACTGACATGTCCATTATCTACACTTTGCTGTGTTTCGTCATTTTGTTGATAACAAATGTATAGCTTTATGTGTTAAGCCTCTATGTGTCTTGTGTATTTCTGCTGGACATTAATGGTATATAAACCTCAATTCCAGAAGACAGGGTTGGCATGGGCCGCACAGCCTCATATATACTACTCACACAGAGGGACAAGAGACGAAAGGATGAGGTTAGGGACAGTATGTTTGAGGAAATGAAAAGTTTCCACATAAAAGAGAGATGGACAATCCCCAAATATGCATTTACAAAACATTTACACACACTTATAACACTGTGTCAGTGAATGTTTTGAAGTGTGTGTGATTTGCACATCTAATGTTGACTGCATGAATTTAAGTGAAAAATTTGAAAAGCCTAGACCTTTTAAAATATTGAAGACCTCGGTGCTCAAATGATATGCATCCCTGAATAGTAGGGTTCATATGTATTACTGCATGAGCTCCAACTTTGCATCGCATAAATGATACACCAACGAGAAATGTCAACGGTAATACGCATCGGATGGCTGCTATAACAAGACTTGCTCATTTTACAATTATTCCAAGCAGTGAGCACTCCACCATCACTTATAAAAAACATGCATAAGTCAAGAGGCATCTAGCCTGAATGTCTCCTCCACTCATTTTTCCACAGCTCATGAACTGGTGCAGGAAAGCTTTGGTTGCACAACTATGTGGATAGTGTGGTCCCATTCTTTAGTTTATGTGTGCATGTGTGTGTAAGGTGCCTATAAGTACAATGACCTTCAAACTTGGCAGAGGTCCATCTGTCTGACTCATGTAGTGTAGCTGAGCCCTGGTCCCATCAGGTAGAACATGAGCTGTAGAACCACCTGCCTGCACAGTGATCTCCCTACATGCACACAGAAGGGATTTGCAGATTGCACATATTTGAGTTTACATTATACCTGATAAATTATGTGAAATGCTTAACATTTGGCAAAGTATAACCAAAGAAACACTCTTTGAAAGAGGAAACTAATTTAATATATTATTACAGAACATAATTCCTCAAAAGGACGGGTTGCAAAAGTCTTTGAATTTCAGCTAATGTTGAAGTTTTTTGAAGTCATTTTCCCTGCTAAACAATCTGTACCAGTTTGAGTAAGAAATAATCTATTTTTGTAAACAAAGTATCTGCCCTTGGGGCCCTGGAGGCACAGGGAAGATGGTCTGTTTTCCTTGCTTTGATTTCTTTACCTCACACGTAGCATTTCAGCTAAGCTTCAGCAGAGGTAAATATACTTTCAACTTCAAATGCCATCCAAGACACAAATATTTTATTGAAGTACTGGATGCTATGCACTGAATATTTAATACGGAATAGGAAATCTTCAAAGTAACATCCTTCTCAAACCCCTAATCATGTAAAGGTATCATATAAAAGATATAAACATGTTAAGATATAGTAACTATGTTACAGATATACCTATCCAATAAAATATAACAGCAGGTTTCTCATACCTTTGTGAGCCCAATTAAAATCAATACTTTAGAACACTTTTACAAGACACAGTTTACATTAACAGTTCAGTGCTTTCTGAAGTTGAAGGCTATGTAACATGTTTGACTTGTTGACGAGTTTGTATGCGTCTCAATCCAACAACTATAATATTTGTTTTTAACCATGATCGGTATCTTACCCTACAGTTTGTAGTTGCCTAACCTTACCAATAATTAAATCAGTTAGACATTCTTTGGAGAAGATACAGGCTGCTCAAAATAAGGTTGCTCATCTGGCTCTCGGCTATTCATAGTGTTATCTACTGTATATGCGTGCACAATTAGCACGGTTAATGATTGAACAGAAAATATCTTTGTGTGTTTTAATGCTACTTCGAGTATCATTAGTACCAACAACCCATTCAGTGTGGCTCATCAGATACATGATATGGCCTCTGTGCACGGTTATAGCACAAGAGATTGCCTCTGGTCACATAACGCTCCAAGGCCCAAGAACGAAGTCATATACAGGTGAATAGCACTCTGGAGTTCTCTGCCCAAAGATATCACATCTATTGTTTATTACAAACAACTTTTAGAAAGCACTTAATGAAATATTTTTTCCACATAACAGCATAATAACACGTATACTGGTCTGATTATAATGTTTTTTTCTTTTTTATGTCAATCCTATTGTCATCTGTTATCACTTTATTCTTGTCTTGTCTTTATTTTTGTCTAGTACTATTATATTTTAAGTTTATGCTTTAAAGGGGGATCCTAAATAAACAATAAAGGACCAGTGTCAGTATCTATGATCTAGTGGCATCTAGTGGTGTATTTGTAGATTGCAACTACCTCGCTTCACCCTCCCCTTCCAAGTGCAAAGGAGAAACTACGGTGGCTGCGAATTGCGTGTAAAATACAAACGGCCAGTGTTTGGTTTGTCTGTTCTGGGCTAATGTAGAGCACATCTATAGATCCTCCTACATGTTACACTCTGGACCTTTAAAGGTACCCCTTGGAGTTTCTGACCACTAGCACCCCAATGAGCAATGAGTGGGTGCTGAGTTTCGTTTGTATTGTGCATGCACACCTTTGTGCCACTAAAAGTCAGCTTTTTAGCACTCATACTTGCTGTTATGTAGTATGAGTCTGAACCAGTTGGCCACCAAGATGACTGCAAGTGTCTTATTGTAAAATAACACAGTATAAATAATTTGGCAGTTATGCAGTTAACATGTCCTTCTGTACTGGCAGCTTGCCTTTTGTATTTTGCTGCTTCAAGCTTAATTTTGCTGTGGCGACATGTCCATCTGCTTAACTGACATGTTAATTTTACTGTGTAGTAGCAATAATACTTGTAGTAGCAGTTACTGCATAATCATATCAGCAATTGCAGTACTGTAGTACCATATAGTGTATGTGCTCCCATGCAGTGGAAGACTTGCTGGTAATGAGAGCTCCTGAGCATAAATTAATAAGAAAACTATTAACCTAATTGTGCATATTTAATAACAAGCAATTAACTTAATGGTTAATTCTATTATAATTTATTATTATTTATTGACCTTTATGATTCTAAACAGCAGATGTTGGGGGTTTAAAAATGAATGCTTCACCTTCATGAATACAACATCATTAGAAAGAAATTTTGATAAAAAACACAATATATTCAAGCTGTTTTATGGTACTTAATTGAGATAATTTCTTTTATCTTCTTCACAGCGGATGTTCAGATTACACTAGAGCTAAAATTCAGTTGATCATCTTTGCATATACAGCAACTCAAGCTTATAAGCTTCAAACTGCACTCAAAGCTTTGCCTTGGAAGTGTTTGCAGCATTTTTCATTTAAATGCATAACCATATCACTCTGAGCAAGATTGCATTAAAGATACAATTTTGAAGTTTCACAAGTACCGACTGGGCGACAACTGAAGGAACACCAATCAATGCTGGTCCATCCCAGCGCTGCAGCAAATGAAAGTTTCCGATCTGATTAACATCAAAAGCACAATTAGGAGATAAGCAGCAAAGAAACCAGACCATAATGGGAATGCAAAACACCAAACCAATAACAATTAAGTACCCCCACTCCTAGGATAATGGAGTCATGGCCTTGTAACAAATTTAAGGACCAAATGACTGTTTCTCAATTCATGTAATTACAATCATATTCTGTGTTTTTTCATTCTTCCAGGGGTCGAAAGGTGAAGGGTATTGTCTCTGCAGGATGGTGAATACAGTGTGACCATTTAACTCTGTCCTTGCATACTGTATGTAATTATCATGAGGAAGGGCAGGGACATGGAGAGCAAAGATAGGTTTATTTATTGGGATTCCCTTTAATAAAAAAAACAAACTGATATAGCATCTGGGCTGATTTTAATAAGAACAAGTGGTGGGAATGAAGGTCTGAACCAAATCTAAAGGCAATCTATCATAAAGTTAAGAAATTTTACAAAGAAACCCAAATGTCAACTCCATGTGTCTAGAGGAAAGCTCATGGGATCACCAAAGTCATTAGAAAACATCATGTAGGAACCATGAATGTTTACAAAATTTTGTGTGAATCCATTAAGTGGATGTAGAGATAGTGAACATTTTGACCTGTTGAAGGGACTACAGGAAATGTAAGGAAATCAGTAAGGTCATTAGAATGTATCCTCTTGGGACCCTGGATATTTGTACCAAATTTCAACAGTTGCTGAAACAAACTTTCAAGTGGTGCTAAGAAAAATCATGGATTTACCAAAGTCAGTAGGATGCTTCCTCTGGAAATTATGAATGGATGTAAAAACTTGAATGTTATTTTGTTCAGTAGCTGTTTAGATATTTGAGTCTAGACCAAAGTGGTGGACTGATATTGCCATCCCTAAAGCCATGTGGTTATCATGGCATAAAATGAGGACTGTACTGATTAAGCAAATGGGAATGTGACTGAGCAGCAATAGTTTTAGCTCTCACTACTCTAGCATCTTGAGACTGAATGTGTCAGAACATGCCTATTTAGACATGTAACATGGTCTTATTATGCATTCCTCTAGTGACAATAAGAATCTATCATCAAAATGATCCATCAGATACATCGTAGCGAAAGTGGATATTTCTTCAGATGTCTAGTAGGTGTCAAGACCATATATCATATGGCTGCCACAATCCTGTGAAATATGTGCATTAGCATAGTTAAATTCCTCATATGAATAAAGATATCATATGGAGGAGGAAAACGGCAGGAAAATCTTCAAAGAGGATGCATGGCTTTGAAGGTGTCGCTGGTAGCTTCAAAGAGCAACATACATGTCTCCCAATGGGCTGAAAACTCATAAGCGTGTAATCAGAGATGCTGTGGGGAGTATCTTGAGACAGGTCCTCTAACTCCTACCTATGTTTTCACCATTGCTCTCTGTGCATTGAAGTGATGAGAGAGTCCTGATAAGCCAGTTCTTGTGTGAGGAACTGATCTATTGGTTTTATGATTTTATCAGCCTTCATAAAAGTCGGCTTTAGTCAATGAGCTGTTGGATTCCTTTTGTTTCACTGAGAGTTCGATGTCATGTAAAAATATACCCTCTGAAATCTGCAACTTCCCACTAGAGAGAAGGAGAGAAAATCCTTTTAAGAGTTTAAAACAATAGCCAGTGGCTTGACACATTGAATATTTTCCTTAATCCATAAGTAGGCAGTTACAGCCATAACATATCCAATAAGAATTTCATCAGTGCTGGCAGTGGTTCCAAACCGAGCATTTAATGTTGTTCAAACAGCTGCTGATATTCATTCCCAAGTGTATAAGAGGAGCATAGGTCTGTCCAGTAATTCTGTAAAAATATGTCAAAACCTGTTTGATTCGTACTGAACTCATAAATTCAATGTAACCACAAAGACAGAGACAAACTGGAAGCTCCAGAGGGTGGCACATCCACTCCACACAGTTTAGAGTGCACTTTACTCAATCAGAGCAAATAAAGCTGCAAAAGGAGAAAGGAGATGGTGTTTATTTCCCCCCTTTCGTAAAGCTAAGAGCTATATTTCACAGAGCCACAACAGGTATTTATTTATTTATTAGGTGGCAAGCAGACAGATAGATTTAACACGATGTGGAAATAATCCTTTAATGGTTACATCAATTGCATGGAGGGTCTCTACGCACTTCATTTATGCAGTTTTGTGCTTTGTAGTTGTCAAGAAAGAGATGTTTAAAAGGTTCTTGTAGAAAAAAACAAAAAGGTTGAGGTAGGGAGCGTTTTTTAATGACGCTAGGCATCCCATAATGAAAGAAGACATTGTTAGGGAAGCTTTGAAAAATGCTTTGAGTAAAGTTCACAATCTTACTGTGTCCATGCTAAAATTATGCTAATAGAGACCATTACTTGTCTCTTAATCTGTTTTTTTCTTTTGTATTCACTCATCCAATCCTCTTCATAACTCCTGAATATGCATGAGATTTTTTATTCATGCAGGTAAATATGCTTAAACAATCGCTCTAGCTCAACATTTTGAGTGTGTTATAAAAACATAGTTGATGATACGTTTGCAAAATGTGAGAACGTTTGGATAATGTGATTGCAGATGTTGACATATGAGCCCTGCACTTAAACGTCAGGCAATTCTTGAGGTGTTGATGATGTGGTATCCAATCAGTGTTTGCATGATTAGCAGATTGTTAGAGCTTTGAAAATTAGATTTTAATGATGATAAGCAGTAAACATGTTGGTGAGACTATGTGTGTATGTGATTGATCTGAAGAGCATATATGACTCTCCATTACCAGAAATAAACAGCAAAATCATCCACATAAATTTCTAAAATTATGTCTAAAATGCTCGAAAAGTGTAAATGTGTATGGATTCGATTTCATGTTGTTTTGGTGTCTTCTGAGATGGATGCAACTCAGTGCTTTTTTGTTACAGTGATGTTACAGTTGTGTATTTCATTCTCTATGTTATGTCTTCTTTTCTCAAAAAAGGCAAGATGAATTTTAGACGTGAGTGGGCATGATTAGTCATGAGTTCGCCCAGGGCAGTGTGCATTGAGGCGGAAATGTGCTTGTGCAAGTTGAAAATGTGTTAACCTAGTGAAAAATGTGCGCTTATTCTGTGTTTTTTATGAATTTCCTTCATAAACAAACATGTTGGTGAGTTCTGGAAATAGTCAGTCTAAGCTGCCACACAAACACACATGGGCACACTTTCAACAACCATTACCATGAAATTCATATCCATGGTGTTCAGAGGATGAATGTGCCCAATGTCTGTTTCTAGATAGCTTACAGCTAACGTCTGTACAGTCGGTACTTTGGATGTTTAATTGGGGCGAATAACCATGTACGGCACAAAGGGTCCAGGGATCATATTTGTGCAAATAATCCAATTTCTGTCAGTTTTCTGTCTGAACACATTATCTATATACAAAAATTAGATGGATAAATGTGCA
This sequence comes from Morone saxatilis, assembly GCF_004916995.1. Classification (NCBI taxonomy): domain Eukaryota; kingdom Metazoa; phylum Chordata; class Actinopteri; family Moronidae; genus Morone; species Morone saxatilis. Next base: position 5,585,362 of record NW_023340095.1, on the reverse strand, counting down.
ACAATCAGCGTTGGGAGTAACATGTTATAAAGTCACATGTTATTGTAATTACACTGCAGCCTAAGACAGTCCAGGCAATATGAACTTGTTTTCTGTTCATCAAATAATTATTTATTAACTAACTACAGAAGCAAAGCTTGACTAATGTGTATATCCCTGTATGTCTTCTACTAAATCATCCTGTCTACTAACCAAGACAATAAGTGTAACTTTAAGGTAGCAACACTTTCCCTCTGGTGGTCAGTAGTATTGATAACTAAATACATTTGTCTTGTCCCGAAGCAATATTAAAATAATATAGCTGACAGCTGTGTGCATTAATAAAATAATTGAAGAAGTTACTTTGCCTTGTAACTTACATGCAGTAGTTGGTAAAGTAATTAAATTACTTTTGAGAGAAATAAGTAGTTACTTTAAATAATTACTATTTTTCAGTAACTTGCCCAACACTGGCAACATACAATACACTTTTATTATTAATTGCGCTCAGGTTTTGTAATAGTAGTGTGTTACATCACATACTGAGACATCAAAAATACCTGAGAGAATTATCCAGTGGGGGAAAACACATGTACAATGGGCTGCACAACATTAAAAGCTAACAAAGAAGCAAGAAACCCTGTTTTATTCAAGTGACTAGACGGCATCTTTGAGTCCAGTTCTTATGATACATCCATGGCTTGGAAGCAACGAAGCACGAAGAAAGCAAGTTACTCACAATGACAACCACACCTAAAACACACACACACACACACACACAGATGGACAAGAGCACTGACATACAGTCATTTAAGAATCTTTACACTATGGAAACTGAATAATTACAGCGCATTCCACATGGCTGCATGGTCAAAACACTGTTTCCTGTCTGCCTCTTCACTGTTATTATTCAATATGGGCATAAAATGGCCAGAAATTTAAAATGATCATATGTCACCATGACTCTCAATTAGCTTTGCTCAATTTCATGCAATTCATTACTTGCATTTTCAACATTTTCATAACTTTACTTTAAAAATAAATGTGTGCTCTGCTTCATTGAATCTTGCATCAGGCGATGTTGAAATTCTTTTTTGCCCACTAAGATCATTGCATGAAATCTCCATCTGAACATCAAACAAGAACAATGAAACTGCTGTGGTATTTGATATGGAACTTGCACAGAAGCAATACCCCAGATTACACAGAAAAGTCATTACTATCTTCATCTCGCCATACATTAATTCAACACTGAGATTGATAGGAGACCCTCAGGCAGACTTAGATTACAAGGGCACCATCCTGTGAAATCCCCAAACCAATATCATATTTTAATTCGACATGTTTGGCGACGTGAGATCTACATTCGTAGTCCAAACGAGATGCCTGCTATTCACAGAAACCAGTCCAATAACCTTTCCATGTGGATAATTACAATCTAAGCTGCTGCATTAGAGCAATGTGAAGGGCTAGTGAGTGTGGCTGTACATGAGTTCTAAAATTAGAAAATTTAACAAGATCTGTGAAGGTGGGGATGATGTAACGCTGCACATGAAATATGCAATAGTACACCTGAAAATTTTAATTATTTTACATTTGGCTGCAGACTTCTGAATTAGTTACCCAGCTTAACTATTGCTTTTTGACAGAAACAATACAACTTGCTTGCTCCATGCATCATAAACAAAATAAACATTGAAATTCATTATTAAGCTATCAGCAAGTCATGAATGACATGGTCATTCCATGCATGACATAAAACACTCTTTGCTGTTAAACAGCTGTTTTGTCCCAAATTAGGTAAGGATTATTTTTCACTGGATTGTGTTAGTAGGTCAGTACCAAACAGCCTCTTTTTCTTGTGTATGGATATACTATATCTGTGGAGAGTAGAGATGAATAAAAATTGATTTCCATCAATCTCTTTCTTGACCTTCCTGCCTTTCACATGTCAGGCAAACATTGCATATTGACTGACATGCTGTCAACTCTGGCTGAGAGGCAACAGTTTGAGAATGCCTTTCTCCACTTTAGGAAATATAGACAAAATATAAGTCCCTTGCATGGCATAATGCATGCATTTACCTGCACACAATGAGAGGGAAAGAGATGATTATTTATTGATAATGTGCTAACAAATACAAAAAGTGTGCTACAGACAAATAAATTATACAACTAGCACATCATAAAAAGCCTTTATGAGATAAGTCTTAAGGAGCAACAGAGACTCAAATAACACAGTTATAAATGATGAGAACAACCACAAAGGTAACTTTGACAGTTTAGCTCATGTGAATTTACGTTATGTTCTATGTGTGTGCCATAAGGGCAACCTGTTCTTGCTCCCAAATCATAAAATTCTGCCCCTTGGTCAGTGGTCCTCTGCTTCAAAACATGATGCTCTGGTGTCATTTCTAGATGTGCCGTCGAAGTCACATGAAGTGCTATAATAAGTAAGAAAGTCTGCATATAGAGGTGGTGGGGTGGATGGATGCCACAAAAAACACACCGGGAAACTTCTGTTCATGTCACATGTGAAACCAAAAGCAAACAATTTATCTGAAGTTATGTAAGGTACGTTTTATTCATGTACTTGTTGTTACTAGTTGTCCCTAACCCTAATCCTAACCAAGTTGTTTCTGTGCCTAAACATAACCAAACTGTGACAGTTTCATAACATTAACCACGCAAGCTTTTGTTTGAAAGTGTAACTAGACGTTGCATATTTATTGTTGCTAAATTGACGCTAATTTAAATGATGTAAGATAGATAGATAGATACTTTATTTATCCTGAGGGAAATTTAAGTGGGGAATAAGAGGGGCACCTTACCAAGTAACAATATTTTGGTTGAGTTGGGAGTGAGAATGTGTTGTGCAAGTGACTAAACAACTCAGTGATACTATCATTTAGAGTTTTCTCTGGTTGTGGCCAATTCAGGGACTGGTGCCATATGGGTGAGTAGGCAACTGTGAACGAGAAATAAAAAGGTATAGGCATGAGTCTGATTTCTTGAGTTTTTATATATACGTATTATCTGCATGATTTGATATTCCTGCCAAGCAGCAGTCAGCTGTCAAGTACGGTTGAAATTAGCTTGTTGTATGAGAAAAATTGTTTTGTGTTGGACAATTATAAATAACTTTAATAAATTAAGCAACAAGAGCTAAATAAATCTGATATAGACATGTACAGTTTATCATAACATGGTCGTAAAAGACAATTTTACCACATTCATCTGTTTCAAAACTCAAAATGGGTTAGAAAAGCATAGAAATATATCACAGTAATCTTCAGGTAATTTCATCATAATGCATTGGGATTGACAGAAGAGAAATGCGATTTTAAATTACTGTTACACATACATTTACACATAGTACAGGTTTATGAGAAAACTGACACATGATAGCTGCAAACATTATCAGAATACTAACTATGAAATATCTCAGTTTGTGTTGAATCTGTGTTCATTTATGTGAAAAATGCAAACTGGATGTATGTGGGGTTGGATCACTGCAGTCATATGTGGGCACAAAAGATAAAAATTGTTTTATTATGTGACTCAGTTTTAAAGTATAACGCTTCTGTAATAAGAACACACAAGGAACTATTAATTATTTAACCATTTAGAGTAGCGTGCTGCTGCAGCAGGTTTTCTCCATTGGAAAGGCACCCTAGAGGGCTCTTTGTCATGTTTTTTTTCACATTAGGCCACTGTAGAGGGCTCTTTTATCTACCATTGGGGCATTAAATGGGGCATTTGCAGCATTTTTTACTAACATGGGGGTACCCTTGGGTGACTACAGTAATTACACTCACTAACTCCTTAACCAGTGGTTTCTCTTGGTACACAAGCACAAATCATTCTCATCCTCAGTGACAGATGTTTTTATGATACATTTTACATTAGCTTCTGATATAATTTCAACTGAATTATGCTGGGATGCAATGAATGAAAACCAGTGTCAGATTCACCTTCTGAATAGCAAAATGTTTGAATTCAAAGGAGTAGGTCAATCTAACTTTGAGATTAAACTGGCCAACATAGCTGACAATGGGTGTCCAAGTCCAAAAGCCAGACAGCTGAGCTCAAAGGTGTTGCACGTCTGAAGGCCATTCTCACTCAAAACCACAAATGGATCGACATTGAAAACCTCCCAAAACCGGTCAAACATATTTTTAAAACATGGAATGCTATTTCTAATAATTATATGAAAGTGAAGAAGCATTCAGAATCCTGTCCATCTTTTGATCAACACATTTGTGCAGGCAGGTTTTCTCAAGCATGAACTACATAATATCAAAATATTGCTCCCACCTCACACTTGAGAGCTAGCAGTCCAGTGTGAAGATCAAATTACATCTTACAGCCCTGATATCGAGAAGTTCTGCATTGATGTCCAGACACAGAAGTCTCATTAAACAGGTGAGAATGCTATCCTTTAATAAGGTATTATTTTGCAACAAAGAATTTGTTCTACCAAGTTGTGATGTTTTTTCAGTGAACTGAAAAACTGGCTCAGACCAAAAGGTTGATTGCTGTACGTAGCAGAGGAACAAAAAATAAATACCATACACAGAACTGGACTTTTTTACTTGAAAGTTAGATAGCTACAAGTTTTACTTATTATTAAAGTAAGCTACTTTTTGTTTTATTCATTTTGCACAAACATGAGGAGGACTCAATGTAAGGCAACACGTGCCAGTGGATTTTTTTCTCCACTTCACAGTTTTGTGATTTGTTGGTAATAGCACCCCATGATAAAAATAGCAGTGTTGACAGTTTTATTTATTGTTAAAAGTCCATAAAAGCAATACAACTTGGTCATTTTTGTAATATGGAAATGCAAAGTTAAAGTAATCGTAACTAGGACACTGCAGAGTTGCCACCTTGTGGTAAAATGTGGGCGATCAAGTCCCGAGGCCACCAGTGACAAAGCGGAAAATGCAGTTTGATGCTAAAATGACAGAAATTGCACTTCATCATCTGATTTGCAAAAACACATCTTGGGGCAACCAAATTGTTCGAAGCCACAAATATTAGGCAGAAGCAAAATCCCATGGGTGCCAAATAGATAAGATATATACAATGTGGTGCTTTATGCAAATAGAATTGTTTGTAATTCCCTGGTGGTTGCTTCAGGGCTACCAAGAATCACACGAGAATCTGTACACTGAACCATAGTTGAAGAGACAGGCTGGCACTGTAAGAAGCTTTAATGCCAGTATATCAATATGTCAATACTTCATTAAGGATTCAGTGTCTTTCATGAAGCTAATGGGGAGAGGCTGTGTGTTTCACACCCTGTAGAGTCACAGACATAAATTACTATACAGACTACATATATTTGTCAAAAGTAATGTACATGACTCTTCTTTCAGGTTGTAACCAACAGCTACAGCTTTTTCTGCTTTCTTCTTCTACGGTGGCCTTACTATGCACTCGCTGTTGATTTGTCAACAGTGTCCACTAAGATTAGAGAGTTAGAGAGTTGGTGTGGTTTTACATTTATAATGACTTGGCTATTTCCCTTTATTATTAATATGAAAAGTTGATATTGTTTGCCATTATAATATCACATATAATTTTAAAAACATACAGATCATTAGGTCTAGATATGGATCAAAGGTCTGTATGTATTGTTTCTCAACCAGTAAGTCATCCCTTATTCTGGCTATCCAATTCAAAAGATTTATCTTACTTATACAGGGAGCATTTAAATGTGAATACGGTGTTAATGGCCTTTTGATTCCTCTGTTATATGAACAGCCTTTCTCTACAGCTTACATGGTCAATGACAGAGACATAGCATGACAGAGACAAGTTTAGTAATTGGCAAACATTTGCTGATCAGTAGAGAGAGGCATGTGTTTAAGCTTCAAGAATGCTAATTAGTTAGTCACAGAGTGTGGATGTGTAATGACATTCTAGTGTGTAATGGAATAAATTACTGCCTTGTGTAATGACGACAATGCTAAAATTCTGGGCAGATGATCAATAATGAAAGTTAAATCCTCTGATGAATGCAATGGTCATTTATTAACTTGTAGATTGGCTTAATTAATGATTTTTGTGTTAAAGTTTAAAATCACTGTACGGGAAAGTAATACTACCGTACAGTTGAGTTGGGATATATTTCATGAGTGTTGCTTAACAACCTGAGCAATCACTTTATTAAACAGAAACATGATCCCAGATCAGGCCTTACTAATCACCTACAGTTTAATATGATTTGTTTTATAGGTGGAGTGGAGTACACCATATGCTGCCAAAACATTTCATTACCCTCTGATAGACCTATCACTTCCATTTAACATTAAATGTCAGTGTCTCAGTACCATCCAATGAATAGATGAATAAGAACAAAATTGACAGATTAACAATTAAGCTACAAGTTAACCTAGTTACTGTACCAAGACTGTACCTGAAAAAAACAATGGTCAAATCAGTATTATTTGTTTTGCTCTAGGGTGCTGTCAATTTTAGCAAATATTGATTTTATTACATTTGACAATTAAATTACTTACAATTTAAAAATCACATTGCATCCATTTTAAGATCAAATTATTATGTAAATTATTTACCCCTCCAAAGCTTATTTAAACTCTATTAGTGTGCCCCTGTTTGTTAGACATAAGGTAAGGTGATATAGATGGGTTTTCTGTTTACAGACCGCTGAGGATGTGTGCCAAGCATTAAACTCACTGCCACATTGTCATGAGAGCTCTGCTAATGGCAGCGCGTGTAGATGCAGCAGCCGATAGCTTCTACAAACTTTGCTTTGTTTTTCAATCAGTTTTTTTTTATGGCTTTATTGCTGAAACCCGTATTACCTATGGCAGAGTCATCGGAAAAGAGAGTGCAGTGTTTGGATCAAAGAGCAGCCGCCCTTGAGACAATCCACCCTCACAGATAAGCAGGACCTGGCACCGCGGTGGGTGCTGTGATCACAGATTGGATTTAAGGCTGCTCCTGGTTGGTCAAACAACAGGAAATTTTGATGTGAAGATGAAAAAAAAATATCATTGATATCTTGTTGCAGAGTTGTATAATGACAAATAAATTAGCTTGATTTTTCATACCTTGATCTGGATATTTTTAGTATTTAGAAGCAACTTGCTGAAAACCAGCAAAATTGCCATTTAGGGGTAAATTTGTATGCGGCACTCACCCTCCCAAACTTTTTTACCACATGCCACACTTTGTTAGGCCTGTCTGCTCTAGCTACCTAACATGACACATGGAATTCCAGTGAGAAATGGCACTGATAATGCAAACGGAGACTACACAAAGTAGCTTTTGTAGGTAATGATAAATGACGTGTGTGCTAGACTATCAACTGGCAGCATGGATTAACAGCGTAGCAGCCCCTTTCACACATGTAAACATTATCATGAAATTCCTGCTGTTTTTCTACAGCATTAGTTGAGAACACAGCCTCCCTGATTTAGCATATTATTGTAACATAAGCATTTATCAAAATCCTGATTTTTACTGTCAAAATATGGACCTACTATGTGTCACGTTAGTGAAAACCATATTAGACGACATCAGCCACACATGAACACACTCATGAAAACTAATCTGCACACTGATTTTCATTTTTATGTTTTACAAGAGAAGAGTCTTCTCCGTTCTCTTTTCTTCTCTCCTTTCCTCAGCTCCCTCTGTAGATGATAACGGCTCATTCCAAGGTAACGAAACACAATGATTCTTGATCAGATGATTATACACTAATGAAAACATACCTATGGATACTATATTCCATTACTGCCAATAGATCCTCCTAAATGTTACACACTTGACCTCTCATGCACAGATAGAAACTATTTAATTCTAAAGAACTAGTCCACAAAACCTTTTTGTCTTATAATTGCAGTTATTCTCAACAGTGGCAGCATCCCAGACAGACTGATGAGCAGCAATTACCAGTGGAGTAAGAACCTCAAACCTGTGCCCATAGTGACTTATATAATCCTTGTTATGTTCTTTAATAGTTATGCATATTTGTTTAAATCAGTAGTCTATACATAATTTTCTGCATTACTTCTCCACTGCACTTCCGTTATGTTATATTGCAGTTATGCAATATAACACAACCATTATGGTGAGAATTACTTAAATCTAGGTATTAACTAAGTACTGAAATATATTTTATTGTTGTTGTATTATTATTACTGATCTCAGTATCCCTAGCAGCATTAGTTTAGGTATATCTTTACAGCAGTTAGTTCTAACATTTTTTCCTTCTGTAAGTCGGGTTTGTCACAACCATCGACCACCTGATTCCATTACAATTCCATCTTGTTAATCCTGTCTGTGTGTAACTAAATAAGACATTTATACAACAACAGCTGTCAATGTTACATGTTGCTCCTTTAACAGCGAGTCTAAACCCTCTAAACCCATGTTAAACTGATGACCAAAGCATTGATCATAGCTCCTTATATGTTAGCAGTATTCATTATAAACAACCATAAACACACATAACAGTTTTACTTTAAAACAGACGTTTCTTCTTGTGGTTTCTGTGGAAAACCAGCCAGCTCTGCCTTATTATCACACCTTTAAATGTGAGAGACTGGCCTGAGCTATGAAAATAAAGGCCAAGTTGTAGTAAACTGTAGTTTTCCTTATAGAGCTTATGGGTTCTAACACAATTTAGAAAACAAAGTAAAACCTCACTTTGAGAATTGTAGAACTTTAATGTGTACTCAGTTAACACAAGCTGATTTACTACACTGAATTAATGAGTCACGTAACCTTTAACACACGTAGTACCATACTAGAGTGAGTTAATCTGAATTACTTCGGTGCTTTAAGTATTCTTTACCTTTGCTGGCAGGTCAGAGCTAAAAAAGAACATTTCCTCTACATACATAATTTCCCTCTGGATCTGCGTGGGCTACAAGGCCAACACGATCACTTGTCTAACATCCATTGAGGAAAACTGAAAAAAGGGAGACATGCAACGTGCGAACCTGGTGGGGAAGGTGATAAGGCTGTTTACCAATGTTCAGCCCATAGAGGGTATTTACATAAGCCCAGAGGCACATGAAAGCTGGCCAGCTGTGCCTGCACTGAGGCTCTTACCGTGTCTTTTTGGCATGAGACGGATAGTAATATGGTGTGCCTCGAACTGTCTCCAGTATAATCTCACCTGCCAAATGGTACAGAGTATAAACAATCCCCTGTGACCAATGGCTCTCGTTCATGCGGTTTCCAAAGTGGTGAACGAGAAGATACTTGTGTGCAGCAGAAAAAAATGCCTCGCTTTATCTTTTAGTGCACAGAATTATCTTTGGACTACAACAATACATACCCAATAAGAGTGTTGTTATTCCCAAAATGCTCACTTCCAATGTTAAATTACGGTACCCTAGTCAACACTGAAGAAGACCCTCTGATGATTAAGTGTGTTGCATGTTTTTGTGCCTTGATTTTCTGAGATCCTTTGAAGATGCATCACGCTCTGCAAATCTTATTATCAAGTCTATGCAATACGTCCGTCAACATCACCATATGGCTTGTTGAGCTTGCCTCTCTGCCCACTGCTTCAAATCCTGAAATTGTGATAGAAACCAAAAGATGAAGAATGACAGCACAATATTGCTTGTGCCACTGTTATGAGCAGCAATTATGTCTTTTAACTGCTTTGATATTGATTGATTGATATTTAGATGTTAATGACTTACCAACAATATATTATTATATATTTTAAAATAGATACTAAACAACTTATTCTATTCTATCACAGACAAAACAGGGCCAGATAATACTTAATTTGAAGTTGAGTGAGGTGTCTCAATTTGGGGAAAACTCTCTCAACAATGGCTTCAGACCTTATTTTAGGGGTTGGTGCACCATCGTGCTCAGTTCAAGATAAGTTGTCCACCTCTTCAGGCAACAAAACATTGAATTTAACATAGGAGGTCAAAGTTAATTTCCTGTTTCCCACTGTCAATATTGTTTTCTTTTAACCATGACCATGGTTAAATCATGATGATGGAGGTCCCCTAACTTCAAAAAAGTACTTATTTTACCCCAACCAGGAACTTTCTCTGAACCTAACCAAGTCATTTTTCAGGCTAACCCTAACCAATGCTTAACCTGTTGTCACATCGTAAAATGAGTTTACTTAACAGTGATGTGTGGCGGTTTTGGAAGGCAAAGACAATTGATGTCCTGAGAGGGTGACGCGAGGGAGTCGCAATCTGCAACTACACCGCAAGATGACTCGAAATCCTTTAAGTTAATTTGGAGGACTATTCTCACTTATGTTAAAGGAAACCTCATGGAGACGAAGGACCTAGTTGCTATGGTGGCTAACACAACGCTAAACCGCCTTTGTGGTCATTTGCAGCGTGTGATTAGTTTGATCAGTACAGCAATAGTTGCATGTGATAACTAGGCTCTCCCAAAGTCTGCAGTATGTTGCAGAGTAAGTTAAGCAATTGACATACTCAGACTGTTATTGTGTCTGGTAACCAACCTGCTCTGTTGGACTGTTAAGCAATGGATAGGCAATTGTGGTAGCAGTCAGAGATAGACAGAAGAATTGAAATGAGACGACTGACGCCATGTCAACCTGCATGTGTCTGCTGCTTGTTGTGAGCATCTGGACTGCCAGACAATACTGGCTGCGGTAATGATATTGTGAAACATTGCAATGATACATACTTCCAAAAGAAACTATTTGTACCTAATTTCAAGGCAGTCATGTAAAACATAAAAACATTTTGTTTTGTTTGGTAAATAAACATACCTTTTTTATCTCACATAAAATAGTAGGATGATAAAGAACACTTTTTAAATCTTTGTAATAAAATAATCAGTTTTCAAGAAAACAGCAGAATGTTGTCGTTACACATTTCTAATAAATAAGAGAAAAATAATAATTTTTTCCCCCACATTTAGCCAGCTAGTTTTTTCCCCAGCTTTTCTTTTAATTTCTTGCCTTCACTGCTTCAGGCTCATTATCCAGACAAGACCAGGCTTTTTCATATTTAGAAATTGAGCCAGTTGTCGAGGGAGGGATCCTTGTTTTCTCTGCATCATAAGTTGCCACACCGATCTGACTGGGGATGAGTAATTTGTTCTTGGGCTACTTCATATTAAATGTTGAAAAATAGGTGTTTATCACTTTCTCCACTGAGATTGTCCAACTGTTTTCAGATAATCTAATGGTTTGTGTTTCATTTTTGAGCAAGCAAAAAGTCTTGCTTTTTATTTTGGCGCCCATGTTAACAGATAAAAGCAGTCACAGTGCCCGCATGAGTCAGCTACGAATGCAGCAACATCGAGTTGAGGTCTTCACAGTCCCAGAAAGTGAAAAGGGTCTGTTCATAGCATTTGACATTATACCAGCAACATATACACCTTTCACTACAGTTTCAGTGTCTATATGTGTATAATATGTCACAGACATGGAAAATTGTATTTGTAAAAAATTCAATAGCTCCTGTATCTGTTTCAGATTAAAAGCTCTCTGGTGTTTCTGTCATCCATATGTTAACAAGGTTTTTATTGTATGGTATTTATCAAAGACAAGCTCAGTATAGACAGATAGGGCTGGCAGCAGCCACGCAACTGACACGCTGTCGGTGTAAACAGCTGTCACGCACCATAGCTGTCACGCGCTGTTCAGGTCGGCAGTGTGAACCAAGTGTAATTTCCCCCACCATAGTTTCATAACAAGCCGAAAATTTTTTCACACTTCTAACATTGTGTTTTGCACCGTTGCTTCAGCAAATTCTCTCTCACTCACAGCAGTAGTATGTCCCCTCGCTCTGCCCCACTTGTATAGTCTACTGATAGTCACAGTGCTCTGCAGAAAAATACAAAGAGAAATGCCAATCCTATCCCTGCCTGATGCCACCGTGTCTTAGTTGTCTATCAGTCCAAGGGCACTGGAAGGCAGTGCAAAGCTCCTATGCTAGTGGTGTAAACGAATCTCTCCCAGTACTTCGATCTCTGTCAACTAATAGGATTGTTATCTAGCTAGTGGCAGCAGCTAGTACAGTTAATAAATGCAACAGTGCACCGGTAAGAGACTTCTTGTGTTACAAGAGGAAAGGTCCGTGTGGCAACAATCCCCTGATACCTTTGTTGGAGCTCTCGAGTGGAGTTCACTGTTGTGTTTTTCTGTGATTATCTAAAAAAGTGGGTTGAATAAGATTCTTCTCGATGACTAATGGTTTGGTCGACTATTGATGACAGCCCTGGTAAATAAACAAAATTTTGCCATGCCAGTCCATCCTTTAAAAAAGAGGCTCATTGTGCAATTGCTGATGAAGAGAAGGAAACAGAATACAGGAGAGCCACAGCTCCTTTCTCTGCAGTGTCATCCTCCTTTAAGCATGTGTAATCCATCAAATAATTCTGGAAAGGGTTTTTTGTTTTTTTGATATTCCAACCGGGGATTTAGCCAGTGAAAAACTTGTTTTTGTAGTTGCACTGGAATTTTAGATCTGATTTTTAGAGCAGGTTGTGAAGGGAGCATGACTTTGATTCCCTATAGCATATACAAAAACATTGTCTTGTGGTGTTTTTTTTTCTCCAAACATCAGCATATATGCATGAAGTTCATGTATTCCAGGTGAAGCTTGTTTTTTATTTAATGGTTTATTTTTCACTGCACTCATATCCTGAAACGTTTCTTTTCTGTAGGACTTAACAACTATATTTGGCACTTCTCACTTTTTTGAACACCTGATCACTCCGAGGTGCTCTTAAGATCAAATAATCTTTAGCACTACAAACCAAACAGCAGCGGAAAGATCAGGACTGAAGGTGTGAGAGAGATTTGGATCATACTATCAACTGGTTGTCATGGGGAATCTGAGATTACCAAACAATATGGATGAGCTCTCCACCTCGGCCAGGTTGCAGTCATAATAATCAGTATCTTTTAACCCCGAAATTCCACTGGGCACAGCTTTATAATGTAATGTCTGCATTGAGGTTTGGCTCTGTGATCCCACTGATAGCGCTTCAGAGGTGTCTTCAAAGCTGATGTTGCCTGCCATATGTTGTTTACTTGTGTATTTTGTCCTTAAAAGGGATACAAAATTGTATGTTTCTCTGCTGAAAATCTCCCCAACCTTACTCCTGACCTGACTGATTGACTAGAATTACAACTTCTTTGTTGCTGCTTTGTACCATATTCTCTTGTCTGATGAATTCCATGTTGCCATAAGATTACAAATTCAGTATTTCAGCCCCTTCAGTGCAATATCACTTTAATTGTGTAGCCCACCAGCACAAGACTGGTGCTGGTGTGTGTTGACAACCCACTCCCTAATAAAGAGGCTATTACCCAATCAGCAATTAAGGGAACACTGATTAAGCTATTTCCATCACTGCATTGATTAATACCACCGTCTTCTGCATGACAATTATAGGAATTTGTCTGCCACTTTTTCTCTAAATAATTTGTCCATGTGATCTTATTAACTCAGATATCAAAGTACTAGTTGTCAGACCTCTTATGTAAAGCTGACAAGTGCTGATTGGCATTAAAGTCTTATCACGTGTAGTAATGTGTGAAAAATATATGATTAAGTTGCATGAGTTACATTAGTTAAAATAATTGTGCTAGAGGAACTTGTTGTATATTATGCCCTCCCACTGCATATTACTGCACATATTGTAATTTTTGTTAAAGGGGATTTATTGTGCTTATTTCAGCTCAGTATTTTTGTTCTGGGACTCTAGAGAAGCTTTGTGTGGTTCACAGTTTTTAAAAAAAATCCTTATTTATCCTACACTGGCCCTTTATGCAGACCCTCAGTTGAAGCCATTTTAGCTCTTGTCTTTTTAAGGCCTCCCTGCCTAAAAGCTCACCGAGGTGGAACAACCCAAGCCCCTGTGAAGAAAAAGTGGATACATTTTGTTTTAGTGTCACAACCCCTACTAAATGACACAGAATATGATCTATTCAGTCCAATAATATATGGCTGCTGCAACCCATAGAATGGATACATACATGCTGTATGTATCCATTCTTCCAGGTAATTTCTTTACATGCCTCTCATCCTCTTGCTGGTGCTCGACAGCATATGACAGCTACAGTAACTTAGCTTTGAAAATAGTGATATGGGCACTGGGTTCGATGAATTTACTGTTTATCAGACCAGAGATGTGACAAGAATTTGGTTGGAAAAAAGATACACTAGAGCAGAATTTTTCTGAGGGCCGGGCATCAGTAATGGCAAAAACACAACTTTTAGAACATTTATAACTTACTGATTTCTGTGAAACTGGATTTATGGAGGGGATCTGGTTTTCCTTCTAATGTCCTTAAGGCTTCTTTGCCTTTACTCTGGCATCACATTGTTTTTATCACTCTGCATTGCATCAGGTTACAAATACATTTTGCGTCATTCAGTAGTAGAAGTTGTAAGCTGGTTAAAGGTTAAGAATGGTAATATTGTATAATTCTGTAATATTCTTTTTGCCAACAAATCCCTTAAAAAAGACCCAAATCAACAATGAATTGATCCTAACAAGTATTTCCCTTGCAGTCAAAGCCTGATACAGTTTATTTCTGTGCCATAGAGCTCCATTGTTGTCCAAAAACTTTCACACACCAATGAGCGACATCGTCACCCTGGGTGGCAGGTTCTGTCATTATCAGGAACACACACGTACACAGTGTAATTTATTTTGACTCAGTCCCACATACACCATCCTGCTGCCATAAATACTCACTAGCACACAAGATGTGAATTAATTCACTGCTGAAAATAGTCCCAAGCAATGCACCATTTACCTCCTTTTTTGTATGTTTTCTAAAAAACCACAGTGCCCAGTTAAAGCTTTACTCTCTATTACATAAAACATTTGATTTTGTAGTTTGTCAGAGTGATGAAAGCTATTATGGAAAAGGTCTGTTTCAGGGAGTGCAAGTGTTTTACTATTTTGTGGTTGACATAGCCAGGATACCAAAGCCTCTGCTAACTTATACCCATTTATATAAATTTGTCACCTTTCATACAATTACATGTCCCCCAAAACAAGACCTCCTTCACAGAAAATAAAAGAGGTATTACTAATGGAGGCATGGAAGTCAAGTCTTTCCAGATGGAATGGGAATGGAAATACATTTTAGGCAAATTGTGGCAAAACTAAGTACCAAAACATTGTGAAGGGGGTGTTGAGTAAGATGAGAAGCATGACTGAGTCTAAGGTTTTAAGACAAAAGTAAATGATGGAGAAAAAGAAGACAGATTAAATGAGTTCAGTGTGTGTTTCAACAGATTTTGCATGGAGCCACTAGGCCAGCACCCACGTCATCCTGCTCAACCACCCAAACACTCAGCCCTCTACCCAACTGACAGTATGGCTGTAGCAAACAAAATCCCAAGAATGTGAACACGACAGTTTCAGTCCCACACCCAGCTCAGCTTCACAAGCCTGTCACAAAACTTCCCGTCCACCCAAGTGTCACTGTCATAGTGTGAGAAGGGTGTTGGGGAAACATGACACACAGTCATTGTTAGTGTGCACTCAGACCAAAAAGTGGCACACAAAGTCATTGTTAGTGCCCAGTCAGACCAAAAAGTGGCACACAAAATTAAAACTGTATTAAATGTTTCTATAAAACTGTGATAACTTCCTCCATTTAGGACTCTCCAGGTCTCTACTCTGAAGTTCTACTTTGATGAACCTTTTCCTCTGCGTGCAAATTCAGTGCTTGCGCCAGTTGTTTTGAAATGTGTTTTTGGTTGGAAATTTCACTCTTATGAATGCTGGTGTGACTGGACAGTTGGAAACATCAGCCCCAGGGTTATCAAATTATGAGTAAGCCTGTCAGCTGAGACTGTCCACCTACTGATACTTCACTTTTTGTGATGTCCTTCAGACTTTGAAAAACCTCGGCTGTAAAAGCCTCACAAATGTATTTCTTGCTGGAGATACTGTATAACCTGTAGGCAATGGTAGGCTTGTGAAGATTTTTAAAAATGATATTATAATAAAAAAAATAAATAATATATATATTAGAGTTCTAGACTGAGCATGTACAATATATTGCTTGATTTCATGCTCTCCCTTCCAGCCCAGTAATGGTCTGTCTCATAATTTTTTTTACAGTCTAAACCCTATCCAGGTGTTAAAAACAGATAGTGTTCAACACCTACAACACTCATATGCTAGTTAATGGGATGATTTTTGGAATAACAAGAATGTCTTGTAACAGAAATATTTCTTAATTTCTTTTGACAACACAACATGAAGTCAAATTTCCATATTGAGAAACCACGATCTCTCAGTTGGTGTTTTAAAAAAGTAATTTGTTTCAATTCCCAAACCCAAATCCAACTGCTTTTGTGACCTTTTAACCAAAGCAACTCTTGTTTTCTAGAAGTTGATGCAAAAAAATACTAATTTTAAACAGGTTTCCTTTAGGAATTGATAAATCAATTGATGAGAATGCAAAGTAGAAGGGACACCAATAAAATGTAATTTATTTGTTTGAAGAACAAAAATCAATAACATCACAATTTATTATGCTTGCATCTGAGGCAATCTGTTGTGAGATGTATAGCAGAAATCTGATCCAGACATGGGACTATCTTTGAGACGTTTTGTTTTGCATTCAGTCAGTCCTTCTGGAGATTGTCAGTCTGCCATTACGGTATACATGTATTGGGGAATTACAATACTTAAATTTTCTAACCAGAATATTTGCACTAAAAAGCTAATTTTCTGCTTTGCAGGGTCCCTGCAAATGAGAGATGCAAAACTTGTCTCATTTATGCATTGTCTTTTTAGATTTATTTGCATAATTCCCTTCGAAGGAACCAAAACAAAGAGATTTACCGCAGCTGTAGGTAGACAATTGAAGCATTCATGTAGCTGCAGATTTATATGGAAAACCATAAATCAGTGTGTGTATCTACATTTTTGTGACAAGTTTTGACAGTCAATTAACAATGTTATTGGTTAAATTGTCTAAAATGACACTATTTCAAGCCATACATTATATGCACATTTTGGTTTATTCTAACAATTACAGTGCCTTCTTCTCCAATAATGTAGCTACTTTGGCACATGTAATCCACAATTTGTTGTTTTCTGTACCTTTACGAGTTTAGTCCAAAAAACACATACAGTGCCTACTACAGTTATTGTGGCGGAGTGGGGGACAAAGCACCTGCGAGGACAGGTTACATTCAGCTGGGCATCAGATTTTCCCTTTCCTAATAAACTATAGTCTGCTGTTATGATAGTCACAGTCCCCTGTGGGTGCTCAGTGCCTTGCCTGTGGTGTGGGTCAGCAGAATAGTCAACGATGGCTGTGGCCCTGTCTCTGTGGGGAGTTGAACTTTCCCACTAACACAGCACAACTGATTTTCTCCTCACTGAAGAGGTGAACTCTATTCGCTTCCTGAGTAATTACACTCATTATCTTCCCTGCTAGCTACTGAATGGGGGGACATGTTTTGATTCTGAGATATTAAGGTTCTGGATCTATGGTAGAAGCTATGGAATGTAATGTAGGGCTACTGAAGTGGCTGGTTTCATGGCATTTAAGCACAGAATAGAATAAAATGACCATGAAGTTAATGTTACATCTTATATTAATTGCCAAGTTAAGTTATTTGCCCATATGATATGGCCATAATACAATGTTTGACTGATCTAATGAGTTACATTTAAAAATCTTGTTTTTGAAGCTGACTAATAAGCAGGATTTTTCTCACCAAAATTATTCTGGCCAAATCACAGCCCACTTACACTTGGCCCAGATACAGCAATGAATTATAGTCCACATTTGGGCCAGCTCTGGTTGCCATTTATGGCCCATGACATAGTCACATCTCAGCCAACTGTATGACCATAGCTGGCCCAGCTGCGTCGGCTTGGCCTAAACCTTAACCAAGCCGCTTCACACATACACACACTTGCCATGTTTGGCCGAGAGGAAAAATTCCTCAACAACAACAGAATTATGAAGACATATTTATAAACAAAATCTGTATTTTTCATTTGCAAAACTGTAAAAAGGCCTTTGTCAGGCAATCTCTCTTCCTCTCCTCTCCCTTCCTCTCATCCCCTCTTCTCATCCCTTTCCTACCCTGTCAGTACTGCATGCATAGCAATGTGTGAACAAATAGTTAAATGAGGAAATTTAGCCAGTGAACACTTAGGCCTGATCAGGTCCACATGTTGACCATAATTCATTGCTGTATTTGAGCCGGGTGTAATGAGACCAATTTTGCTATGTGGGTTAGAGGCTGACCCCCATCTTAGCAAATTTAGGCTGTAAATTGATATCTCTGTCCTCAGGATGGACAAAGTTTCAGTTTCAATCCCACCAACACAGTTGGGGACCTCTTACATAAATATGTGAAGTGAGTATTTACTTATGTCATTCACCATTTTCATCACCATTTCCCATTAAATGACCAGTGGGGAATATGGAGCCGGCAAAAGGGACTGAAGTGAAGCAATAAATTCCACTTCCTGTCAGTATCCATGTTACCGTGGCTAATGCCTGACAGCCTCGGGGCCAAGAGCAAGCCATGTTACACAAGCATTCTGCCATGGAGGGAGCTGCTTTATCATACTGTAAGCAGCAGGGAAAGAGGGAGCCACAGGAGGAGTATAGATTTATATTCTGTACGTTGCTATGAGTGAACACAAATGAGGTTCTCTTTACAGGAGAATGGGGTGAGAGCAATAATTTAAAAAAATTTTTTTTCCATCTGGAGTTGATCTTTCATCTGAGGATCATTTTCCTTATTTCAGTTTGTGTAATACTTTTGTATCTGTTATGTTGTGAGTGGGTTTGCGCTGCGTGACCTTTGTCACCTTTCACTGATATCCTTTATTCCTCCTTTCATTATTTTGAATTTTACCTTTCAATTTTTTTATTCATCCATCAGGCCTTTTTCTGATTCATCGCTTTCTTTATGGCTGTTTTAAAGTGGTGTTTGAATGTATCTTAGTCCGAGACAGGTATGTGACTACAGAACTGCCCTGGAGATCAATAGAGCTCATATCTTTCTATTTAACAACCTTTGACAACCTTTCTAGTGCATTTACAGGTATAAAAAACCTTCAATTTTTGGCTCCTCAAACTGCTGAGTTTAACTGTTAACTAAAAAAATGAAGAAAAGAAGTTAAAAAGAAGCATTCAAAATATTCAGTATAATGTTATATAGAAGATTAATAGATTGTGCAGTGCAGGGCAGAATCAAAACTTGAGGGAGACTTTTCCAAAAGTTTTGACTGATTAAATTTCTGGCATCTTTCATGAAATAGTTGATAAGAAGTACAGCCAAGATACAAGGCAGATAGACACCGAGGGGACAAATGCCACCCTGCATGCTCCCTGGCACAGTTTTCATCCCAAAATAGATCTGGATCTCATTGTCTCACTCTTCACCCCATCAGACAAATGACAAACTCTGCCAGTTCAATCAGGCCTAACCTGGCCTATGGCAAACAAGCGACCTCATGCACTGCAAATATTGGATAAATTCCAGGTTATTGACACTGTGGGCAGGTTATCAAGCTTTGTTTGCTTAGATTACTGGCACAGTGACAGAATATCTGGTGGAAAACAATGGAGTTTTGTTGCAGCAGTCATCACTTTTTTATGCAGATTTTATAATATACACTGATGCCTGTAAGCATTGACCTGCTTCAATTGACAGTGGCAAGTTTTTGTAGTTTAAGATGAATTTAATACTAGTTCAAATACTTAACAGATTTAGGAATTCGACTGACCCTTTTCAAAGCCCTGTACCTTTAATTATCATTGCTATGCCTGTTTTACATTCTCGAACAGCACATATGCCGTTTACTATATTGTTGGCAGATTTGTCTCTAAATGGTAAATGGATTTTTGTTTATGTACCGCTTTTCTGGTCCACTGACCACCACTTTTACAGCACTTCACATTCACCCATTCACACACACATTCATACACTGATGGCAGAGGCTGCCATGCAAGGTGCCAACTGCTCATCAGCAGTGATACAGTGCTTCCTATACAAAGCACTCATTATGATACTAAGCTCAACCATACACACACACACACTCGCACGCTGATGGCACAGCCTTTGGGAGCAATTTGGGGTTCAGTATCTTGCCCAGAGACACTTCGACTGGGGGCTCTTGGAACTGATCCAGCGACCCTCCGATTACTAGATGACCCCTTTTCAGCCATAGCTAGCTAGCAGGCTAATTAATGCCAACTTTGAGAGTTTGTTGAAAGCACTGTCTTTGGCTTAAAATAAAAACCTTGCAAAAGTGTAAGCATAAATGTGCATTTGATGGCTACATTCAGGATATTATGGCAAAATGTCAGGATCTTCACCAGTTGATGTGTGTCTATGTAGAACATGGAAATAAGGGAACAGTGTTGTTCTTGTATTGCAAAGTCATGAGATATTGGAAATCTGCCGATACAGAGTCAGATCCGATATTTAACTGAATGTTGATTAAATATGGATCTGACATTGTTACAACTACATTGGTCCATGGGAGTTGGAAATAACATTAGAGTAGATGAATATAAGGAGTCGTTTGTTCAGTGTCTTTTATTGCCAGAGATGGAAGCTTAAATGAGACATCAGGGAGAGCCCTGGCCAAAATAACAGCTAGGCTTGAGTAGAAATAAAACCACAATACTAATTAAACTATTCAAAAACAAAAGTTGCAAATCTGAACCTAACTCCCAGTAATCAAACAAAAAAAGAATAGAATAAGGGAGAAAGAGGAACTAGAGGCCCACATGCAGAGCCTGAGGAGCAACACAACACATATTAACACATTGTATACAGTTACCCATTCACCTATGGGGGGTTTATATGCTTAAATTATTGACATGATATCAATGAAAGTTTAACTAATGTTACTCCTGAAATGGACCTGACACAGTCAGCTATTTAGAAGATGTTTTACTGTTGGAGTTGTTGGAAATACAGAAACACTCAGCTCAGTAGTTCTACAGCACTGTTACAAAGCGAAGCTTCTTCTCTCACAAAATATGTTTGGCTGAGCACAAACACCAGCTGCAGAGAGCACAAAAACCAAGTTTTATTTTGGCCTGTTATCAGGTTACTTATAATTAACATTAATCAAGGACAGCTGATATGATTTGCAGAAACATTTGTCATTTCGGTGAAAGCGTGAGTCAGTGTGCTGGCTTAAACTGAGAAGCTTGTAGCCTGAATGTTTTGTACACTGCTCTTTGCTAATGAGAGAGAAAGAAGAGATAACAGAGATTAATCCATGTATTCTGCCTCATCTCAGTCACTCACTGGTGTGCACAAATAATTGTTCACATATAGAGTAAAATGCTAACACTATAGGCTGTCATAAAGGAGAGTAGTGATACAACACTATCAGGCAGAGGTGGACAAACACAGTTTAGTGTGCACTGAAGAAAAAATGAGATATCAGATACCGATCCATTAAAATATGCCCAGATGGGCCCTGACTACTTAGGATCAGCTTGGGACATCTCAGTTTATTATGTTTGCTAAGCTGTGATTGGATAACCACTGTTCTGGGGAGGGGTTTACTGAAAGGGCAATTTAGAAATGCTCTGAGAAATCCGGTACAGAGCCAGATTAAGATTAACAATCTTATTTCAACAAGGACAGATACGATGTATGTGCCCATCTATGTATGGGACAATCTCTCTGATCAGAGTGTCACATTGCTGCCCAAAATCAATATGCGTAATCATTACAACAGAGCTGAAGACTCTTTAGATCAGAAAAATTGTGCCTATTTATAAAAGGGGATTCATGGGACCGTGATTGGCTGAACAATTACATGGCATTTTTATTGTGTTGAGACAATAAGATAAGTGGCTAAGTCAATAAAATCCCTCTAAGAGGGCTATTATTACAATGTTTGTATGTATTGATTATGTCAGTCACAGCTAAACTGTGTTTAATTTATGAACAATAGCATATGAAAATAAAGGTTTTGCTTTCAGTCTATTCACCTAAATATTAAGATGCCCCTTAGTTTATGTGGGTTGGATTGCCCCATGCATCAGAGGCAAAGACAGTCATGTACATGCTATCTCTACTTCTATTGTTTTCACTCCATTTAGTCATGTGGCACATGTGCTGCCTCTTTCTTTTTGACTACGGATCTAAAATACTAAAAAAAATAAAAATAAAAAAATAAAAATATATATATTAAAGTCGACTCTTTTCAAAGCCTATATTGGATGTGACACATTTGGAAAGGTTATCTTCACAGGTCTTTTGTGCGCACTCAACCAACATTTTATAACTATTCATTTTAAAAGAGCCTGACCCTATTGTAAGCCCCGCTCTATTTTCATCTACACCTGTGTTTTTCTTTCTCTTTTTCCCACATCTATGTATTTCCCCATTATTCCATCTGTCCTTCCATTTTCTCTCATCCTCTTCCCTTTTCTTCCTTCCCCTGCCATTCATTACTGTTCCCTGTGACACGTACCTGGTCGCAGTCTCTCATCCTCTCCTCCATTGGGAGGAAGGTAAAGCAACAAAGCACAGCATGGTGGGAGCTGTGTTTCTTTGTATGTGCTCATTCGTTCACATTGAATCATCCGCAATGGCAGTGACCATCATTGCCAATTTCGTCAGTCACTGGGCTGACACTACAGGGATAGTGAAGCTTCAGCTTTATGCATGCTGATAAAAAATATTACAAGACAACAGTGCCTTTCACTCTCTCATTCATTCCTTCTCCAGCTTTACTTACATTCTACATGAACAGAAAAGTACATTTCCTGTGAGGGTTAGGATAACATAAATAAATAAATCCCAAATCAACACTTGAGCTGCTTCAGCAGTATATGAGAAGTGGAATTTGCAGCACCACACTTTATAATGCACGGTGCAAATGTCCACACAGCCATATTGTTAATTAATTTGCTTTCTTATGTGTCCACTGATGAAAGGAAATGCTGTTTTAGTTTAGTTTCTAAGAGACTTGTTTAAGGAACAGTTAAGTAGTTTTGTAATTATTCTATTTTGTTCAATAGGAGTAAAATATGCAAATGGATTAGGGTAGAATGGCAGTGGGGTAAAAGTGCTCCCTGGGCCTGGGCACCGTGGTTGCAGAGTTTGGTGGTGGGAAGGATTGTTGCTCTTTATTTTTTAGTAATTGCTAGCAGCATGTCTGTGGGGATTGCAATGTTGGTTGGTCAGTCCACCACTTTGGTTCAAACTGAAATGTCTCAACAACTATTCGGTGGTTTCCCATGGGATTTTGTAAAGACAGTCGTGGTGCCTGCAGGGTGAATCTTACTGATTTTGGTGACCCCCTGACCTTTTCTCTTCTACAACCATGAGGTTCACATTTGTAGTTTCGAATGAACTTTCTCATCAACTATTCAAAGAATTGACATTAAATTTGGTAAATCAGCATGTTAAAATTGTTAGTGTGAGAAGTTAGCATGCTAACATTAACATTTACTTCGAAGCACAGCCTCACAGAGCTGCTAGCATGGCTATTAGACTCCTGATGAGATTATAATTAATTATTTTAACTAATTTTTTGTGTCTCTTTTTTAACTTATTAACTTTTTCTTTTTATCTTGCTTATATATATATATATATATATATATATATGCCTCATTTACTTACTTAGTTACTAAGGTCTCTTCATGTGGACTTTTAATAGGATTCAATTGATGAAAGGAATATTTGATTATTATATTAAAATGGAACAGATCCACTTAGTCTCTGTGTCAATCACTGATGCTGTTTTCTTAGTTACAGGTTATTTTTGAATACCCCCTCCAGAAAAAGAGGAAAGAAAAAAGAAAGAACCATGACCCATTGCTTTTGGCTATAATAACAAATGATTACTTAATAAAAAAGTAAAAAAATATGTATATGTTGTAATGATACTTTTTGTCTCAGCATGTAACACAAAGGAAAGGGAAAATAAACCCTGATATCAATATTAATCACTTTCAATCACCAACATTTATTGCATATATTGTTAGATAAGACTGGATGCATTCCATCACAAGCTTCATTTTGTGATTCATTGTCAGCATTGTTAGGCAGTCAGCATCTGAATGAGTCATCATTATCAGCAACTAGAGAGCAACTGGTCCCACAGTAATCACATAGGCTTCCCTGCCGGTTGGAATTGCTAATGGAGTTTCAGGTGCCTGATTTACAGCCTCCCTCCCTATGATAAAGCCTTCCCCTAATGTTATGCTATTCTAGACTCCTGGGATTGTATTAATTGTTGAGAATGTCAAATGGCAGTGCGAATGCCCATAACTAAAGCTAATTAGCAAGGCCATTTATTGCTACTAGATGTGTGTATGTGAGTGTGTGTGTGTGTGTGTGTGTGTATGTGTGTGTCCTTGATTATGCTGAATATGGAAGCAAGCAACCTTGATTTAGAATATATGCCTTCAAGTGTTCTCTGAATATGACACTGTTAGAGTTCATGTGAAAGAAAATACATCACTTGCATGTTTCTGTTTACTCACAGGGACAAAGACATTTACCATGGAACATAGTCTGAATTAAACAATGATTGGATGGCCCTGTCCTTTCCTTTTTTTGCTCTCATGGAACGGCAATTTGAATAAGGGTCATGGTGGTCATGGTGCAAGTCTAACCTACAAAAAGTAAACTGGTCATGTCAAGGGTACTTAGTGCACACTTTTTTCCCTATGCATGAGAGGCAAACAACCTGATATTGACATGGCGTGGCATAACTTCCCCCTGACCGCTCCCCCTTGACCATCAATCACCAAGACGGCCGATTCATCAAGTAGCCCGTCAGTCTGGCCCCCTTGTGACACACAAACGTTTTTCCAATTTAAAATCTGATATTGATGGAGCACTGCGTCCTGCTGCAGCTTTTTTGAGCCTTGCTGGGCCAATATCCTTATCCACATGCTCGCCCACTCACCGTGGTCATAATTCAAGACACACCATTTCCATACAGGGTATGGGCAGACAATCCTCTATAGGCTAACTACTGAGACTGAAAAGGAGAGAGAGAGAAGGAGAGAGAGAGATAAATACCCAGTTTTTCTTGTTTGACTGATTGACCATGTTTGGGTCTAGGTGCTTCTTTGTCTCGCTATGGTCAAACCATACACCAAAGGTCGTTCAGTTGTGCTAGTTTCCAGTGCCCCCAATCCCCAAAATGACCTTCCGGAATTTGGGAGGGGCACTGCTGTAGTTTGATTATTGTATCACTTCATTTGTTTAGCCTGCCATGTTATTAGTTCATTAGGCTAACGTATCCTACCATCACTATTTTTGAGTTAACACAAAAGCTGTGGTAAAAGGAAATACATAATATTTTCCATGCTCATCAAAGGAATACATTCAGGACTTATTTATGTAAGGTTATTTACAACCTTTATATCTACGTAAATCCGCTGTTGCTGCTAACTGTATTACCTCTCAGTTGTACAGTGTTTTTCAGCTACAAAACTCAATAAACCCAGTGTACTCCCCTGCCCAACACCAAAGCGCACTCACAAAGTCAGTGACAAACTGGTGAACATAGTGGAGAATTTAGCAGCTTGCTAGTAAACATTTGCTAATTTACACATCCAGCCATTATGGAGTAACAGTAACATTCATTTGGACTGGTGTTTGTGTCCACATGAATGTTAGTCTATTCCCTCTCATTTAGCTCTGGTTTTGGTCTTCACCAACTCCTGATCTGTCTGTCCAAGGTTTCTGCCTCTTAAAAGGCAGTTTTCTTGCCGCCGCCAGCCCAAGGCTTGCTCACTGGTGGAATTGTGGGTCTCTGAAATATATTATCGAGGTGTTCAGGTCTTATACCTGCACTAAATTCGAAGGTCCCCCCCCCCCCCTTGGGAGGTAACTTCTGTTATGAATTGGTGATATACAAATAAAATTGAATTGAATTGAATTGAATTCAGGGAAATATTTGTCTCTTTATTGCTGCTGAATGCTTGGCTATGTTCACCAGCTAGTCTCAAACTGTAGTAGTAGGAGTAAACACTTCCCATGGACCTTAGGCCTGCTGTGTAACGTGTGACTTCCCAAGTATGTGTGCTGTAGACGAAATTAGAAGAGGTAGAGAGCACAGAAAAAAATCAAGTTCTGTTGTTGTGTGGACAGATCGATAATATTAAATGTTGCATTCAGTTTTGTAATATCCTTAAATAAAAAACAAGGAACAGGTCAAAAGGTTTTCACTACACACACTGTTACTCAGAATCACAAACATCTAATATTACAATAAAACTGTAGATTTTTATTCTTCTAATTTCAGATAATCAGTAAAACCTGACCTTGAATGTTATGTTTGGCTTGAATAGCAAGCTGTGTCTGTTTTTTCTTTTTATTGTGCACAAAGAAATGTTGTTTCTTGTATTGTACATCTCTTGACTACCCTTGAATTACAACTGTCAGTAATAGGATTCCCACAGCTTCTGTGACTTTACTTTAAAATCTGCAAAAGGTAGATGCTCGGTGTTGATTGTATTTGACAAGCCCATCCTGAAAATATCATAGGCATACCAGAGATTGGCATTACACAAGCTTCTCCCAGCTCTCAGGGCTATCATTCCTCTGTGCATGATGACATAAAAGCAAAGAGCACTGTGTCAAGATCAAACAAGCCAGGAAATCAGTGAAGCAAAGAAGGAAGTGTTCTGATGTACTTATTGACAAGAGCTTACAAGAGCTTATGAGGGTTATCAGTTAGAAGGGGAGAATAGAGCTAGGAGCCACAGTGTTTTTGGTCTGCTGGACAAGTCAAGCAAATACAGCAGTAAATTAGCAAAAATTATATTCTTGCGTTTATTAATCTATGAACAGTACTACAATCAGAACAGCATTACAGTCCATCTGTCTAATTTGATTGACTGTAGTTTAATTCCAGTCAAAGTAATAGAAGTAAAAAGCCCATTCAGATCAACACAGTTGAATTTACAGTAATAACTTAACTGACTTGAATTTGATATTCAGTGATTACATTACAGTGACTAGTTACGTATTACTAGTTAATTACTAGCTTGTCAGAGAGGCCAAATGAGGAGGAATGCAACTTCCAGTAACTCCAAAGTTGTGTTATTTACATGTTTAGTCTTCTTAGCTGGACTTGATAAAATTAGCCAACCATTAGTTAGCCGGCAATCAGGAATTGCCTGGTTTTGTTCAGAGTTGGAAGGTGTTTGAACGCCACAGCTTCACAGAGAGGACAGGACCTCTCGAGCATGAGGCTAATGTTAAGCTAGCTGTTGATGGTCAGTAAATACCTTCAAAACACAGACTGTCTGCTTGTTGAACCACAATGTCTTGTTTTTCTATCTCAGCATGTGTTAAATACAGAATATGTGATGGATTAGACATCCTAATTTTTCGGGGATTGTACCGGCCCGACAAATATCTGTAAAACACTAATAATATATAATTATAATAGACATCTATCATGCTGTCCCACCCATTATTACCTAACACAAAAATTAAACAGTGCACCACGCCTCAGAATCCCACACTGATTTGTCTGTTGCTACAGACAGAAGAAAACAGAGTGCAAGTATGAAAATTTGCATTAGACTAAAGGCCAAAACAATATATTTTTAAAAAAGGGTACAAACACGAAGACTGGACTAAGGCCAAGCCCTAAGCTCTTCTTTCTGAGGGTTCCCATTGGACAGCAGCCTTAATGGACAGACAACATTCCACCTCTAAGTGGTTTGACATCTTGCTGCCATAAATAAACGCTAACAGGGACGCTCTATTAGGCTAAACACGGCTCTGTGTGTCCCTCCAAAGCCAGGAAGCGCACTCCTAATGGTACACTAATGCCTTTATTGGATTACTCCAACATCTCCTATTCCAGTGCGTCACAACTACAGCATTCTGTTGGATTTGATGGAATGGAGATGGCTTGGGTGGGATTGATATCACCCATGCCCAAGATGTCTGCAATTAAGAATATTTCCATCTGAAGATTATACTCATCTCCGATTACTAAATGCTTTTTTTGCCAACAGACACTGTGGATCTTTTGTACATTTGGGGCGGATTTCATAATGCGCTTATGCTTTTAGACTTGCCAACATGTGGTCATAAGATTTACGTGACACTCTCTGGATTTCTGCTTGTCATGTCAAATAAACAAGAGCACTGCTCTATAAATCACTTTGGATGAAAGTGTCCACAATTGCACTTATGGTTTCCATAATGTCAAAGTGTACTAATAGTGGACCAATCTGCAGAACATTAATGCCTAATATAATACAGATTTTCAATAAATCCGCACACACTTTGCAGAGATAAAGGACTATTATCATTTCCCCATTACTTACACTGCC
Source organism: Morone saxatilis (assembly GCF_004916995.1). Taxonomy (NCBI): domain Eukaryota; kingdom Metazoa; phylum Chordata; class Actinopteri; family Moronidae; genus Morone; species Morone saxatilis. The sequence goes on along the minus strand of NW_023340095.1, from coordinate 5,557,080 downwards.
CTGGAGGTTGCAAATTCTAACCTGCAGACTACGGAAGCAATTACTGTACATATAATGCAGATGGTGCAACAAAGTACTTAAGAAGATGCTTTTTCCATTAGACAGACACTTTGGTCTCTGTAAGGATCTTGGCTTCTGTGTCATCACCTTTAATATTATGTGTTGTGTGTGTGAATGCACTCATGCATTTGTGCCAATACATGTGGGATTTTGTGTGTGCATGCACATTCTGCGTGTGAAAGGCTATTAGTGACCTTTCCCCAGTGTTTATTAAAAAGTAAGGTTACAAATCTCTTGGACAGCTTTTAGTGGCAGGTTTTCTGATGACCAAAGTAATATGTGTCATAAGAATCTGCCACAATGTTATGTTTCCAAAAGGTCTGGATGAACTAAAATGCTTTATTTGCCAACACATATAGTATGTTAAAGACTAACCATTACAGAGAAACATATACACACAAACACACACACACACTTACACACACACACACATCCCATGTGTTTTACTGTTCTCGTCTTGCATGCTTAATGCCCTGGTAATGGAGTTTGTTAGTGGTGTAATGACAATGCTGATGGGGGCAGTTGCCTTCAATATCTGCTCCTCTCTCCTCATAGATCTCTCCATACTAAATACAAGCGTCATTCAGTCACTATTCCATATCACCACTCAACTATTTGAAGCATCAGGGTGTGTATCACCTTCGACAGCAGAACTTTTCTATTTTCCATAATTGCTCCCTAATTCTCCAGAGGGTCTTCAGGACCACTTGACCAAATGTCCATGTATTCACTGACCTTATTTTCTCAAGTCTGAACAAGATGGTGCCTTGTCACCTGGCTATTTCCCATGCATAAGCTAAAACTAACAGCTGGTCCTGAAACCTAGGCAGTGGATAATAGCTGTATTACTAATGCAGACATTATCAACTCCTCATACCTAGTGAATATTTATGACCAAATTATAAGGCATTAGTGTTACTGTGAATGCTGCTTTCAGTTGTATCTCACACGGACATCACCTTCTAATGGGTTCTATAGGCTGAACCACTACTCGCATGGCTAATGATTTTGGACCCATCCAACCTGCCTGGCACAGGCTGTGTAAATCACAAGAATTGTAGCCTGATGCAGCACCCACTTTGTAAAATGACTTGCATTTTGTGCATGACCCAAGGCCATAGGCTTGCCTCATTTTGGTGTAATGGCAGTGAGTACAAGCATCTGGCTTTCCCCCATGAAGACTAAGGAAATTAGAAGGCAAAGGCTATGTGAGATACTGTAGAATAATGGTAGTGCTAAAGCTATGAGTGCAGACAGAGCCTTCTAACTTTATCAACATATACTGTCCTGATTGGCCAAACCAATGCATGTGAATTTCAGCACTCTGCTCTGCAGGGTTAAGTTGATAAGCACATACAGTTAAAGGGTTCTGCCTGTGCTGGAGTTAAAATACATAAGCTTTGTTTTTTAGTATGTCCCACTTCATAAAACGTGTGTACAGCCATGTGGTAGTCTTTTTGAATATCTAAAGAAAATTGAATGGCAATTCATCTATATTAATAGTTCAAAACACAAATGTCTGCACAAATTGTCATGCCAGTCCATCCAATTGGTGTCGAGATATTCCAGTCTGGACCAAAGTAGTGGACTGATCAGTTACTTTTTTAACTAATTTGATTACATTTTGATATAATCTCCTCATCTCACCATTGGAATGGTATCTCAGAGTCATCAATTCAATTAAATTCAATTCAGTTTTATTTGTATAGCACCAAATCATAACATAATTTATCTCAGGACACTTTTCATATCAAGTATGTCTAAACCATACTAATAAAATTATTTACAGGGACCAAACAATTCATTATGCTATGCATAATTTTAAGTATCCTGAACTCCACATCATCAAGCTGACAGAGCTGTGGTGAAATATTTAATTAGACACAGCTTAGATTAATTTGTTGCACATATTGTTCAATAATAAACTTCCTTGATCAAATCATGTCATGGAAATCACAATTGTAATTCTACTGACAACTTCAGCATTCTGGATGCCTTGCATATTAAAGAGATGGCCAGTGCTTGGCAGATATCCTCCTCCAAGGTCCTTGACAATACAAGTTGAGAACGATTACATGAGACACTGTTTATGGAAGTAACGGTGCAATGTGACAGTAAATGACAGATCCTGTACAAGTACCATAAGACTGATTATTTAAGTTAGTCTCTTTTTCACTTTTTGACATGAATTTTTTGTCACATTTGACATTGTATGTGGTAAATTTAGCCTGGGCTTTCTTTAGTCCAATCTCTGAATAATGATTGTGATGCTTCCCTTGACAGTAAAGGTGCTCTCGGACAGCAAGCGGTTACAACCCCAGACTACCCCTGATCCTACCAGCCTGTACACTACACGCTGATCCACTATCCACTTAGTAAACAGAGCAGGTTAAGCTATAGCTCAAATTAGTTAGCAATATGACATGATTCACGTAGCAAGTTTTGCTAACTCAAAAATGTTTATTGTCCCAGACTGGATTATCAGACTTTAAAGCTAATGTTGCTCCAACACAGTTTCTATTCATGGATGAAGAGGTTAGTAATTCAGAGAACGCTGATGCCAGTAAAATCAGCTCCGTTATTGTTTCCCTCACTGCATCTTTTGCTCAAGTCATTTCTTGACCTTGAGTTTTCTTATTGCCTGAACAAGTTGCTATTTAACCTATTGTATCCTGATGTTCAAAGACTCAACTATGACGAAATTAACTATTATTACATTTTATCAGTAGGCTTTTGAAAGCCTTGTATTTAGCACAGCATTAAAGACTATGTTACAGTAGGGTAAGAGCAATTGAGGTCTTATTGAAGCAAGTGTATAGCATGCCAACAATCTAACTGGAAAAAAAATAGGGTCAACAACAAGGGTCAACTTTTCCCTTCGCTGAAGCAAACAATTACAAATTTATGCTTTATTCCATTTTAATTTGCTTCACAGATGTAGAGATAACATTATTTGATCCACATTTTTACATGTAACTTGACTTCTCTGCTTCTAGCTTTGAGTGTGTGATCGTCAAGAATACAAATTTCTTCTCCAACCTTGTGGCTACTGTGCCCTTTTCCCTTAGCATAATACAGCACAGACAGAACAATGATGCCATTATTTTCCCTGTAGTAATTAGATACAGAATGGATCATGCATTCACTTCTAGACTGTGTTTCAGAAGTACAGTAAGTCATTTCTGAAAGAGTGAGTTGGAATAAGGCAGAGGGGGCAGAAGGGGCCAGTGCCAAAGTGTCTGGTACCCTGAGGTCTTCTGAAGACTTTAGGGTAAAGTTGCCCTAAATAACTGACAGTAGACTGATGGATGTACAACAGAGCTGGGGCTATTATTGGACACAAGGTGACTTCTGCAGGGCTATTTTTTCAGTCCTCTTCACAGGCGTATTCTCATATCTGGTTCATCTGGTAGAGTGAGGAGATGAAATCTCTGAGAGGTCTATCCATAAATGGCTCAAATGAAAGATTAGCTGCTGCTGAAAGAAGAAGGAAGCAAGAAATCAACCAATCAAAGAAGTCAAAGTTGTGTGGCAGTTAAGTATTTCTTAAGAACACTTAGGTGAACAATATTTTCTAGGACACTGAGATGCCATGTGGCTTGGTGTTTCTCAAGGGCTTGTATGCATGACAAAAAATAGTACACTGAGGTTGGATTCTAATTGAATCATAACATGCTTGATAGCCTTGTTTTTTTTTTACAAAACAGCAGTGTGCAGAGTGATGCAATTACTCATTATGGTTGAACTTAACACTTTCATATATAAAGAAGTTCATGACAGGAATATATAATTCAGAACGCTTTTTCAACCAGTATCATTTATTCTTCAGTAGGTACAAACAGCAACGACAACCTTCCTAGCATACATCTCGTTACATTGTAAAAACATATAAACATTAATTATGTTTGAATTTTTCTACAAACCTTCTGAGCTTTGATGATTAGTCTCTCACATTGTGTATACCTTTTACTGTATGTGTGGTAAATATCCATCATCATTTCACAGTGTTTAAATTTTCCCATTTTATTTGCTCTAATCCCTTGCAGCGGGTCAAGAGAAGAGAGAGGAGCAGAGGGAGAGTTGAGGGAGAATAATGCCATTTCAGGATAGGCCTTATTTAATTTACTGCAGGTCGATAGAGGTTCTCCAATTGCCTCTCCCAGATTAATAAGTAACCCACACGCGCTGTCCATCACTGTCCATCTCCCATTAGGCCTCTGAAATGGGGGCCCAAATTGCCTGGCAAGGTTGACTCTGATGGAAAACACACTCTCTCACTCCTTTTCTCTTTTTGTCTCCATCCATTTCTATCCCTCAGTTTTTCCTTTTGACTATTGGGTTTCAATTTTAAGATGTACTCGTTGTAGAGAAAAACTGTATTAAAAACACATGATCATTAATAAATTCCTTGTGTTAATGAGTAAAAAGAGTATTATGAGTAGTCATTCACTTCCTTACATGACATATTATGTCATGTTTGGCATTTAATGTGTTCAAAAGAGAGAGTAGTGAATGTAGGTAAATTTATCCTGGATTAGCTACAGAAATCTACATGTAGAGTAAACCTGCCTCAGAAATATTCCAACCTTTGTTGACAGTTATACCAGGAAGGAGCATCTTTTCACTACTGGGTGGCAACTCTCCTTCACAACTCACACCATTAAAATGGAGTGGATCCTCCTCTTGACAGTGATTGTTAAATTTCTTGGCATCCTTAAGGTGCAGTGAAAAAAATCATTTTACAGAGATATCCACAGAAATACTATCAATACTGTGTGGTTAATTACAGTACATGTTGGGTTAACTCAAGTCACACCTACGATCTCCATCTCATTCTGTGTAACACCTTTTACTAACTTAATTCCTAATTCCTTTATCTGTCTCTTTAAAAAGAATATTTTTAGGTCCTCGGTTTGTTATGAAATGTAACTGTAATTTCAGAACAACCAGTAAAAACCTATTCAACTCTGAGCTAAAAGTGGTTGAAATTCCATCTTGAATATCTGTTGTCTTTATATTGAATTTTATCGTGTTGGGCACTGCATTGCTAAATATGATAAACTGTCATCGTTTTTTTAAAAAAGGGAAGTCTGGATGCCTCTTTTAGTCAGAATGCACACAAACCACAGGCACACAATTTGGTCTATAAGTTATTGGGTTAAACTCTGGGAATTTAGATTGCAGAATCAGCTTCTTACCATTTTACCATGGAAGATGAGGGACCCAGGATTTATAGTGTATGTGCTTGTGTGTTCACATGTACAAGGCTGCTGTAAATACTAATAAAAAAGGTGTTGTTAGCACATCTGTTGTAGGTGTTTAATGGTAATAAACTGAATCATATATTTAGTCTGCAGCTGAAATATTCATATTAATAAGGCAGCAAACAACAACAACAAACCCTTTAACCTAAGGAGGACAACACAAGTCGCTTGTCTGTGACTTTCGATGTGTTTCACTACGGAGGAGAATGGTGGTAGAGCATTGTTTCAGGCAAGGTGTGTCCTTGAAGTAAGGGCTGTATGTTTGTGAGCTATCTTGAATTATAATCGATTTAATATCTTGGTAGCAGGGAGATCTCCGATCATCTGTTATTACAAGACTAGCATGTCAGTGACTGGCCTGATCATACATGCACACATTCTTGCACAAAAATATGCATAACAATCCTTGCTTTGACAATAAATACACTGCTTCCAGCATAACTTTAACCTATGAATATGTGATAGTGTCACATGGAAGTAGTGCACGTAGTTAGGTTGTGGACAAACTATTGGAGGCTCATTTGTTAACTAGGGTCAATTGACCATGTTCACAATTGGAAACATCCAATTGAAACATGAAACTGAACATTTTGAACACAATTCAAGATAAAAAAAGTTGCAGAACTGTAAAATTACACATTTCACTTTGTTGTGCCTCAAAGCCAATAGATGGCCTTTAGGTGGATTTATGTTACACGGCTACACAATGTTTTGGCTCTTGTACCAGATAATCCAGCAGAGACTGATGCTGAGGCTCTGAGTGATGATAACATATTATCTCCCCACACCAGCTGAGTTGAATGAGGATTCTCCTTCAGAGTTAAAGAATAGAGATGGACAGACAAAGGAGAAAGATAAAAAACAGGAAAACAACAGTATTTACCTAATCAAGCACCTTAAATGCCCTGTGTTTACATTTTATTCACAGGTGGCATTGTGTACCACCATAAAAGCTTATAGGGAGAAGACAGGGGTGACACACCTCAGTTTATTTTTCTGCGTCCGCCCACATGTGACAAGAATGATATATAAATGTCAGTTAAAAACCCACTCTTTACTAAAAAGGACACTTTATGTGTTCTTTAATCGGACAATATCATAAACATCTCTGGCTGTTAGAGAAATTCAACTGTATTTCTGACAGCAACATTTTTGAGTGGGTCAGATTTCACAATAAAACAACTAAACATGGTTACGGTTCATCTTTTATTCCTCACAAAACACGTCATTTTGTTTTGAATAAGAAAGATATTTCTTGAAAATACAATTTTTTTTTACCATGACTTCATTTTACTGTAGTTTTTTTTTTTCATTCAGTAAAGTGTGATGTTTTTAATTTAAAAGCTGTTATAGGCCCTTTGCTTATCTTACAGTGGCCTTCATTAGAGAAATACAAGCAACCTTAAAGAATAACAAGTGAACCTTTTTTTTGCATGATTTTCTTTTGAGTGCTATTCATCACATGCATTCGAGGGAGTATATTGCACATGAAACAACCACAGAGAAATATTGATAAGTCAACAGAGAACATACTATACTAGTATGTCTGTCCGTTCATGTCTTTCTGCAGGTATTATACACTGTACAATATAAACAATAAACATTTTCAAGTCCAGGGAAAGACCAGCATTCTTTGACAGTGAATAACCAACTGCTTTCTTGAATTACATTAGCATCTGTTGTTTGGGTTTTTTTTCTTCCTGGCATCCATAATAGTTCTTCACAATAGCACTATGCAATGTGTTCAAGCGCTTCACTGTTGGCTACTCCAGTCATAAACAAATGAGGCAACTACGCGGGAGGTTTCTACCATGTGTGATTAGTTGTGTCAAACGGCAATAAGTTGCTCCTTTTTTTAAAGAAGGAAATAGTTTCACCTGTTGTTTAAGCCTAGATATAAGGACTCTAATACAGGGTCTCTCATGATGCATTTCTGAACCACTGTTTCCCCTTGGTTTAGAGATTTTCATTCATGTTATTGCCAGAGCACATTGTGTTCTGTTGTGGATTTAATGCAGATGCCTACAGAACTCAGCATAAGAAATGTAATATCCTTTCTGAGCCCCTGCAGATAATCAACCCATGCTTGTAATTTGACTGTACAACACAAGAGTCCATTATTAGTTGTGAACAGACTGTGGGAGTGAGGAATTTATTGTGATTAAAATAAGTCAGTGGGTCTACAGATCAGCGTGATATTCAGAGGCTTTTCACAGTCTACCTAAATGCTAAAGAGCTATTATAGTGTTGGTATGGACACAAATTATTTAGCTTCATTTATTTGATGAGACAAAGGCAGTGGTCATTGAAATTTATGTTTTTAACGCCAGGCTTAGCTTGACCTTTTGTGCACAAATTGTACAGTAGAGAATAGATGAAAAAAATAAATTCTAACCTACCAAACAAAGTATGTTTCTTTCTCGCAGTCAAGGCAGAGAGATGATGTGAACTTTACCTTTCACTGTGAAAAGTAATTAACACCTACTTGAAGGCACTCAAAAGCCATGTAAAACATTGTTGGTCTTTATCTGGTCAATTTGCCAAAGTCCTATCTTATGAATGATTGATCCAACTTTCAGCGAACGACATACGCTTGTTTACAGAGGTTTGTCTTTACTAGATCAAAACTTAAAGTAAAAAAAAAAAAAACAATCACCTTATTGGTCTGAATTACATGCAAACAGGAGTATGCTGTGTATAGTTTAATGTCATGTCCTCGGAATCTCACCTTGCACAGCTCTAATATATGTATAGTTCATGTTTTATATTATTTTGTATCATTCAGGGTTTCATTGTGAAAAATTGCTTTTCAGACATACAGTAAAGTAAAGGGAGGTTTATTATTGTGTATACTAAGCCTTTGTAGCTGAATTCTAAGTAAAAAGTAGTAAATAATAAAAAGATAAGTCAAGTTATGAACTGCAAGGTATTAGTCTATATTTTCTTCACTGTCAACAAATCCCATGAAAAGACCAAAATCAATACTAAATTCTCAGTACTATCTGACTTCTTTACCTTAGTTATGGCACTCAGCCCCACCATCATTTGTTCCTACTGAAGACATAAATATTTAAAACGAGGTTATAAACATATAGTTACATTTTAGTACTTTCCTAAAACAGCTGGGCACTGTAGTTCTTAGTAAATATTGCTCAAACAAGAGTCATTTTCAGTGCAGGATAATTATACGTTTGACGCACTAATGAACATTTACAGCAGCAGGATGGTGTATGTTGAGATTGAGTCAAAATAAACTTTGCCCATGTTTATGATGACATGAAGGAACCCAGCGCTGCAATGTAGCTCACTGATGTTTTTTAATAGTTTTTTGACAAAATGTCGCTCTGTGCCACAGAGGAATGAGATATATCACGCTTCAAAGGCAAAACTTGTTAGTAGGATCAATTGTTACTTGTCTAAATGAAAGAAAAATGTTTTGGGTTTTTTTTTCTAAATCTAAATCAAGTTATCAAGCATTAGCAAATTAAGCATCACCTTTTGCCAATGTTTCTGTCTGATTTTACATTTTAGTTTTACACAGTTTCTATGTATGGATTATATTACTGTGTATGGAATTTGATTGGTTAAAAATAAATGCAACTGCTGCATATGATTTAAAACGATAAAAAACGATAAAACGATAGATAATACACTTAAAGAGAGAAGGCTGCACTGTGAGTTAGATGTGATGAGAATTAAAATGTAACAGAGCCTCTGTGTCACATTACAGTCACAAAGCATTTGTTAAAAGTGGTCTCAAAAGGTCAAAGTCTTGGCACAGAGTTTGGGAAAGGGATCATCTCTATGATCTCTATGCTGCACTGTAAGGCAACAATCTGTTAACAACAGCTTCAGCCACCAAACCTCATCTCCTTTCCCATAATCCTAAAGTCAGCCATGCATGTCCTTTCACAGGTTGATCTCCCCTGGCAAATTAGCTGACCCCCACAATCTCCGATACATAACACTCACCCACATGTACCCCCCACGTTACGTCCGGGAGATATCGAACACTTAATAAAACGCACGCTCTTGGGCTCAAATGTCACTGTCCTAAGCAGATCTCTGTCAATACCTCCCTGACCTTTCTCTGTGTTTAACTTTGTAGGATATCAGGCTTGGTGGTACAGCGGAATGGAAGGCATACAGAGGAGCCGTGCTGTGCAAGAAGGGGAGGTGGGAAGGTTTGCACTGGAGTCATGTGAAGCATTGAAAGCTAGCATGGCCTTAGGGGAAATATGCAAGACCTGAAATAGCAAGCCACTCTCAGCCTCCAATAGTCCAATTAGAGGACGGTCAATCATTGAATCAAAGTCTGTTAGAATAATCAGTGTAGAGCCAGAATCAGTTGACATATGATGACGTCAACCTATTGAACAAATACTGTACCCATTAATTGATACCTCCTTTCTTTTTTTTACCCTGTGGGACTTCAATGTTATGTCATAGTTATCGCTTTGAAACAAATTAAATAGCAAACAAAAAATCTTCCAGATTTTTATTTTTATTTTTAAGCAGTTTTAGGAGAAAATCCAATTCCAGAGAATCCAATTATCTGAAATGAAAATGAATGACTACCCATTTCCATGCAGCAGAAATGAAATACAAAATGGAATAGGCTGAACTGAGCAAAAGCTTATCTTTTTCTCTTTGAGAGATGAAGAAGGTTTTTACTCGCTTTTTTTCCCCTGTCCCCCTTTTTATCGTGGTCGGGTTGGCAACAGGCTCCTGTCAGTCAGAATAACTTTATTCAAGCACAAAAAATGGACAAGAAACTTAGCCAGGTGGCACGGGTCATATTGACAACACGTCTAAGTACATCCTGACACACTCAGGAGGAGGGAATTAGGTTTGTATCAAGTTTGGTGTCTTTATAGTGCATGACATTTACACAGCAGTGTTCATTTATAAGGTGTGAGAATAAAACTGCATTTAAGGTCAAATAATTGTCATTACTGTTTTGTTTGTCTCAGCATGGGGTTGTATCAGTGGTGCATGAAGCTTCTGTGGAGAAAATAGCCTGTTCACAGAGCCATGGATATTTAGAATGGCAAATGTTATCAATCTACAGGAGGTAGAGAAACTAATATTAAAATGTCAGAAGAAAGACTTTAACTTTGAAATAGAAAAAAGTAACTACAGTAAACACTGATACAAATGGGGTAATCTTGCATGACTATATGCAGCATTGGTCACCCCACTGTATTCTGTTTCACCTTGTGACCATTGTTCCTTTTTAACACTGGAATTTTCCTGAGTTCAGCATGGCTTACAGGCCTTTCGTCTTCTCTCATGAAATAAATAAGCAAATTTTAACAGCAACAGGTGCATCTGCAGTTTCATGTGCTTTGAAAACCCATGAGTTCCTTGTTAATGACATCTATGTATATATATCCTGCTAAATGCCATTCCAATGGGCTATGACCTTTGGAAATAACACTGCTGGTAATTATGATTACTTAGGTGTCCTTCAGAGTTAAAGTCTAAAAAACTTTTTATCTGTGTCTGTCCGTCTATATTTAAAACATTTAAAGCATTTTTAAACGGGTTATTTAAGGTATAATTAAAAATAAAAATGTCATGGTGACACTTACCTATTTTACAGCAAACAACTCTTCATTCATACCTATATACCATACCAAAATAATTTGTCATTGTTTTTCAAAATGACCCATATGAGCATGTACAGTAGAATACAGTAGAAACGGGAAAGGAGGAAAACGAAAGTCAAAGGTCCTCTGACACACTCGATCTGAGGAAATAGCAATTACATGGTCAACTTCTTAAACCCCAGCTCAAACACTATTTATGTTTAATCGTCCAACCTTTTCCTCCCGAAGAGGTTTTGTGGTGCTATAATGTAAGGCATGCCAACATTCCTTTAAAAGACAACAGTCATTCCATACCTGTCCATTTTCACTCATCCACATGACCTATCTCTCTTTCTCTCTCTCTCTCTCTCTACTCCCAGTGTCGATGAGTATGATTTCAGATTTTTTAAATGTTCAGTTCAGCTTTGCTTAGATTTGCAGGTGTATTTAGACAAGGAAAAACGTCCCTTTAAGTGGCAGAAACCTTGAGCCGACCCCGGTACTAGGTGGGCCTCAACTGATTGGGGTTAGAGAGAGAAGGACAGAGACAGAGACAAAGATGCACAGCAACACAATAGCAATTGGCAGTGGGGGTCAAGTGGGGTCTGTAGTGTGTGGACTGTGTGTAGATTGAGTTTCATAGAGAATCTGGCAACTTGAGTGATATCAGACAAACTCTGTGTTTGACAATTATTCATAATAAAGTTTGAGGGCCTGATTTGCAAGACTACGAGAGGCTGCTCTTCAGGAAATAAACTCCTCGGATGTTAAAACATACAGCACATGGCCAATTAAAGGTACCATGTGGAGTTGTTGACCTCTAGTAGTACAATGGAGCAAAGCATTTACGGGTGTGTCCCTGTTTTGTTTGTATCTTTGATGTGCAGAAGGACGCGCAGGCACTCACATAAGCCAGTGGGCGACATAATACACATGCGTATGGTTTGTAAAATGGAAAAATTTAGCAGTGAGCCAACCAGCATTATTGTGCCATGACCAAAGGTTCATAACATATTTCAAGCCCACTGATATGGGGAGTTATTGGCCTACCTGACGACAATAAAAAAAGACAAAACATTTAAAATAAAGCTTTATACTGTCGTTTAGTTCATTCCATGCTGTTCCTCTGCTGCTACCCTGGCTTCCACTACAAAGGCTTTGATTGGAAGCAGTAAGTGAGATAACAAGATTCAGTGTTTCCAAAGGTTCATCATGTTTTAAGAGAACAAAAACTATTGTCTTCACCTACTCCTCTGTCTCTGTCTTTCTTGGTGCCATCATTAAGATAGTGGAGATTATAGCAGTGTGGGATTAATGGACGCCCTCCACTGTAGAACAAAGATGGTCTAGGCACACAGGATCCCAGGTAATGAAGAAGCAGCATGAGTTATGGCTTCATGCAGGGCCAGGTTGATAAATTTGGAGTGCAGCAATGGTCATTGCTGACTTATCACCCCTGTGGAGATGACTGAAAATCCCCACACTACTGTCTGCTTTGATACAGTAACATATTTACCCCTAAGTGATTATAATTTACCTTTAAAGGAATAGTTCGACATTTTGGGAAATACACTTATTTGCTTTCTTGTTGAGAGTTAGATTGATACCACCAGTATGTAGCAACAGCCAGGAGACAGTTAATTTAAAAGCCTTGCTTTTAAAAAACAATGCCAGTTCTTTTTATACCTTGTATCTTAACCCATACAAAAACTGAAATGTACAAATAGAAAACAAACAAAACAAGACAAAACATGAATTACCAGGACATTTTTTTTTTAACTTTTACTACAGTTTAAAGGTAGGGTAGGCAATCCTGTTCAGAAGCACGTTTTGTTATACTGGGTGAAATGGTCCCTCTGTTGTCAGAGGAATCAATTCGTTATGTCTTCAGAAAAAAGAACGGAGAAAATCAGAGCTCTCTGTCAGCTGCAGGACTGAGAAAAC
>NW_023340095.1:5538078-5544196 GCF_004916995.1 Morone saxatilis | reverse complement strand
CCAATCCGTGCCCTATCCGGGTCCGAAGAGTAACACAACGCAATCAAGATGCCTTTCCATGTCCTAGTTCTTCTGCAAGGGCCCCGCCCCGCCTCCCAAATCGTAGCTGTTGCCAGGAAACAAAACAGCCAGCACATTCTCTGCAGAACGCCAGAGTTGCCAGAACGCAGCAGGTTTTATGCCTAAAATTTCTGAGGCAATAACCTGAGAAAGTACCGCTTGTCCACGGTTACTTGTAGCGGCTTTGCCCCGAGAAAAAGGCAAAGGAGAAAAGAAAGCCTGAGGATGTGAAAAGGCAGGCTAACACAAAAGGGCTCTGGATTAAAAGCAAGAGGTCAAACACAGAGTCAACATCAGTGGTAGCGTTTTGAGCGGTGGAGACCAACTGGAGGGATCAGACGCCGTGTCTGGAAAAGTGATGCGCCGAGGTTGGCTCCCTCCAAGAGGGGTGGAACCATGAGCCAACCAGAGGAGGCAGGAGGCGGTGCTATTTTCAAACCTTGCTAGCTCTCTCGCTAGCTTTCCAAGATTACCAACCCCAGCTTTAATAGACAGTATTTCATACAGTTGATTTAGATTGAATGCATTTTTCCTTTACTTGACAGAGAGCACTATTGAATATTCATATGGGGGAGGGGATTTACATACATACAGACGTACAAGGTAAATTTATGGTAACACAGTGGAGTCACAAGGAGGTGGTTGGGGTGTGTGGTGGGTGTACAAAGAGCAAAAAAAAGAAGAAATACCTTGAACATTTCACTAATAAGCCCAGTATGAACTTTTTTGCAACTTGCCAGATACGTTTATTAACACTATGTCCTTATTATGTTAATAAAAAATGTAAGTGCATTACCTTTCCGTCAAAATGTATTTGTTGTTGCAGATTATAGTTACAGTTTGGTTAGGTTTACGCAAAAAAACTTCTTGGTTAGGTTTAGGAAAATATGAGATTTTTAAGTTAGAATAACCCATAACGTGAACCAAGCTACACAAGTCACTTTTCAAATGCAAAGTTATTTGGGTACATAAAATTTTTAACTTATAACTTTATATAACTCAATGTTGACTTTTGTTTTCTGATGGGATGCGAAGCCCAGTCTACTGGTCGGACGTCCTGTGTTTGTTTCACCCTAACCGTCCTTCCTATGTGGACTTTGTCGCACTTTATACTCCATCACCCGATTTCCCAAAGGCTCTCTGGCAGCTCTGTGCATCAGACGCTAAAGGGTACCTCGTGCATCTGTGACACGGCAAGGGCTGTGACATAACGTCAATATTTGACGACCTGGGAATGAGAACTGTCAGGGTGGCCATATGCAATGATTCCCAGATTTTATTCTTGTTTTTGCACCTTTGCCCTCCAGCACTCTGTGTTGGTCTCTGTGGGCTTTTATATTTTTGAGTGTGTCTTTGTTGAGCCTGTGATGGACTGGTGACCTGTTCACACTGTCCCCCTGCTTTCCACCCAGTGGATGTTGGGAAAAGGGGTGAAGTGTAGTGTGTAAGAGAAAATGTTTTATTTTGATCGAATTGTCAATTCTCTGAATATCAACACCCCTAGTCACAGACTCTGCAGGCACTGCTTTTAAGATCAGTATGGACATAAAGAGTTGGCTTTGTACTACAGTCAGCAATAATATAAAGCAAGGCTAGAGTGTTTCCCAACTGGATTAAATCTTAACACCACATTCTCATAAAAGGTTAATATGGCTTATTCCTTGCAGGTAGATTATGGATTATGAGGATTACTGCTTGTACTTTTGTGACACTACCACCCCCTTCTGATCTTTTGGAGGTCTCAAAAGTGATTCATAAAATCATATAAATCCAGGAGTTCAAGTTCAGTACCAAAGGAAGTCATTTCTCGTTCATAAACTCTTTGTTTCTGACAGCTGGAACAAGATCTGAGGAAGATTCTTGGCTGTCTGACAGTTTGGGTGGGTGCTAAATGTTGCATGTAACACCCTACATGAGTGTTTTGACTGGACTGGAGACACATCTCACATTAACACATTAACTTTAACACTAATTTCACTGTCTGAATCAATAGCAATCATTTTAGAAACAACTGATTATAGAGCTACGTGTTCACCTTGACACAATGCTGTTACCACTGAGTTTTATTAATTAGGTTGAGGGAAACTGGTCAGTATAGTTATACTGATCTGAGGAGAACTGATTAGTCCAAGACGTTAATTCAAAGCTATTACATATTCCCCTCAGGTAAGCCCACCAGGAAGTCACTTTAGCAGTAGAGGGCACTGCCATGTCACCTAATATGACACAAATGAATTAATGAACTGCTTAATTAGAAGGCATATACTGCCCATATTTGCTGCAGTGCATTCACAGTCTAGCACTCATGAGACACCTGACAGACCGTAACAAGCCCAGAGGAGATGAAGCGTGACTGGCTGTGACACTGTAATGTGGTGCGTCATGCCAAAGGTTGTGCCCTGTCTGTCCTTGCCTGCATCACACATGTCGACCAAAGGAGCCTCTTCCTGTAACATGTGGCGTGGCACATTACACGGGCCATTGGTTTTGTCTGAGCCACCTCACATTATGTTGTCCTGTATTTTGCACTTGTTTCTGTCAAGCTGGCTTTCTTAATACTGTCCTATTCTTAAAATTAAAAATGTCACATCAACCTCCCTATGCCCAATTGTCCCCATGAAATCAAAGGCAGGATCAACGTTAACAGGTTTATAATTTTTGATGTATTATTATCTGTATCAGTGTTTATTTTGTGAGTTAGCCAAGCTACTAATTGGAAAGGTTGAATGTTAGCTGGTAAACGCGCATCAAAAGTCAAAGTCTAACTAGCGTTAGCTGCCGATGCATGTTTCCAGCTCCTCCGTCAACTTTTCAAGTAGAACACTGATTAAATATTTGTTGGCACAGTTAAGTCCTGATTAAAGGGGAATACTTTCTCACTGTATTTTTCATCAGTATAATTGTATAATTTCTCGAAAACTGCAATTTCTTTATAGTATTCAAAGGTGAAATTAGTTATATTTCTAAAATACTTTCAATTATTGTAATATTTGTATATTAAAATATTAAAAAGTCTTTATTACTGAAATCCTAGCTTGCATTCAAAAAACCCTGTTAAAACAGCCTCTATAAATAATCCAACAGAGTCTAAACTGTAATTTCCTGGTTTGAAATGTGTTATGGATAGGAATCAGCTGTGGATACAGGTATATAATATTGATGGAATTCACCACAGTCTTCACAACAGTCACCCAATCTAACTTTAAGTGGTTATTTAAGCTTCATGAGATGAGACTAAAATTGGATTTGACATTTCTCATGTCCATGTATTAGCATTTCACCACCAGCCCAAATTCTGTTTTGGCAGGTCCGTTCCCCCTTCATTCTCTTCGAATAAGCCATCTGCAAATGACAACTTGCTAAATAAATTAAAAGCTGATTAGACCACCCCACTGATGCTGACACATGTTTTGCATACTGTATATGAAAGAAGCTTTGAATTGCTTTCTACCTCATTACCCTGTCACATTCTACTATTGATGGTTTGTCACATGGAAGATCTTACTGTATTCAAGATGGCAGAATCCTGACATCTTTTCTTGTTTCTGATTTTAAAATTGTACATTTCACAAGCAGGTGCAGAGGATAGAAAAGGCTTATTTCCAGTTATTTCAATATACTGTAATTGCTGTGTTTCTACCAAGTCTTATGCAAATTAAGGATGACAGATGTGTAGCTGATAATTACTTCTCATTGAATGTATGCTATGAGTGAACACTTCTCCAACAAAGGGTGTGCTTAGTCAAACATAAGAAATACTATTGGCTCTGACAACTTTTATGATGATCTATGGTGACCAACAGTCAACACTAAGGAGCCCTGCAGTTTTACACAAAGATCACAGCACCAACCCCTTAGAAACTGTTTTCTAAATTCCTGTTCAGATTTGCTACATGAAGCATTTATCTGTTTATAATGAGGTATACTAAAGTAATTAAGCGTGTTATGAATGGAAAAGCGCAAAAGCATTATGAGCACAGTACCAATGTAGATATTAAATATTGAAATCAACAAACGAATAACAGGTGCGTCATGTTCTACAATGTGAAACTTAAATCTAACGGGTCACAAAACGATTTCCCAATCCCAACAAAAAACAAGAGATTACAAAATGAACTGGAAAAGAAAGCAACATAGTAGATTTGAATGCATCTAGCACCTCTTACATGCTCTAAGTGCTTGCTAAATGTAACATTTATGGATTTGCTTTAGAACAGCAACCTAGATATTTAATGACAATAGGTATAAATAATATAATACTTAACTTAAGTTGATACCAACTTTGCCCCAACAGAAACATGAACTTGTCTACAGGATTCTGGGGTGGACGTAGGGCTTTTGAAATGCTATACCAACAGCAGTAATGGTGGCAGTGATTGCCAGCTAGTGACAGCATGGCTTTCAGGTTAGCAGTGTGGCAGCAGTCATGGCATCAAGCCTTATGTAAGTGTACAACCATGATTAAAAGGCTCCATCTCAAGTTGCAGTAAGAAGACTTACACTATGTGGGTGTACAGGGGGAACTTGAGTTGGCTGCCTTTACTCTCAAGCTTTGCTTCTTCTGTTTCAGATTGGCACTCAACATCACACTACTTCCACCTTTATCTCTGATAGACAGCAGTCGTAATTGACCCTTCCTAAGCCCCCCCTCCTTTCGGGAACCTCGGTCAACTTCTCCTTTCTTGTACTTGGATAATATGCTGTGCTAGGCTTGTTTATGTTGAGGCAACAACTACATTTAGAAGATGATTAAAGTGAAATCCCGTATTAAGGTCATCTTAGGAAAATACTAGCTAACTAGCCAACCAGTCATCAGCTAGGCCAAGCTAATAATTGCCCAGCTAAAAGGATAGCTAACAAATGTTGTAGATAAGCTAGTTAGTTAGCTAGCATTGTGCTAACATTAGTTAGCTATTTTTAGATGTGACTATGCCGCTTTTATCTTTTAATCTTCAGAGGTCGGTTGTCCTTTTAATATAGATGAGCCTAGCACATAGCATATCTAAGTACAGGAGAAAGTTGACCGAGGTTCTGAGCAAGGCTAGCTCAAATGTTATTGGAGCACAGAGCAAAAAGGGTCGTTTTAGTGATTCTTTATGGATGGGGGTATGGTTATTGTTGAAGGGACCACTCCCATCTAAATAGAAACATTTCAACAAAAGATGATCAGTCAGAATAGCTTTGTGTTGATTTTTGTTAGATAGACAGACAGATCTTTTTCATTGTTCTCAAACCCTACATATTATATTGAGAATAAAGGAAAGGAAAGGCTCACACAATGTGATCACTCACTGCAGTCTCCAGCTTTCTAAAGGTTAGGGACAAGGGCACCTCTGGGAATAAGAGGCCCTGTGTTATATCTCATCAGAGAACCAGAAAGCTTAAACTATCTGGGTAGTTCATTTTGAGCGACAAGTTCCATTGCACATTGACAGCCTTTATTCCAGCATCCTCTGTTTTAATACTCTCAGATCCTTTTGCCCTTCACGCCTGAGAAGAGAAAAAGTGCAGGTTAAGTCACAGTGATCATGTAGTCGAGAGCAACTTACTCCACCGAGAGTTCCCTCTCCCTCCATTTTAAATGATGTAAATGCAAATCAAGTGGGAAAGGAGGACTAAGTGCAAAAATGTGAGATGAATATCAATACCTCCTGTTTAATATAACATCCTCTCTTCTTTTTAACCCACTACACTGATGGTCATCTGCCTCTGAACCAGACTTAATTCTCAAGCGTCCAATTCAAATAAATCTGTTTAACCCACAGCGACTGTCAATATTAAAAGTAATCTGGGAATTATAGAAAGCCTACTTTAAAGATGATAGGAACATGAACTGTGTTCGGAAGTGCATTCCTATTATGTGTTATAGGAAACTAGTGATTATTGTGGATATTTGTTTGTTATTTATTTAATTATTTATTTATTTTTTATATCAAGTTTTTAAGTCAGCTTTATATGACTTATGTTTGGATATTTTGCCAGTATTGTAGTGTTCACTGATCAGCCATAACATTATGAGTACTGACTGGTGAAGTGAATAACACTAATTATCTGGTTA
>NW_023340095.1:5533460-5537978 GCF_004916995.1 Morone saxatilis | reverse complement strand
ATTGCTGAAAAAGTTAATGCTGGTTCTGATAGAAAGGTGTAAAAACACCCAGTGTATCACAGTTTGTTGCATATGGGGCTACATAACATTACGACAACCAGAGTACCCAGGTGGTCATAATGTTATGGCTGATCTGTGTATTTTGTTGTGTGTGTTCATGCTGATTGATATCATTAATGTTTTTAATGGCCTCTTCAGTTCTGGGTTGACTGGTCGCCAACAAGGTGTTTCCATGTCCATTGCCTGGATTGATCTAGGCTCTATCCCATTATCCACACTCGATGAGCACTAGAACACTTGACATGTGCGTCCGTTGGCTTAGTGTAAGTGGTTCCTTTTCCTCCAACAAGCTGGACCACTTTGTGCTATCAATGCATTTCATCCACAATTGAACTAAGATCACTGTGTAACTGTGCTTGGTTAAGCATGTGACCCACAATAAAACATGTTGCTGACATTGCATCTCACATCCTCTTTCTTTCCCCTCAGAACCATTTACGAATCACTGTGAAACAACCAAAGGCTTAGTGTCTCTTAACATAGCTTGTTGTCACTAATTCGTAATACATACTCAACCATCCATTGCCTTGCATCAATTATGTGCAGAGGTTAATGCTTTGATGTTTGTTGGTGATGGCTGTCTGTGTTTTCAGTACCTGTAGTAACAGCTTCAGTGTAGTAGCTCTCTACCTGCACATAAATGCAGTGATAGATAGAGCAGGACCTTTGTCAGACTATAATCAACCAAGTAGATTTAGCAGTGCCAATATTGACTTTGGCCTCATTTACACTTGTCATTTCAAATGTCCTTATAAAATCCAGATGCTTTTTAATAGACTTTAATTTACACTTCACAAATCACAAATTGGCCAACTGCCATATAAAAAAAATATAATTACAATCCGTCTTGGTATTCCAGGCTATATGAAAATCAGTTTCGACCCATCTTCAATGAGGTGGTAATGCACCTGAAGCCAAAAACATCGGAAGAAGAACTTCAGTACTTTGGCAGGCTATATCCATACACCAATAACAGTTAAGCTAGCCAGCAAAGATGCATGAATGAATCACATTTCTGAACAACAAAAGTGAAACAAAAGTTTATCATCTTCATAGACTGTCATTCAATCCTCTCTGTCACCCACGTGGATCATTAGTCTCCAACATGCTCTCATACTGCCTTAAGAAATCTAATGCCAAAGAGGAAGCCTCAAAGCCACTTCCTCATGAAAAAATGATTACTTATGTTAAATTGGCTTTCTGTGCGCACAGGACAAAGTCTGACCATCGGGCTTTTTTCCAGACCTACTTGCCAATTCTCCAGATTATCCAGAGGGTCCAATTTTTCAATGCCCCCCCTCTCCCCACTATCCTCCCAACTCCACATTTCGACAACAAAATTACTCAATAAATTCACTGGAATGCAGGAAAACAGTCTCTGAAATTAACAGTTTTCGGGGGGGAGAAACCAAAATACACTGGCTAGGTTTGATCTCCCGATTTAAGCTTAGACGTCAGGAGGTCGGCAAGTATGCTGATCAACTCTACTTATTCATAATTGACTATGATCATGGACTTTTTTTCATATGTAATTTTAAGAAAAAATCCTGGGGGTTGAAGAGTAATGACCCCAACCTGTGGGTAATGTCACAGAAGGCCTACTCCTAAAATACACTGACTTCACCAACACAGAATCTCACTCCAAGCTAAATTAAAAAGTTAGCAGCCTTGATCACCGGTGTTGAAATAGAGTAAAGATTACCACTGTTATCCATCTTGGACTGTTGGTTGCATTTACATATCTTCAACATCTGGCAAGAATTTGTCTCAGAGGTGGTTTACAATCAGATTTATATCTATCTCAAATCTCTTGTAGATGTATTTACACTACACAGACACATGAATTGAAAGTGCAAATGGATTCTTTGTACTGATTAGAAAACATAAAAACAAACAAAAACAACCTCTTTGAACAAAGGAAATGTGGGTTGTGGTTTGGTTTAAAAACAAACCATGCATAAAATGGAGGACACTTTCCAGTGGCCCCTTGTAGGAGCTTAACACCAATCCATGAAATTGATGTCTGTGTTTACAGGCGCTCGCAACCTCATGAGCACTGGTGTGTGTTTAAAATACAGTTAACAATTCAAGTCACTAATTGCACATGATAGTGGATAGCAGAGGGAATGTACTGCTGAAGTCTGATGTTCATTTTATTGCACTGCGTTATTGACTTTTAAGTTTAATTCTCTGAAGACATATGGCTTCTTTTTTTTCTCTTTCTTTTGTCGTGGCTCCACTAAACAACAAGAGTGCCTACTTATTTTCAATATCAATAGATATAGATGATCACAAAAGGGAGAAGTGCTCAAACTGCATCACCAACCTATGGAAATATCCATCCCCAATAAACAAGCAACTTGTCATGTCAGTGCGACTTTGAAATCGATACAGACAGATGATAAAAACAAAGCCAATTAGGAAAGGAAACAGGCTGAAATGACATCAACAACCAAAAAGAAAACTCTCTTGAGTCCAATTAGCTTTCACATATTCCAATGTGGTCTTACGATCAATAGATATAGACAATGAAAAAATAGTAGGACGTTACTGGTCAGGATAATTGAGTTCACTGAGCCATCACACATCTCATTGGGAAATTGAAGGAATATATCAGTTACTCTCTCAGTAGGAAGGACAAATCAGATAAGATACACTTGTATGTGCCACCAGCAAATGCCAAAACCAGCCTGGGCAGTTGGAGTTAGGACTTCATATAAAAACGGACTATGTCGTGGTGAGTCCTGGTTGACCTGCTCCCATCTGACAGCCAAGACCATTAAAAAAAATGGTTGCACCCACTAGGCATGCGGTGTGTTTTGTGTGTCAATTAAAATGAGTCGACGAGATTTCAGTCTTATTGCTGTTCTGTACTGGTGTGAGGAAAACATCTACTACTTTACTAAGAAAAGGAACATTTTTTCTTTATTTAAACAATGTAATGTGAATAATCCTCTGTGCCCAAGGTTTGTTGGCTGCACTATAAAAGATATATGAGTTGCTTTCATTCTGTAGCATTTTGACAAAGTAGCTGCTCAAAGTGTGTTTTCTGCCCTCTGTGGTTAAAACATTGTGATTTTCAAACACATATTGAAAAAACACGTAGTCAACAAATTAAATTGGACAGAAATCTTAAGGATGATAATTTAAGATTCTCCTATAAGCTTTTACAACTCTACATTGTGGTTGCACCATGCACAGCTGCTCAGATAAGCAATGTTATTCCAAATAAAATGAACTGTCTTTGAACATATAAACATGAGGATGTAATTTACCAGTTGCTAGATGCTATTTATTTCACTCACGTGAGATACCAGTGTATTGGCAGTGCAAACTTAGGTGAATAGGTGATAAAGATAAAGCCAATAATGGAGGGGGAAGGGGCATAGATTACATAACGAATTACTAGGATTCTCCCTTAACAAGTCTCGCAAACCATGTCCACCAGTCATGTCATGTCAGTGTGACTTTGGGATCAATAGGTAAGGATTGTAAAGAAGCACTTTTTTCCACATTGTGTTTTGTTGTAATTTGGGCACACTGACGTCGCCCGGGAGGGACCAACGTTTTTACGTGACATCACTTATGAACAGGAAACGTGCCTCTGAGTCTGATGAAATTTGACCCAAGTCAATGCATCTTCAGGATCAATATAATTATACTGTAGCTTCTTCATAAAGTAGTGTCTTAAGTGACATAACCCATTGAGAAGACACTTAAGTAAAAGCAATTCAGTAAGCATGGAAGAAGATCATTGTAGTTGAGTGATGAACTGTGATCAAATGCAAGCGATTTAAACATATTTCTTTAATCACAGTGAGTTAAATGCATGGGGGCACATGTTCATTTTGTTTGCTTTTTTGCCACTTTCATTCACATGACAAGGCTTCATCCTGAATTCTATTTTAAAGATTAATTATAGTTATGTAACAAGTGGAGCATTTCTGTGTGGTTGTAAAAAATGCAAAAACTAGAGAAAGACAGAGTGATAAAAAAAGAGGGAGAGACGTCCCCTACTCTGCCCCCTAAGTGCCTCCAGACAGAACTGTCCTGGCAAGCTGTAGGTTGAATACAGAGAGATACATTTTCAGCCTGAGAGCCTGAGGGCTCTTTCGGGACCAAAGTGTCACTAAAACAGAGAGGCTCAGTATCGCAACACTTTCAAAATGGCTCAGGGTGACAGAGCATTGACATCACTCACGATGAAAACAAAACCTCTCTGACCTTTTGGTGTTAGACTGTGAGTGTGTGCATGCATGTGTGGTTTTATTCTGACAGAGAGCACATGAAGTAAGAGTGTTTGGTGGCTATTGGTGCTCTTGAACGACTGCTACCCGCCACTTCTGCTAACCCTCACCATGACTGCAGAGTAGAGGGAATTAGTTAAAAACCTGCATTTTTACACCGATCAGCCATAACATTATGACCACCTGGGCACCTTGGTGGTCATAATGTTAT
>NW_023340095.1:5517882-5533360 GCF_004916995.1 Morone saxatilis | reverse complement strand
ACAGGGTCATGGCTGCCAAGACTCATTGATTGGGGGAGCGAAATCTGGCCGTGTGTCCGATGCCAACAGACGAGGCACTGTAGCTCAAATTGCTGGAAAAAGTTATATGCTCGTTGGCTGATTAGAAAGATGCAGTGCCACACACAGTGCACGAGGCAGTTGGTGAGTATGGGGCTGCTATAACATAGGGACACAAGTGCCCAGGTGTCATATGGAGTATGGTTCTGATCGGTCTAAAGAAGCAGACGTGTTGATCGTAAGGATATACCCTTCATCTTGATCGTGTGTTACCTATCCCCATATTCATCAACTACCCGCTCCTCCAGTTCACCGCTTTTCCTTCACTGAACCACTTTTGATAGGTACTGACCACTGCTGACCGGGAACACCTGACAAGAGCTGCAGTTTTGGAGATGCTCTGACCCAGTCGTGTAACCCTCACAATTTGTCCCTCAAAGTCGCTCAAATCCTCACGCTGCCCGTTTTTCCTGCTTCTAACACATCAACTTTGAGGATAAAATGTTAACTTGCTGCCTGAAATATCCTACCCACTGACAGGTGCCATGATGACGAAATAATCGGTGTAATTCATTTCACCTGCCAGTGGTCATAATGTCACGGCTGATCGGTGTATAGCAACAATGGATCATGGATGTATCGTGAAAGATTTCACTTGTAATGATGACTGCCCAGAGAATTATAACACAGCTCTGTTGTGTGTTACTTTATTTTTATCTCACTGTTTCGGTTTTCCAGCTAGCCTACTCCTTTTCATTTCTCTATTGTCACAGCAGGCAGCTGTAAACTGTAATAAACCAACTGTATGCTGCCCCGCACCAAACAGCAGACAGAGAAAGTTAGACAGTTAAAGATTTAAATGCTTATCCATCACAGTAATAGTTGCAGAAATATTGAACATGATGTAAAGTTAAGACGACAGTTTCTCTGTGATCACTCATTTTGAATGTCCATACATCACACAGCTGCTTTCAGTAACATGTATTTATGTTGGCTTTGTCAGACAACATCTAGGTCATAAAATAGAATGTACAAAGTGTCTTGTTTTTGTATGTCAACAACACAAGCTTATACTGTGCGGCAACAAAACTGTGCAATATGTGAGTAGGCTTTTCTTGTAGCCTAACTGAATATTCGCTGCAGCATTCATTCAGTATTCCTCAGGACAACAGCTTTCATGCATGCACGCTTACATACATACACCCACACATGCTTGCTTGCTCCAGCGTTGAGATACATGTCCAGCGCCTGCTCCTCATTAGCCAGCTTGCAGGTCAATAACAGATGTGCGTGTATTCTCCCTTCAGGGCATGGCTGAAGAGTGGAGGAAAGGATACCATTTGAACCCGTCGCTCCTCCATCAGCAGCCATGAGCAGCAGATAAGGCTGTTGTTTCAGATGTAAATCATTGCCATCTGTTGTGTTGGGGAACGTTTATCCCGGTGATGGGAACCATTATATTCCTAGCAGTACTATGGGGACCTTCAAGACAAAGTCACCATAATTACTGGCTAAATATAATGGTTCCCATTATGTTTTGAAGACAAAGTTTGAAAGCGATATATGTGGATGTGTCTGTGAGTGTTCTGGCATTGGAAAGCCGTACTTATTATTAGAAATCAGCATTTGGCAGGTATGGCCAAGTATTACAGCAACTGGTAAACATATGCATGGCTCTCAGTGTCTTGTTGAGTGGGTGCCTCACAAGTAGAATTATGTGGCATCTCTTTTAAATAAACACTCTTATTCTGAAGACGCTGCTGAAAAATACAGCTGGTATGTTTAATGGAGGATATATATTCAAAGTTATTTATAGTTAATTCATTGTCACTTGCATGCATTCCCAAATGCATTTCTTGCTCCAGGGCCCCAGCACTATTTAGTTAGTTCTGTCAAGTGTGATGAAAAGGTGTTGCGGAATGATAATGCTATAACATATTTTAGTACACAAATAAATATGTATAGACAAATGGCCTAGAATCATGCATGCACACCCACAGGCATGCACACACATATAGGCAAATGTACAATGCACACAAACTCACATGCGCATAGACCTTTTAAAGATAAGCTCAGAACATGGTGTTACACATTGAATCCTAAATCTGTTTGCTCAGTTTCTGTGTTTACTGATCTGCGCCAATTTTTTTATCTCCAATACAAAGTGTTGCCAAAAAGCTTCAGGCATAAATCCTCCCAAAGAATGAATAGCCTACTGTTGGCATGGCATGATTGTCCAACCGTGTGTCTCTCTAAAGGGGCTAAATGAGGCTAGATGATGTGCTTAGTGGGAGTAAATAAAATAAATGTCTGGACAGTCCTTTGATATTAAGCTCTTTTTTTCTATATTGAAATCAATACAGTGTGCTGATAATGTCTAGCAGGTGCAGTGTGTGTATATATATATAAAAACAACAATGCAGATGCATATTTGCCTGTGTGGGTGTCTGCAAAACAGACAGCATATATATGTTGACCACTGAGTATATAAGTTCTCTGTATCACACATATGTGTGAGCCTGACTTATTTTTCCAATCTCCAGGAAACACATCCCCAAGCTGAATTGCAACCTCATTAAAAGAACATGATGCAATTTGGATCAAATGTTGATAAGAAGCCACATTAGCTCGCCCATAAGGGACCCATCCATAGTGATACCGTGTGCATTGTGCCAGGCACGCTATGTACTCCCGGCTGTGCAACCACATCAATTGAGGGGCCATTCAGCCTTTCCTGCAGGACGATTTAATCCTCATTTTTCAGGAAGAGTAGAGTGCTTCCTCCTGCAAAATCTAATAAGCTGTGTACTGCTCCAAGAACTACCTCACCACAGCAGCAAGCTTAGATATAAGACCAAACTTACTAAGGTTTCCAGGGAAAAAATAGGATATGTGCACTCGAGCTTAACCTGTGGCTGTCCGTATAAGTATCCACATGTTTTGTAGAGACGCATGATCATTTTTCATCCCTGCTTCTAAATATGTATTTAATTATTGAGGAACTGAATCAAGATGTATCCCTATAGCATTTGGTGCGTAAAGAAAAGGAACTCATTTTCACCAGAGATGTTAGAAGGCTAAATGTCACGGCCCCATGGCTGTCTCTTTGTCCTCTCACTGCAGTCTTTCACACTAAGCTGCAGCTCTAATTATGTCACATATCTCCAGGCAAAATGAACACTTGTTTAAAGCTGTTTAAAACAATTAAATTGCCAGATACTGAATCTTCAGCCATGCTGCTCAGAGGCAGAGCCCCTGCCAAACGCCTGTGTTTTTATTCTCCTTTCTGTCTCACCCACTCTTCTATCTTTAATCTCTTTCTTCCTTATTCTCACTGCTCTCTCCCACTTCCACCTGCCCCCCTCCCCCATCTTCACTTTCTCTCCCGCTACCTCTTTCTCTCCTCTCTCATTATCGCTCTCTTGTGTCTTGACCTGGACTTGTTCTCACTGTTTTAGTATCGATTAGAAGGCTCCCTCCTGGGTGTGGGCCTGCCTGTGTCTGATCTAACGGAACTGAGATTTGTTCACATTTCTCTTTGCGCCCCTGACGGGATTTTCTTCAAAATGTCTCAGTACCTGATGTTGATGTTTATGAAAGCCCACAACCATCTGCTTACTTGCAATTAGACACGGAACGCATGGAATTTCCTTCACTTGATTAAGCTTCAGTTTGTGTGTGCGTGGAGTAGAAAACTGTGCAAAAATGTGTTCAGGTTTCTTTGACTACAACAGAGCTAAATGTGGAATTTCTGTGACTATCATCCTCTGCCTGCATGTAGAGTTCAGTACCTGGATAACACCCATACAAATGCACTTGTGTGTTGTAATGCCATATTTTGCACATTTATATTTTATTTATTTATGCACATTGATCATTAACATCACTGAAATTGTGCCAGTTTTAGCCAAAAGGCAAATTTTAAACAGTTGTCCCTTGGCCAGATGTTAAATTAGCCAACGAAACTGTGGCAACATTGCTAGTCTGTTTCGTGTCAATGTGCATTTATACACAGACTAATTCACAGCATCTCTCTTTAACCACAACACTTCTCCAAACACTCTTGAGTACAAAAATTAAAGGCTGGCTGGGAGAGCAGGATGCAGGGCATTAAAAATGTAAAGCTTTTGTGTGATTGAATTTGCTCACAACAAGTAAGGACGCTGACACATGTTTTGCATTAAGAAAAGACACTATTTTTGGAAAGATACACTCTCATTGGATGGTAGTAATGCTTTTTAAAAACAAGACCATGTAAAGTAAAAGGTAAGAGTTTTGTGGAGAACAGAGTTATGGAGAGTAGGACACAAAGGATACTGTCTACAAGTACACTTGTGTGCAATTCTTTGGCTGGGCGGCTCTGTGACAGAAAAGATATAAGGTAAAAATAAAAGATAAAACCATATAAACATAAATAAAGATATATGAAGGATGTGTATAAAGCATATAAAAACAAAAGACAGAATATGAAAAGCAATGTGTGCTACTTCATTGGAAACAAAAGTGTTTTAGTCCAGTATGTCAGCTCCAGTATTAATGTTCCTCTGAAGTATATTAAAATAGTGATAGGAAACTGTCTGTTTTAGATGGCTGAATGATAACACACTATTCTCCAAGGTCTTTGAGCTGTCATGTCATGCTGCTTTTCTGCTGTGCTTGACAGGACTATGATGTTTCAGACTGCAAGCAATATTTAATGTTTATTGATACGTGTAAAGTAACTGTCAATGCTTTGTCACCCTAGATACTGTTTAAAGGGACACTGCTCTATGTGAGTGTTTGGTAAATTGCATCCTGCAATTTCAGCTTCCCCTGTGTAAAATGATGTCTGTCTCCAACTTTTACACACATTACTCAAGAAAAATATAAAAGGTGACCACCTGAATAAAAAAGAATACAATAAATATGTTAGATTCAGGATATATCTTTGGAGAGCAATGATATCACTTCAAGAAAGGGTGGAGAGTTTAACACAAATGTGGTGCAATAAAATGGGGTAAGAGAAGGAAGCATACTGTTAAAAAGGGTACATTTAACAAAACCAAACATGCTGGCTTTACAACAATAAGTTTTAACAATTTAATTATAACTTTTAATTAGTAAGTTTTGCTAAACACATGCGTTATGTCCTGACCTGGCACCTTTTCCTTTATATATTGCCAAAGATCAATAGCGCAGAGTCTCCATAGCTAGACTTGCTACGATTCCAAATCCGAGGCAATAAGAGAATTTAATAGTGCATGGACAGATTCATTTTCTTTTACCACCAACACTTCTTAGTGATCTGCGGGGGGAATTAAGGGTCAAATATGTGTCTCTTTTGATAGTAAAGGTTACTGTCCCCTGAGATAGGGCCTTTCACTTTTTCCCAAGTTTTGAGACCACTGTAGTTCCTCCTACATGCTTAGAACAGGAGGGTGTGACGAGCGGATTGTAATCTGCAACTACACTGCTTGATGCTTCACACTGGTCCTTTAAAATGTGCAATTTATGACCCAAATAGCTATAGAATGGAGATCCACTGCAAAACTACTAAAATAATGATATATATATATATATATTGATTATTTGTGTTTGTTTGTGTTTTTTCTTCCATGTCTGTAGACATTACCATTTATTTGCTTCTTTAACCTTTTTGAAATCTTCCCTCTCTGTGACATATGGACTAAATTGTAGCTTTAGATGTGACATACTGCAGCTGTAAGAATAGACAGCTGCTTGACATTTCCTTCTAGCAACCAAAGTTTAGGCTTTGATTTGGAATTTGGATAGACTCTAACTTACAACAAGGGTTTGCAGAAATCCAATTGTCCTCAATATTTCAATCAATGCAAAAGCACAGACGCTGCAAATAAGTCAGACTTCTCCGATTTAGTGCTCTATTTGCCACCAATAATACATTTTTTGGTCTGAGTGATGGGTAAGAGTTATTTGACATTTAATTATACAGCAGTGGAGTGTTGCGGGGAAGTAGGACATATTGTCCCTCAAAATGAAAAGGGGCTTGAAGTCTGGAAGAGAGAGAGGATAAATTGGGGCAAGCTTGGCCACAAAGACGAGCCGTCAGTCAGTGGCCTCATTTGTGGTCCACAGCTCACACCTGCCACCCCTCGTGATGTGTCTGTCTGTCTCACACGCACATACGTCACCTACTGTATATGCACACATTCGCACATGCTGGCATACAAATCAGTAGACAATCAACTTACACACACACACACTCAAAGACAAATGTCCAAAAAGACACACAAACTTGTAAGCGCCGAAACACACACAGACACTTCTCTCTGAACTCCAGCTGGAGGGCCATGCTGTGCTTTGTTGAACTCTCATGATACTTGCAGTCAGCCACTGGGTATCTCCTCTTCTGAACCCCCCTCCAGCTCATCCTCCACCCACTCCCCTCCCTTTCTTCTCTGTTTTCTGCCTGTCAGTGAAACAGATGTGCTCTGAGAACTAGACAGGCACCAACACCCTCATCATTTCAAGTTGCTGAAGATATCCAAATGCACTGAGCATGCTGAGACAATGAGGCATGTGTGTGTTCATATGTTATCAGTTATTTGCCAACCAACCGCCACCAAGACAGTTAATAGCCTCTTTTTACAAGCGTACCTGGTCTGAGGCTAAATTAACATACCAAGTTGCAATTGTACAAAACCATTAGTGTTTATACCGAGGCTGCAGACCATCTGAAAAGGGAACATTACAGATTTCTTCAATACAAGTTATCAGGCCCGCCTTCCCACCAAAATAACTTGTTTTGCCAAGCAGGCTGTGGCATTCAATTCTCTCTCCTGCATTGCTTAAGGCAGGAAGAAGCCGTGGAATACATGATTTATTATTCTGTTTTGCATTGATTCACTGCATCCATTGACATTCATGCATAATGGACGTGAATGTGAAATCACTACCCAGGAGGGAAGATAAGAAGTCTGCCATTGTTGGCTGTTTTTTGGAAGGGAGTGAGGTAAGCCTTTAAAGCAAACCGTGCAAAGACCCGGGGCTGGGCTGGCGGGGGTTTTGGTGGTCCTGGGGTTTCAAGGTAGTTTCCATGACAAACAACAGTGGGATCCATCAACTTGCATTGATTGCTGCACCCCCTCAACTGTATCTGTATTGTGCCTTTGTTGAGACAACACTCCTTCAACTCACCTGTGTTTTGTGGTGTATTGTTAAAAAAAAGACTATGTATTGTATGAACTGATTGTGTTTGTGAATGCATAGTGTGTTATGCCCTAGGGGTGATAACATCATGCCGTGCCGTATCCACATAATCGCTTATTGATTCTCCTTTTGTCAGCAGAGCTATAAATTTCCCCCATCATGGGCTTTTTCTGGCAGCGGTCACTGGGACTCCATACATGCAAAATGCCACTATGGCTAAGTGTATGGGACACAGAGTAACTATACGTACTTTGCATTTACTTTATGCTCAAGCTGGAGTTTCTCACACTGAATATTTTGGCATTTTTGTTTTTGTTGTTTTGATTGCTATGACTGTAGATATGCTGCATGTATAAGTATTCCAATTGTGCCAAAATGTAGAGATGCATACAGTATGTTGGAGCAAAATGCTGCATATTTACAATTAAACAATCTTTTTCTACAGGAAGGTTTCTGTTTCAGTTGCAAAGCGGTAAGTTAAGTTATCATCACCTTTATTTCTGCTCCGGGATTTAGAGCAGCGAACTTCGGGCCAGGAATGTGGCTTACTGTATGTGGAAAGACATTGTGCTTCAGACTCTGGGTTAAGCATCCTGACTGGAAACATCACAAACTGGCATGGGGTGTTCACAGCCCAGGAAGCCTGCTGCCACCTGGGAAGAGGTACAGAAGCTTCTGGTGCCGTACTAACATTCTTAAAGACGCTTCTTCCCTCAGGCTGTGAGGCTGTTCAAATTCTTCCTCAACGATTCATCACACAAATTAAGATATATATTTATATTTAGCCATTAAAATGTTGTCAAAGAATGTGCAGTTTGTTTTGTAGACTGTAGACCACAGAAGCCTTTGAAAAATTGTACATGCTTTTTCAGCCATTTTGTTGCAGAACAGTAAACTATTAAACAACCTAAAATGCCTTGTAAATACATGTTTTCCCTGCAGACCAAGTGCAACCACAAAGAGTATAAAAGTTTTGCTCGGCAAAAAAGATTAAACTGAAATACATCTATGACCCTCCTGCTGTCATCTAGAATGAAAATAATGTAGGATAAAGACAAAGACAATACGGTTTTATTATGTTACATATGAAATCTATATCTGACTCATGACTCATACATGACATTTTTGTAGTTTAAAGAGTTTCATAAAGAAAGAAATCAAACCCATTAGGAGACAGACAAGTATTAAAGTCAATTAGTATGAAACAAATTATTTAAATTAAAACTAATTATTGTTAATGCAATTCTCAAAAAAAAAAAAAAAAAACCCAAAGGAGTCACATATTATTGTTCCACAAAGTGATTCATTGACATCTAATTTCACTTTCACATCAACACAGGAGACATGTATAGTACTTTTAAAATGGTCATCAACATTTAGGTAATAATTACAAATTACACTTTGCTTGGTTGGGTATGCAAGGGAATGCATATTCAACATGTGCCGCATTAATGCAAAGATGGAAAGGGAACCCAAAAACATGATTGCAATGAAAGCGGCTGGACTGCTTTTGTTGGAACCAGGGAGATCATGGTGACACTATTTTGAGAGAAAAGCACACATCTTAAGCCTTAAATTGATATGCAAAGAAAGACTTTTCTTAAATTGAATGACTCTAAATTATTTGGCTGATGCAATCCTGGAGATTGAGCCAGTCCAGCTGAAAATGAACACCTAGGCTAAAGCGGATGATAGGGGCAATCAGCCATTCACAATAGACACGTACAACAGGACACAGAAACAGATGGCTGGGCTTACTCACAGTGGTTTCGTTAGCGAGACATATTAATAATAGCTGTGGGTTTAGAAAGCCTTTGAGGCAGGTTAATAACACAGGCCACAGCAGCAGCAGAAGTGGAACACTTCCTAGTTTTTATTTGTTTGCAGCTAATAAAACATGGAAATATTTGTTTCATGAAAACGTGTTCGGTGGTTTACGTGTTTACACAAGTAAACATGTAACCTAATTTATGATCATAAAACATTAAACAAAAATCATACAAAATTTAAATTGCACAAGGTTTAAACACTAGTGGGCTGACAGACAATAGCTAAAGAACCCTGGTGTACAGTCATCATTCATGTTATGCCCATCAGACTTATCCCTTTGGAGTTGCTCATCATCATCTGACAAACTACAATTTTCACTTGTCTTTTAGCTGTGATTTGCTCCAGCATGTGAGAAAAACAATTAGGTTTTTTAGCTATTTTTAGCTAGGTTACCATGCACACAATGGCCTGGGAAAATGCTATGCGTCTTGTCCACACCTTAAATTTACCTTTAAAATGTATAATGCATAACTCATTATGTATTGCTCAATATAAAACTATTACATTACATGATTAAATTAACAAATTAGATTATTTTTTACATTACTTGAAGTAGCCTACAGCTCTGTCAAAGGTGAATGTGAACAACTGCAGATGTACACCCACAAGTCGCATCGTCTGTATTTAACATTTGTGGAAATAGAAAACAGTCAGCCTACGGTTTGAAAGTACAGTTTTTACGGATCATCAACCGCTAGCTTAGCCCTGGAGACTGCACTGAGCATCCTAGAGTTCCAGTGCTGTGGGTTCACACAGCCTCCAACTCTGTACAAAATCCAGTGAGTCATGAATGTTTGCTTATGTCGACATATGTTATCTACAGCTAAAGTAGCAGCTAAAAGGACACAACATATGAAAGGTGTTCAGTACGTGTATGAACACATTTTTAACAAACCCATGTGCAGTAATGCTTTGTATAAGTTAGTTTTGTACTGAATTGAACGTGATAGGTTGGACTAACAACAGACTGAATGCGCTGCTGAATGTCAATGTATGAACCGTGATGCGTTCACTTACTGGCCTACGTGCTAAAGGTTCTGAAAAAATATTTTGAAGTTTCTTGAAATTTTACCTTAATTTTCAGTTTCAAAAATGTTACCAACCTTGTCTTTGAATCTGCGTGGTCCTGCATGTAAGTGCACGGTGCAGATCATGGTCATGCACAGAAAAACAATATGACACAAAATAATAGATAAACGATGAATAGATGATATACAGGCCCAACTTTAATAACGTAAGTGTTCTCTAGAATCAGTTGTGTTTATTTTTAAACCTTTTTTTATTTAGTTTTTTGCAAGGATATACAGTACAGCCCCTGTATTAAATGACAAATACTATCAATTTGAAAAAAGGGAACGGAAAAATGTATTTTTATAAAGAATTGGGCACTGAAGTTACTAGACTTGGAAAAATAACACACACACGCACACATACACACACATGCATACCAGCAGGGACACAAGCATTAAAAATAATGGAAACACCTACTACTCATTAAAAACACAGCAAATGAACAAACAACAAATGAAACCTCACTGCAGTGTGTTTTACAAATGCTGTGCATGTATTGCCAAAATGATGTTTTCTTCAGTTGCAGTACTCTCTTGGCCGAAAAACCTGCTCGAAACCATTGATAGAATCGAATGAATGTTGTCTTTTAACACTGCAATTAAGTCGACATTAAAGACTATCAACATCCAAATGCTCTTTTCCGCTGTGTGGCCATGAGCATGGGGAAGCAAACAAAAGTCAACAGCAGCTCTGCTGTCTGAGCGATCTTCCATTCTGGGTTGCCTCAGTGCTGCTCATACACACAAGCAGGGAGCAGTTTATTGAGCTGGAGGTGAGGGCACTCCTAATCGATATGCAGCAGTGTTGAGTTGGGAACATGATATAGCTAATGTGAAGATACATACAAACTTTATGTATGCTCACTTGCATACACAAACACGCACACACAGACTGCAGCCTTACTTTATGACACCATACTAGTCAGTTCGGATCACAAACAGCCAAACACAAAAAGGCTTAAAATGTCCTTTTCGGCATAATTATAGTGAAATGACAATATAATTTGCAGTGTCACAAGTTGATTTCCCCCTTCTTTTGGTATGTCATGAACACAACAGAATACAATACTGACAGTCAACAGAACACAAACAAAGATTTGTGTGACCAATGGCAACCTCTACAAGCAGTTTTAATCGAAATGCTCTATTACATGCTATGTAAAGGCCTGTGTGTTAGCAGTGTGAGTGATGTGGTGTTGTGAAATAAGTATCCTCTAAACAGGCTATAAGTCTGACAGAGTTTTCCTTTGCCCTTATGGATCACAATGATTGAGTGCAGAATTGATTTCCACAATGGAAAGAACTTAAGGGCAGAGGTTAAAACATAATTATACTTTAACTAATTTTATTGTCACTCTAATCTTTCTCTTTATCTCTGGCTCGTCTTAATGTGAAACCTAGATGCATAATCATGATTAAGATAGGACTGTAGCAGTTTTTTAGTAGCTGTTTATCTCTCTCTCTCCACAGTATCTCTCTCTCTCTCACACGTACACATGCAAAGGCTTGTATAAAATGCAGCTAAATGAACAAAAAACAAACTTTGCTCTTTCTCGGCATCATCAGTGGATGACCCTTGCAATATGACAGGAAGCATTATGTTGATGAATTAATCCCTACTCGGAGGGTACATGATGACTGTGGCTGGATAAAACTGGTCTGCTTCAATGTCAAGGTGTGCTCAAGCAGCCTGCTGTTTGGTCATTTATTATAAATTGAACATTGTTAAAACCCAAAGAGCTGAAGAGCCGTTGTGAAGCTCAGTGTGATCAAAAATTGGCAAATATGTGGAGTTGAGGCGGGCTGAATGAATCCTGGTTCTTGAAACAGCCGCTTGTGATGGCACCCACCTGTCACTCAAAGCAGCCATGCCTTTAATTATGCATAACTTTAAGCCTTAATATAATTTAAATGGGTGAGTTATATAAAGGATTCACCAGAAAGGAATGATACAGTACAGTTGTCATGAACAGGGAATTGAGCTATAGAGACTGCTTTTTATAGCAGGCTGTAAACATGTTTATTTTTGCTGCAAAGTGGGGCATTTTAATAAGGGGCCTTTAGGAGACTGACCAACAGATTGACTCACTTCTGTAGTCAACCTCAAGTGGCCGTTTGAGGCACCGCAGTTTGTGTTACTTCCGTGTTTGCTTCATTTGCCAGCCATGGAAATCGCCGCTTGTAGCAAATATATTAGGATGAATTGTGTATACAGGATTAATTGAATTTCAGACCAAGGTCCAGGACCAGGCTTACATTATGTAAAGATATGTTTTCTTGTGTTTATGAATTCCTTGTGTAATTGAACTTGCTGCACATTATTTTTAGGGACACGCGGTGCAGACTGTGAGACTGCACATAGTGGAGCGTGTGTTCGCCTATCATCAGATTCACAAGAAGCTTAATGTCATTACCAAGAAAAGTTGTTAGTGAGTGACATGTAAACATTATTGCTAATGCAGGCAGCAAAATGTTCTCAAAGGTGACAAAGAAAAGAAAAGTGAGGGATATAAAAAATATGTCTAAGGCAATTGAAACAGGTCACAATAGGCAGGTTTTGAGAGTCTTTTATCAATGTTGTGCTTTCATTTACTGTTTTTGTTAATTGAAACAAAGCATTATGAGTCCATTGCCTCTCGTAACCATTTTCCACTCATCATAGTTATGATGTGTCTTCGACCATGGAGTGCCTTAGGGACTCCTTAGGGACAGAAGGCATATGGTTTTTATAGAGATAAGACTGCATTTCATTGTATGCTCCAAAACTGGTCACTGTAACTGTATTGTAATGTTACCAATACAGTCTTACGGCAAGAGGCAGTCACGATAATGCCTTTTACAAAGTCTATTTGATTGTGCTTTAAGCCTATTGTCAGCAAGTCTTTCACATGCAAATCAAGAACGTTAATGGTGTTGCTGCTGCATATACCTGTGTATGTAAATATTCCTAAAGGGGCAGGGTCAATCTTTTGCTGCTCAGTGTGCTACATATTCAATCCAAATTCATGGATAATGTTTGCTTGATTGCAAACATATTTTACTTGTTGCTCAATAGACCTTAATGTCTATAATAAATCTCCTCTGTGCTACTCTTCTTGCTCACTTCCCCTTCCATCACACTAGCCATTGTAGCCTGCACCTGTAAGACAGTAATCCATAACAGCAGCCCTGAAGTAGCAATCAGTCGAGTCACCCCTCAATAGTGTGCCCCAACGTGTAGAGTTGTTGAGGCATATTTATTTCCACCTACAGAATAAGACTCAGACTGAAGTTAAGTTTTGACTGTCAGAAAGTAAATGTTTTAAAGTGATTGCTCAAATATTTTGTCACCATAGAGAGCAGATCTAAAGATATATGGGGCCCCTGGACAGGTTAGATCACTGTTTTAAACAGAAAGTCTCTTTAACTCCCTCTCTGTCTCTGTCTCTGTCACTCTCTCTCTCTCTTGCTTGCTCGCTCGCCTGTCATGGGGCGAAAAGCGCTGAAAAGCAAAGAGTGACACATTCACACATCCGTGAGCAGTTCAGACTCTTAAACAAACTAAGACAATTACAATGTAAAAAGTTGAAATCTAAGTTGCTGATGTACTATGTGTTGCTGTTTTGCTAATTGTGTTTCTGTTTCTGTATTTTTTTTGCATTATTTAAAATGTTTTGTGTGAATATCTGGGGCAGTTTGACTGCACCACCAATCTCAAATATCAGCTCATTCATCCCACCTTTTCACCAACATACAAGGATTATCCATAAACACTAATCCTAATTAAATCACACAAAGAATGGCTAAGTGCATGTGATTGTGTTTACTGGGAACATGCTTCTATAGACTGGGTCTAGAAATGTACAGTATGTGCATTTAGATATTAATAAAACATGGAGAGGGCGCAGGAAACACATTCTTCCTCCCGTTAAAATGTGCTTCATTTGTACTAATTAGGACCCAGCAGCAAGAAGGCTTTTAAGTCCTCTTTACTGTTCTACCATTTTATGTAATGCTTTTTCATCAGCCATGAAGAAACTTCCTCCCGAGTGTAATGGGTGAGATTCATTCCTTATCTTTCAACATAAGGCTTCTGATGCATAATACATCTGATTTTCAGTTTATTCAAATGACTGAAGCATTATGAAACATATGTGAAGCGCACTGTGAATTCAGTTTGTTAGATAAATGACTAGAGGATGGCAATCAGAGTTGGGGGTGTATTGATGTCGTCATTATGGTTTTGCATTAATTTGGCAAGGATAATTTATATCTAGCTAATAACAATGTGTGGATGAACACTGAAAGCAAACCTGAAGACTAGTTATAATTCACACACTGTACTGGAGCACTGACAATTGTGAGACACAGAGAAAAAAAAGAAAGAGATGGAATCGTGCATGGCCATTTTATTATAGTTTATAAGAATGCAGTTATATGAGAGCACAACCCTACTCTACTCTAAGTTTCCAGACTTTCAGCAACTTCTACAGCTTCACACCTGGATCAATACAGAGCTATAACCAAATCACCACATCTTAATGAAACATACTGTAAAAACAACCTAAGTGATTACTGCTTGGTGGCAGTGATTAAAAGTAGAACTTTATCTGTCTTACCTTATGTGGATGGTTGCACTCTAAAGGCAGACTTTTACTCTTGTTAATTAGTTAGCTGACTGGACTGAACTCTACTCTGTCATGTCAGGGATCTGGTTGACTGGATGATCAGAATGGAAATTGACCGGCGATTGAGGGCGACGGAATACCTCTGAAACTGCATCAACTACTATCACACTGCAAAATGAATATGATGGGCTGATAGCATAATTTTTCAAATGAATAAATGAAAAAAAAGTGTTATCGTACCACAAAGAGTGGTTAGCCCCATTTTGTGCCTTTTATCGACCATCATCATTGTATTTAAAGTTATAATATGTAAAATGTCCACACACAAATGTTTAAAAACACTACATCTATATAATATATTTAATTTAGTTATGTACTTACATCATCCCAAATTTTTCCAACAATGTTCAGACCTAGATAAATCTATTCAATGTTTCCCTGGCCACATCCCTTTTCGGTCATTGTTGTGGTTGTCTGTCAGAAGCTGTCCAGATTTAAATAACCAGTGTGTAGAATTTAGTGGCATTTAGTGGTGTAGTTTCAGATTGCAATTCCTTTGCTTCACCCTCCCCATCCAAAAGCAAAGTAGAAAGTATAGTTGGTGCAAAGCACGCAAAAAACATGACCGGCCCTAATTATAGCAAGTTTGTTTTATTTAGTGAGGAGGAGACCTTTGCGGATAATTTGGCTCCTAAACCTGCTAACTGGTAATGTTTTTAGAGACAACAACTCCAATGATCGTGCTCATGATACTTCACGACATCATCAAACTTTGTCTTTTATTAT
>NW_023340095.1:5497454-5517857 GCF_004916995.1 Morone saxatilis | reverse complement strand
AGTGAGGATCATATGGATGCTGTTATAATGTGTAGTCATTGAGATCCTGACCCACCACAACATCCTTGAAAAGTGTACGAAGTTACGTTGCTTCACTCTAAATTACACAGATTAGTACATTAATAATCACCGACCGGCAGAGGTAAGACTGACTCCCTCACTCGCAAGACGAAAAATGTCTCTACCACCCTCGGTCGATGTTTGCCCGAGTTACAACGCTGTTTTTTTCGGGCAGAAACTGCTAACGGAAGGTCCGCTAGAGTCGCTCAACAGGCGTTAGGGACAGGCGAGGAGGACAGACCAGGAGGACAGAGTTCGTCACGTAGGCGTTTTTACAGGCTGTGGCGTATTTCTTTCCTCGATAATACAGTTTTCCGAAAAAAAGACAGTGGGTTCCTGTAACTTGGTTGCTGCTCTGGTCGGGCACCATTCTCCGTTTATGTACAGGTTGGACGGTGAGCAGGACCCTTGGTGCATTATCAGACTGTCTGACCGAGGCCCTACGCTCCGCGCCCATTCTGCTATCCGTTTCACACTGTAGGCGGTTAACAAAAACTAATGCGTCCTGATACGTAACTCCAGAGGAGGATCAGGGAGGAGGCGACACCTTTCCCCCCTCGCCGCATGTTCTGAGTCTTCACCACAGAGGAGGGTGCGGAGAATTGGCGCTGGATCCTCCCGAAATCTTCTTCTCTCTGCTCCGCCTCGTCTCTCTCTTTCTGAATTGTATGGCTGGCATATTACAGGGACTAAACACTAATATGTCCGTAAAATGTCACCTGACATGCCCACTTCAAAACAAATTGGCCATCCATGAAAAAGCTACTTAACCTCACAGTTTTCTATAGCAATACATACTTCTTACGGGCACTGCACTAGTTGTTTTGATGTGAGAGACCCCCTAGCGACAGAAATGATATACTTATATAATATGTTTAAGTTACAGAACTTCCCCAATACTTTTATGATCAAAATACATGCAAAACTAATGACATTCACCCTCAGCTGTACTTCATGTATATTCACTTCATTACATTTATTACACATGCTTAACACCAGCATCTTAGCATTGTGTATGTTAGCCTGCTGATGTTAGCCTATAGCTCAAAACACTGTTGTGCCCACAGCCACTAGCATGGTTAGACTCATCTTTCAGCAAACACTAATGCTAGCTTGTAATAATAGCAACAGGTAGGGACAATTTAAAGACAGACCAGAAAATGGGAACCATTATTTTTATCTTTATTTATTTATTGTTTATCAATGGATAAACATTTGAAACTGATGTGTACAAGCATATTCTGAGACTTTGCCCTCAGTATTTGTTGGATGTTAACAGAAATACAGAGTACTGTCTATGACCTATATATTGTCACTTGATGTTTCATAGTGTTCGTGGAAGCCTGTTACAGTGTAGTTAACCTAAAAAGAACTATTTAAATTAAATGTGGCATGGTTATTAGTTCTATCTCTACAGTGCTGCTTTGGTGTCATGTCACATGTTAGAATGTACATTAGTGAAGTTTTATACATTCGTTGAACTATTTTATTCAAACATGGAATACGTTTTTCATCAATTTTCTAATTGTGAATGTTTCCTTTTTTATTTTTTGACTTTCGATTTTATCGATTTTATATTTTTATCTTATTTATTTTATCATGTATCAGGGTTGCTATATGTTTTGTCAGTTTAAATCCCAATGACCCCAGTGAATCTGAGCAACTGAACAACACAGTCCCACATGAAATTATTCACATCCAAATGTGGCATATCAAAGCTCTAATGTTCCAATTAAAATACAAACTTTCTGCCTCATTTACCAGGCTGTCAAAGCCAACATGAATGAAAGGACATTGTGCTGCGTCAAACAGCTAAATAAAATGAATGCCTGTTTTGTTGGGAAATATACTTTCTGTTTGGTGATGCACCTGAGACTCAACACTCAAAGACACCAAGGTAACAGATGTTGTGTGTCGTGGGAGCATTCATCCCCCCTCCTTTCCTTTCCTCCTTCCACTCCTCCAGTGATGTAAGGTCCCCCCTGGCATTTTTTTTCTAAGCTCTGAAATTCACAAACAACGTCCTTGTAACTTATTTCTCCCTAAACTCCTTTCCACCATCTGTTTTTAGAGCAGGTCATGTACTGAGCGGAAGGGGAAAATATTGAGAAAGAAGGCAGAAGGAAAGAACGACATGCTTGACAGGCTCTGCGCTACACTCCCAGGCATTAGGGATACGTTCAACAAGAGCTGGCGTTCCGTGTTGGTTGACAACAACAGAAGTACATCACAACAGCTCTAACTGACAGCTTGCCAGTGCCAGTTTTTATTTGCTAACAAGCACATCAACTTTCCATTAACGTCCTTG
The DNA here is from genome assembly GCF_004916995.1 of Morone saxatilis. Classification (NCBI taxonomy): domain Eukaryota; kingdom Metazoa; phylum Chordata; class Actinopteri; family Moronidae; genus Morone; species Morone saxatilis. The sequence goes on along the minus strand of NW_023340095.1, from coordinate 5,515,489 downwards.
TAGGAGAGACAGTGTGAGGTCTACAATAAGGGGATTCAAGACAGACTCTCATAAAAAATTACATCAGATAAGGTGATGCAGCCCATTGAACCGTAGTCGTATTGGGAGCAATTTTAAGTTTCCATTAATAGTAAGAGACAGGCAAATGTGTGCAGGAAATATCTTGAGTTTTCTATTCTAATCAGTATTCTGGAGTGCAGTGACTCCCATTACCTTTGAAAAAGACTTAAATAGGTGGATGAATATCTGAACTCCCTCCATGCCACCCCTTTCTTCTTCACTCTTGTTATACATGCAAACCTGGTTATTCTGTTTTAACTTCTCTGGCTCCGATATTCACCTTCTCTTTCCACTTATTATTTTTCATCCTTTCTCACTAACATTCCAGTCTTTATCCCAGATCTTGCTCCATCTCCCTCACACTAAGGCCTTATCTCTACCCGACCAGCACCGACACCCACACACACTCTCAATCACACATATACACGCCTCACCCCCACCCCCCACAATCCCCTGTCCTTCATTTTAGTTTCAGGCGTCTGTCTCTTCAGCTCCAGCGGTGTAGCCAGCTAGCTAGCTGTCAGGGCCTGGGAGCTGTCTACCTCTGATTATGCTATCATATTGCCCTGCCGATGCAGTTATCTCCCATTCGGACCAGGAGGAATCCAGTTTCATATTGGCCATTAATGTTTAATGAGACAGGAGTTTAGAGGTGGGTGTGGGGAGCCAGTGACCCTGTGGGCTAGATCCAATTCAGCAGTCATAGCTTAAGTGTGACATCAGGTTAGCACATACATAGACAACATACATTTATTTACTGTATATTCAATAGAGCAAGTCCTTCCAAAAACACACACAAATACAGAGTAGTAAAGAGAGAAGTAAAATAAAAAAATAAAAATGTGTATGTTAACTGTAATTGATAAGCTTGGGCATCTGTATGATACCAAGTGGGACCCTTTGTGACGTCACCCATTGATATGTGGTGTACTGTTGCTCCATTATGGCAGTATACTGTAAGTTGGGCTACACTCATTGGCTATGCTCAGTTTCCACTCATGCATAGCAGGAAAACATGGCAGCTCACCTGGTCACTTGCCCTATATTACAGATAAACAGTAAACTAAAATATGTTTCTGAAAAGATCTTTGAGAAATAGAAGGTAGCCATGCACTAAAGCATATTTTATCATCTATTTTTTTTATTTATTTTTTTATTTTTTGGCCTTTTCATGGCTTTTATTGGATAGGACACCTGTAGAGAGACAGGAAAGGTGGGTAGAGAGAGAGGGGATGACACGCAGCAAAGGCAACTCTGTATATGGGTCGCCAGCTCTACCGACTGAGCTAACAGGGCACCCAACTCTATCATCTATTTTACATTAAATGGGACCATAATTTACAATATGAACATCATGCTCTATGGAAGAAGACTTGAAACTAGTGATTGAGACCATAAACCTGTTAGGTTTACTGAGGTTTAAGACACTACCGTGTTAGCTTCACTTCACAGACCTAGAAGCTCTGTCCACTAATTATATACTGTCAATGATACCTACAATTTACTTTGGGGTGAACTGTAGATGAATTTCCACCCCATGCACATTACAGAGATCACTGCCCATCATCTAGTAGCTATCTGGCTGCCTGCCAATCACTCATTAACAAAACTTTGGTTAATGGAAAAAAGGGCTCCAACAAGAGGGAACAAGATGGAAAGAGTTGAGAGAGAAAGATAACTGTGACTGATATTCTTTCTAGTTCTCATTTTCAAAAGTATTGATTGTTGTTCAGAGCATGCAAAGCTTTTAGTGTTAGCAGAGAGTGAACTGTGGTGATAGTCGATTAGATAAACACAAGTAGTTGAGGGACTGGATGTTCCTTCCGCTGTGGTGATTATTCACAATTTGTGTTAACTGGTAAAACTGCTTTCAAGGGCAACTTCCCTTTATTTAACTGAAACTGTTGCCTCTACATGATTTCCTAAATTCCTAAAGTGCTAAATGTGGCAGCAAACAGGTGTGAGTGAGTGCTCTGCTTGTAATCGGGGGCATGTGACATGTGGGATTTAAGCTCAGAGTATCTAAAGTGATTTTCTTTTTGATCATTAAATTCTCCAAATCCATGTAAAGGTGAAAGATGTAATGTGCCATTAAACAACATTAAAGTATCAAACAAGAGTATGTACTTCACAGCAAGAAAATAAGGTAATTTGCATTTGCATGTGTTGGATCACACTCTGCTTGGTTTGAAAAAGGGACACAACAGCCTCCATATGGTGGAAATGCTGTTTCTGTTGGATGTCTGTTGCATTTCTTAAAGTTTAGTTGAAAGAAACAATAGGTGAAAATGCTATTTCCAATATGAAACTGGAACAAACATGTTTATTATTATGCAACAAATTAAAGTATGTCTCCATATTAATTAATTTATTTTTCAGTGCATTTGGAAGCACATATGTTGACCAGAACACTGTGAAAAGTTTCTGAGCTTTAGATTTTAATTAGGCACTAACTGAAGCCTACAGAATGTCAAAGTGTGATAAATTCAAACAATTTGAATCAGGCATATGTTCACAGTGCTGCAGTATGCATCTTAAACCTCTGTGCTTCAGTCTTACTGGTACATTGTAACATGAATTAGGCATTAGATGAATAATAATCTTTGTTTATAGGTGAGCTTGGTAGATGAGCTCACCAGCGCAGTCCTGTCACCTTAATCCAACTGATACATAAGGTCAGCGTGGCCAGATGGAGATATGGTCTGAACATACAGAGCCAAAATTGTCCATTAGTATTATGTGGAATATAGCCCAATGAAAAATAATGTCTGTCTACAAATTTATATATTTATAAATTCATATATTGCAAGGGGGGAATGGGAAACAGGTGAGCATTTGGGTGAGGGAGGTCAGGTGATGGGAATGGCTGGAAAGGGGTTAGTGCAGGGCTGGAGAGAGTGGCTGGATCTACAGTGACAGGACAGGACAGGAGAGTTAGTAAATGGCAGGAAAAAAACAGCAGACAACAGACAGACAACTAGTAGTGGCTGTAATAGTGACATAATGTACAAGTGTATCTTAAGTTTAACTACTGAATTTTGAGAAACAAAACTAATGTAAAATATACAGCTTCAGCTGCAGACAAAATCTTGCTAACGGCATTATGTAAAATTTTGACATGGCATCTCAGTCATCACACACTGACTCCGCCATTAAGGTTACATTCAGTTAATTTATGCTTGTGCCATTTTAAGTGGGGTTGAAGGAGGTACTTATCCATTCTCAGTACTACAGTAGACAGAGGTCAGCATGTCCCACGTTTGGAACAGCAAACAGGAGTATTGGAGTCATCAACCTTATCTTTTTCAACAAGTAACTGAATCCATCTTTGATCCCTTTAAAGTCACCAGACTTCATTGACAGAACCAGAAATTTTACATCACCAAAAACGGAGGTAGCTAGTCCATTGCTACCTCAATAGGTTAGTTTGTTTGTTATTGTTGTGTTATATGTCACTAGTGTTTCAGTGCAACATTAGTTGCTGTGGATAGACCAGCCTACCCCGTGATCTGCAAGGTAAAGTTTTTGTTTTTTTTCTTTCAAATGAGTCTGGTGGCTTTGAAAGGAGCGACATAAGGCTTTCATTTCCCATTGGAAAGGGTTGTCTCTACTGTAGATACAGCGACTATCGATAAGCCCTATCTGAATTAACCCTTGAAGTAACAAGGTTACTGTTTTCTAAAGTAACCTGGGCTGTGTTAATCTGATAAATTGACAAAAGTGAAATACATACATGAAAGTCCTTCACACTTACAAACACACACACACACACACACACAAAGCTGTTTGTCAAAATATTCACTATCTGTTTCCAAAGACAATTGTGCTGTAGCAGTCTAGGCATATATGCAAGCTTATAGGTTTTAAGACAGAGAAACAAAACTTTGACAATTAAACTTTTTTTTTTCATTAAGAAAAAGAAGGGGAAAGAGATACACTGTCCACACTGGGAAAGAAGAACTCAGATCAGCCTCCCTGACAAGAATCGTTTTGCTCATCAAATTTCATTTGAATTTAAATAGCTAGACTGACTTTTTATCAACACACTCCAGGGAACACAGAGGTCTCAATGAGGCTCCGTGCAGTTTGAGAAAAAAAATCACTCATGCGATATTCACAGGCTGTCTCTATAATAATCCTGAAGGAAGACCTCCACACGCTGAAATTTGTAATTTGCAAAATATAAAAAAAAATGATTTTTCCCAAAAATGTATCACTTAAAACCGATCTTTTGAATATTACCTTAAGGAAATGATCGGTTTTAGGGAGCCCATATTTTTTGTGATCAAGGGCTTTGTACCTTTATACTGGTCAAATACCAGCATATATACTGAACATATCTGGACAAAAGCATCTGCAAATTCTGTGCATTCAGTCAGCACAATCATGTGAAAAACGTTGAAACTAACTGGATTTCTTTGACTTTCACTAATAAACTATGTTTTTTTGTTATGAATGTAATTTTGTAAAACATCTATTTCACCTTGCTTTTTATTCATGCCTTTCATTATACATTAATGCATTTAGATGCTTATTTATTTACATAACAGTATATGTATTAATATATTTTTGTCACTTTTAGTCTTATATGACTGAAGTTTGTCTGAAAAAAAGATTTTATAATTTGTGTAAATAGCATTGGTTTATCTTATCTGGAGGTTTTTATTGGATCACACAACCAGAAAGTATGGGCTGTCTTTGTAATATAAATCTATTAGATCCTGTAAGCTCATTATTCTTGCTCTGTGGACTGTGAAAGACACACAAATAATGTACACAAATAGCACTGTCTGAAACCTTTTGTAGGTTTTTCCCAATTGATTGAGCCAGATTATTGCTTCGGTTTGTAAAATATTAGTAGTGACAATTTCACTGGTAGTCAGTGCTGACTGAGCTGTTGGAGGACCATTTAACACATTTAAAAGTCAAGTTTCTTCTCCTTGCCCAAAGGCAGATTTGATATGACTCTGTGTCAACAGTTGGTGGTATTTACACTAGCAGTTACTCATAATTGGTACTGGGTGTTCCAGTTTGACTAATGCTTAATATTGCAAAAACAAACAAACAAATGAAAAAACAAAAAAACAGGCCAATGGGTAAAATTTACCCACTAAAAGAATGCATTGATTTTTACGGTACAAACAGTTTGTGATTGGCCCAATGGGAGCAACCCACTGCCCCAACACCAGCAGAATTTTAATAATCCTTATTTTTCAAAACACACCTGCAGTTTTGACAGTATAAACTTTACCTCACAGACTCTACTGAATGATATATATATATAAAAAATATATATAATACAAATACTCCAAACAACTGTGTGTCTATGATCGTCTCACTTTTCCAGGACTACGTTTTTAATTCTAATTTGAACATGAAGGTGACACTACTCTATAGTGGTATAGTAGTGCTATAATATAAAATGTTGTATTTGTCGTATATAGTTCAAAGAATATTACAGATCCAAGAGGAAACTGACCATCAGACACCCCTTCATTCAATGCACTGAGCAGGTCTAATGTCTGATTTTTCATTAATAATAAATAATCTCTTTCTCTCATCCATATTAAAGGTTGCCCTATCACTTATGTGTGTGTATGCGGCTGTATCACTCATGGTAGCAGACAAAAGGCATTGCCATCATAGAATGGTTATCTAAACGCATGAAATTAATAGTGGGAATGATTGCGTTCTATGTAGGGGTAAAGTTTACCTGCTGTCACAGGTATAAATGTCCCTTATTTAAATCTGGCTTTATGTTAACAATTTCTAACAATAAGTGGCACTATATAACACATTTTAAGGTAAAGTCAAAGACTGAGGGACTTGAGTATTTTATTTAAACAAAGTTACATGTAATCAAAGGGTAAATTTCACTCGTTGGTGGTTCTAGTCTTAAATTATTTTACAAAATATCTAAAAGGTTTGTGTAATTTCATTATCATTCCTTTTCATCCAGAGGTCCTCAAATTCATTGCTTACTTTTTATGACTGCATGTAGTTTGAAAGTTAAGTCTGAACATTGGAGTCCAATCCACAAAGAATTGATCATCTGTACCTAAAATTGAAGGAAAGACAAAAACATAACATGTGGATTGCTTTAAGATTCAGTTCTAGGCTCCATCATTATCATGACCACACTGCACTGATGAGCATGTTTGTGTTGGTCTGCTTGTTCTGTGACATACAATCCCATGGTACATCAATAGCTGTCTGAGGCGAGACCTCCATTACTGGTTTTGTGTTGCATGCATCCAAGGCCCATTGCCCGGAAATGTCGGTTCCTTCTCTGATCTGTGTCTCCACACATATGCCGCTGTGGCAGTATCGGACAGCTCCTGCGGCTAATGGCGTTGACGCTCAGTGGCTGAAAACCAATCCATCACACACAAAAAATGGTGAGGGAAGGAAAAGAGGGAGGAGAAGGGGGGAGGCAGGAGGTGATGAAAAAAACAATGGCAGAGCTGTACTTCATAGTTTTAAAAGGCTATTCATCACAATGGTCCCACTGTCAGGCTCCCTGCTTCTATATCCATGGGGGGAATCAAACCCATGCCAAACTCATTTATGGGCATAGACGTGGAGAAATGACCCATCATGAAGTCACACAGACAGACTGCAGGCGATCAGAGACACATGGATGTGTTGCATCCAATGCTGACAAATACCTGTGTTTTTGTCTGAAATACTTAGACAGTAACACAGATATCAGATAGCCAATGCTGGGTTTGGACTATATTTTTGTCTGTTACGATGTTCAGTGTCAGATTAGCCAATGATAGAGTAAATAAATTATTGCCATGACTTGGCTAAAAGAAATGACAGAGTACACATTGGTTCCTGACTAATCATAGCTTGTCGTCATACAGCGGTGGTTGCCAACCTGGGGGTTGTCTTACACGACATGTGTAATGCCATTGGAAAGGGAGTGCTAGGGGCATAATTCTGACAACAGGAATGTAAACAATCAATTGTGGTGTGTATGCTACTGGCTGTTTTGTGTTCAGAAAAGCCTAATAAAGAAAGAAAAAATGGCAGTGACCTTTCCTCTGGTTCACAGTTCCACCTCAAAGTGCCAACAACATAATTCCACTTCGGTCTCACCATGTTCACTCTTGTGCATGGAAGAGTGCTCTGTGCTCCTATTGGTCAACGTTGTGGAATTCTTTGTGAAAGGCAACAAAATTCAAACATGCTCGACTTTCTGTTGGAACGTCGTAAGGTATCCCAGAGTGGGCGACGGTTGTAATCTGTTATGATACACTACATTGGATAAAAAGCCATTGCAGAAATGTTGCCAAGGTGCATTAAAGTTACTCTGGAGGCTCATAGTGGCTCAACACTTTACTTAGACACACTCTCCTTCAGTTTATCACCCACCTTTAAGTAGTAGAAACCTAAATTAAGGTCACTCTCTCTGAAAGTGACAAAAACCTCCAACTTCAGCAAAGTCAGCAAAAGTGTTTTAAAAGTGAAAGTGGAGCGAAGCTGTGACATTTGCTCAAGTTGTAGTTCTAGCAACATGTAACTACAGTATGTTATTAACATCTGTTGCAGTAATTATTAATGTTACATCATGATTCATCCTGACCACTGTAAAAAATTACAGCCCCAATTGCCTAAATATAGTCGGCCCTGATAGCAACTGTTCTATTATTTCACAGTAAAATATAGACCTAAGAAAATGCAACAAAGAAATTCAATTCTGAATGTTTTTATTCATTATCAATGAGTAGTTGGAACATATTGTTTCTGTTAATTTTCTTTTATAGACAAAAATACTTTTTTTAAATAAATTAGGATTTAACAGATCATTTAGAAACTTTCTCCCCAGTCTGAAAGCTTGTGTGGTGTAACAAATCGCTTGCTGTAGCATTACAATGTTTAATGAAAACTTGAAAGCAAGGAGGAAATGTAATTTCCATGCACTTGGATTAGTTGGAGCCTCCTCCATTAACTGAGGAAAATGAAGAAACGGTTTGTGTAGTTAGTTTTAGCTTCATTCTTGCTCTGTTTGCCAGCAGGTGTCTAAGGTGTCTCTCCAAAGTGGAAATGGAAGAGAATGGAGTGTAATAGGTCTTCAGCATTAAATGTTGAGTTTGGGGCGCTGCATGTCCAGGGAAAATCAATATAAAGGGTTCTTCGAATGAAACGGATTTGGAAATTAATTGAACTCCCGGTGGCTAAACATGTTGAGTGTGTTGCTCTACATGGTCTGATCAAGTACAACCAGCTGTAGGGTATGAACAAATCTTGCCATTATTTTTAATTTGTGTCAGTCCCTTTTCATGAATAGGGTCTCATTCAAACCTGTTTTACACCCTTGCACCCTCCCTGTTTACAAATGCAGTGACTCACTCTTTTCACTGTGGGTCACAGCTAATGAAAGATGTTTTAACATCTGGAAGACTAAGAGATGGAATATCAGTTTTAGACAGAACATTATTAATACAAAAGATAGACCTCAAATGTTTTACTGTTTGCTAAAAAAGATGCTGTCCATTTGGTAACTGAAATATGAGATTAATGAAGTTATTATAATTAAAGTTCAAGAGGAACAAGACCACGCCTCTCTCACTAATCCTATCCCCTGTGCCTCATTGATTTATTCTACTGTGTACACCTATGTACATGTGTCTAACCTCTCTCCCATTTGTTAATTTCTCATAACCCTCCCCCCACCAAACCCATTTTTCTCTCTTCTCAGCGTGCAGCACAGTTGCACAATGGTCAGCACTGTGGCCTCACAGCAAGAAGGTCCTGGGTTTGAACCTAGGCCATACCAGGTCCCTTCTGCGTGGAGTTTGCACATTTTCCCCTTGTTTTTCTCTGGATGCTCCAGCTTCCTCCCACCATCAAATACATGCATAATACTTACATCCTTGTTCTTTTTCTTCTTCTATTATACAAACCACAGGGGGATAATGAAGCTGTGAGCTCATCATGACATGCCCCCACCCTGGTGTCAACCCCCGGCTGACTAATCAGTCTCTGTTCATCCTTCTGCAATCTGCCCCCTTTCATCCATCTCCTCGACCCCCTTCATCCCTCTGTACACAACCCTCATCCTATCTTACCAGAAGCCATAGAAATTGTAATGGCATCACTTGATGTCCATAATCCAGCTCTACAATAACCTCAACACTTTAGCCAATAAACACCAGAGATCAGCAATCGTTTTGGTGCTTTACTGAATCTAGGTGTGAAACGCATTTAAAAAGTATATATATAGAGGTAAAAAATGTAGGCCCTTAATGTTCACTGTATTTCATTGTACCTTAAAATATACATTCATGACAAATATCTATATAATTGGGTTGACCTAAATAGATAACATGTAGAAAGGAATATTACTGACCAACTGTCTGTATTTTATATCCGTACTCAGAATGGGCGGGGGTTAAAAGTTCAAGCCTGAAATTGATAGGGGTTGATCAGAAGTTGCCATATTTGTTAGAAAACTGTTAAGAGAGCAGCCTCAAAATTGAATTTCATAAAACAAGTTTCGACACGCTTAACCCACAGCGGTTGCTTATCCACACGAGCTCCTGATGCTACTTCAAAGCAGTATTAAGAGCTAAGTTTAACACACCATTCACCACTTTCTGTTGTGCAACGATAAGATGATTTTGTGCCCGACAGTAATCGATACACAGGAAGAAGCTGAAATTTGTGACATGTTGGTTTCAATGAAAATATTACAATTCATGTCCAAACTACAAACAGTTATGTGAGCATATTGGGAGAATATTCACAGATTGTTATCACTTAATCTCTTCTTGATGAGACTGATGATAAACTCATATCTGATATTGTCAACATGAATATTACACTTAATTTATTTTTATCAATAAATATAAGAAATGCATTCCTCTCTTGAAACTGTTATCAGACAGAAACCATTAAAAATAATATCATGTTATATATATTTTATGCGCAGTTCATCCACATCTTTATTAAAATGCCTTATGAATTATATTACTACTTTCAGCTCGTGAATTGGTATTTTTAACTGTCCTACTTACTTGTTCATTATATGGAAATTAAATAAAACCAACACAGATCTGAGCTTGATAGAGCCATGTTTCTGTGCAAGCCACAGCATGTCCTCGTTAATCAAGTGTGTCCCATTAAGCTCTGGTAAACCTCCACATGCTTGCAGACAACTGGTACTTTCACCGTTAGAAAATTGGGATTTTTGAAATTTGAGTGTTAATATTGAGATGGAACGATTTTCCTCATCCCAACCTTCTTTTGAAAAATTCAAAACAGGATAGATAACTAAAACACTGCTATACCAAACTAAATACAGTACACCTCTAAAGTAATTTTGTCAAGACACATTTTCTACAATCTTTTAAACAATGTTGTTCAGTCTTTGTGTTATCAGTTCTACAACACTTTCAAACGAACCTCAAAAACCAGACTAGTAAAACTGTGGTCTTTGATGTTTCTTGTAACCGCTGGGTGCCTGTTAAGGAACAATACACATTTTTCACAGCAGACATTTTGACATGTCATAAAAATGAAAAGCACAGGTGTAACTAATAACCTTAATATTAGCTGTATCCCATTTAGGTGTGCCAGTTCCAGGACCCTGGTGTTGTTCCTGCTGGCTCACTGTCATGGCTTACTGGAACATCCAAATGGAGGGAAGCCATCATTAACACAATTAGTTCCACCTGTGCGTTTCCTGCTATGACAAGTCAAATTGCATCGAAAAAGGCCTGAAGTCCCCTTTTAAAGGTGATGAAACATTTACTGCAATACTGAATAATTTACTAATATCACATTACTTATTAAATCTATGTTTTTTGGTTGTTGTTTTTTTTAGGTGTAATATATTCAATAGGGAGAGTTTTTTATTACATTCTGGGTTTTTACAGTATTACATCAGCAGTTGCTACAGTGCTTCAGAGCAGCTAGAATAAAGCCAATATACCTAGTATTTGTACATCAGTGGTATCACACCATGGCAATACAGGTCTGACATGTTCATCTGTTTATCAGATGCACTTGTCAGTTGTTTTTGTCACTGGTGTGCAGTCAGCAGGTCCTGACATTTCTGTTTGTGCTGCCCCCTTATGTAATCCCCCCATGGGCTTTATTTTATGATGAGGACAAGGTGTGTAGCCTTGAAAAGCACCAGTGCTGCCAGAGACTGTACATCCTGTGTATCAGTGATACCGTAATAAAAAAGAATGATTACCAATATCTCCAGCTGGCTATCAAGATTTTAAATCAAATTAAGAATATGACATATCTATATTACATGGAAGCACATACTGTGGACTGTCACAGCTGCATGTGAGATTACTGTTGGAGGATCATGTAAAAATAGTCAAATGAATATGTAATGTAATACTTTTTTTTATACTGTTTTTCTGTGTGATGTCTTTGCATTATTGGCACCAATATATTTGGGTATATTTGTTATATTTGAAATACAGAATTTATTCTAATGTCATTTTAATTTATCTTTTGATATAGATTACAATAAGACATTTTTGTGACACTTAAATTAGATTCATATTTTTTTTAAAAAGGTAATACTTTACAATTAAGTTGAGATCTATGTTGCAAATGCAAATTAAAGTGTTTGACAAAGAAAATTTAAGTTACTTTGAAGTTCACTTTCTAGGCAACAACTCTAGAATAACTTTCATCATTGCCTCATCATTACCTCATGGTCACATCGGTATATGTTAGAAGTTACAGCGGTCAAACGAACTCATTATCTCAGCACCCACTCAGGTCAAAGTAACAAATTCACTTAATCCCACCAAAAGCACTTAAAAGGTCAAAACTTAAATGAGATCAGTGCTATGTGAATGCATCCGTCCAACGTGTCTCACAATGTCTCTCACCTTTCTCACGATTACATCAGCTCCTTGAGGTGGTGACTGGAGCCGGCATCGTCATGAGTGAGACTTACAATCTGGCCAGCAAGATGAATGACAATGAAGACTTTCTCATTTTACTACCTGCTGCTTTTTAACAGAGGCACAGACTCTGCTAATCTCTTCCCTCCTCTGGAGGCAGTGACGTGCTGTGTACCTCGACCAATTTTTACCATTACAGCACAATTCTTATGTTGAATAAAAAACCTATATTTTAAGTTATTTAAAATGTGATGTCTATTTCATGTTCACTCCTACAACAGTATTACATTAAATAAGGAATAGCTAGTAAGTTTCATAGCTGGAGGAAGTGATCTTCAAATAAAAAAGTCAACTTAACTACGCTGTGTTTCTTTTTCCTGAGAATCAGATGATTATGATTTTTACTTTGCAACCCCTTATGGCATAACTCTTCATATCTTTTTTGTGGTTTTCAATGCATTTTCTCACCAGTGTATGTGTTTTTGGAAATGGGTTATTTAACCATCAGTATCTTCACTTTCCCTCATTTTAACAGACTAAATATGTTGTTTTAGTCATTAACTAGGCTTACTATGAGACAACAAATCTTCATTCCAGATTTCTTTCCCCCTGTACTTCTACATAAGTGGTGTCAAGCCTACTGAAAACAGCAATCTGCTAAATAAATAGAACCCCCTCCCAACTCATACCCATATAATTGTGGGTCTTTGAGGTACCCAACAATCTTTCTGGCTCTAAGCTTTTCAAGTGTGGAGACGCTGAGGCTTAGCTCTGTACGTGGGTTGGCCATAGAGTGGAGATGAACAATTGTGTCATTCTGTGACTTGAGGGTGTATGATTGGATATGGCCTCCCATGTTATTGCAACTTACACAAAAGAACGATTTTAACCTCTTTATCAGGGGAACGTTGATTTGACACACACAACCTCCTCTTAAGCAATGCCATTTCTCACATTAGCACGCGTTCACACATGAGACCCATCCAGTAAAATTACAAACAGGTGGGGGTTGCCAACCATGTGCAAAAGTGCTGAGAGAGGGGTGCTTGTTCCAGCCCCAATTCCCCAGCCCTCACAGATATTTGAACTGGAGTCATTCTGGTTATGTTTTTATCTTCTTGACTGCCATCACAATAGAGGTAAAGTGTGTGCAATCAAATTATCTTAGTAGCACATGGCTTCCACTGTATATGCCTGATAACTGACTGTTCTGTATTGAATATATGTAATGACTTCCAATTTATTCTGTAATGAGCTGAATGATCCAAAAGCTTACTTTGATGTGCACCCTCCCACACGCAAGGGAGAGCCTCTCCTCTTGAATCTCATTTGTGATCTCTTGTTTCATGTATAGTATGATTAGATCTGATTAGCTGTGATATTTACTTTCAGAGTGACACAAATTATTTGTTGTATTTTCTTTAAGGGATATAATTACATTTTGTATTATGATACTTACAGATCCCCCTGAAATAGAGTAAAAGCATTATTAAGTACACTTTAGATTTACAAATAACCAATTGAAGATGACTGTGGGACAGTCGTAAAGTGGGTAAAAAGGAAAATAGGCTTTGTGCATTTGCCTGGCATGGCACAGTCACTGCAGGAGTACAGGAGTGGCTTAAACAGAAACTTCCCCCTCAAGAATTTTATTCCTGATTGACACACAACAGGGCACTAACAAACCATTTCACAAAGACCTTGGTCTAAATACATGCCGTCACTCCTGGTGAAATCCCTATCCTGTGTATAAAAAATACAAACTTTTTTAGAACCTTGACCATCATCTGTGTAACTATTACCCACCTTCAACCAAAGTAAAAAAGCTTAACATTTTATTTTTCACATGACAACAAACTTTTTGAAGACAAAAAGCAGAGAACAAATCAAAGTAGGTAGAGACACCTCATATAACATGTTTACATACATTGACACATCACAACCAAATAAAGTAAATACACAAAATTACATTAATGTGATACAAATCACATTACCTGATTGACAGGTCTTAAATAATAAGGTGGGTTGTGGCCAACATGAAAAAAATAAACACTGGCCACTAAAAAAGGCATGATAATTGAGGGTTAGGTATGTGGCATAAGCTATATTTACATGGTAAATGTTACATTTACATTTACACTACACTTATTCCTTTACAGTGCAGTATAATAACAATCCAGTAACTGACTCATGTTCCTCGAACAGAAATACTGTTTTGATTCATTAATTAATTCTAATCGCACCTACTAACTACTTCAGTGAGCGTGGATAAAGGTCCAATGTCAAACATTTAGGAGGATCTATCAGCAGAAATATAATATTCATAGGTATGTTTTGATTAGTTTATAATTACCTGAAAATAAGAATTGTCTGTTTCTACAGTAGCCCAGAACAGACAAACCAAACACTTGTTCTAGATCAGGCTATTTGTGAGTTTCACAGCCACTGTTTCTCCTAAACACTTGGGAACTGAGCTGTATTCAAATGGTTGCAATCTTTAACTTCACTGATAGATGCCACTAAATCCTACCCACTGGACCTTAAGCCATTAGACCATCAATGATGCTCAACACTTCCTTCAGATGTTTCAAATTAAAAGGATGAGAAGGAGCATGCCATTTGAGCTGCTCAATGGTTTGTGAAACACCTGTCCAGGTGCAAGTGCATGTTGAACTGACTGTAGCCTAATAGCAATTGTAAATGGTAAAATAGGTGATTAGAAGCTACTGATCTTCCTAAATCCATGTAACCAGCTTAGCATTCACCAGTGGACTGAGGTTTTTATACTGATTAACTGCTCTGAAAAGCATAAAAAGCATGGAAAAAAGCATGATGAAATGGCGTGGGAAAAAAAGGCAAATCTCAATCATTTCAGAATTACATGTCATTGTGTTCACTGCTTTCCCAATAGACACAGAAAAAAATGACTTTCTGTCATGATTACCTTAGACCTCACCAAGTTGTAGGCTGCAGAGTGTTTAGTATCTGTGTCTTGCGTGTTCTTGCTTGTGCTCACAGACTTCTCATTGCCTGCATAGGTGTCACCACGCCGTCTCACCAGGTGAGTGTTAAGATTTGTCACGCTACCGCTGTACTTAATTGCTGTCCCTCCAGATAATACACATGGCTAGGCTTGAGAAGAATCCAATTGTAAATCGGGTCAGCATTGTCAGACATGTTTGTTTATGTAGTGATCTCCCAAGCCACGCTGCACTAACGGTACTCTTGCCGCTCTTGTTGGGAGACCCTGACCTTTTACCTTTCACAAGAGTGGAAACGCTATTAGCAGCAAATCTTCAGTCAAACGGTTCATACCTTTAGAATCAGACTAGTCGACCAGTACATGGTGCATTTAGATTGATCCAGGGGTCAGTGTGTCGATGTAGTTGCAAATATGGAGCGAAACCTGTGAGCTAGTTCATGCAGTCAACTGGAGCTGCACTGCTATACACATGACATGCCTCACTCTCCATAATCACAAACCAAGCACACCCTTGCTGTCTGGTGCTCTGTTTAAGCTGCAAAACTTCCCAGCTCTCCCTCTGCCCTATATCAGTACTGCTGCCTGCTGTTCTATGTTATACTGCTGTAATAAACATTTCAAATTCGAATTGCCCGACTGAAATAACATTAAAACCAATTTCCAGCTCGTATCAGTAAATCTACTACCCCTTCTATTTGTAAAAAAAGTATAACGGACAGTCCTTTAATAAGTGACTCCCCAGCAACACTTGCAGCTGAAGATCCCTCATGTAACGGGTGACACATGCCTTGAATGCAACTCCTCCAGTCCTTTTATTAATGCCATCATTTCACCACTCCCTGGAGGTTTTAGTGGAATAGCACATCTTGTTGGCTGGCCAGTATTTAGGTGAATATGCTGTACATTCCTGCCAGCTTCTTCTTATGGGTACAGAATGGTGGTGAGATGGCAGACAGAACCCCAAAGTGCATGTTTACCTGCCGCTGCTGTGACAGGTCCTCATAAATCACTGTTATCTCCCACCGGTGGCACACGCCGCTTTTGTCCTTCACACAATGAGGGCCCTCCTCCATGATGGCTGCTGACAGTTTGTAAGCAGTGGGGCAGCTGGAGGCTAATGCACTATACACATGTACACATACACATGGTACATTACACACACACTCCTTTGATATACACTAATCACACCTCACATCATCGTACTTGAAACACGCACATTTGAAAATGTACACTAATTTTCTATCCTTAAATACGTTACAATGGTTTTTAATCCTGTCACAGTGTGGGGACAAAATACCTTTGAATACACACCCCACCTCCCAACATATACTTTATCCCCCCCAACTCACCTACACTGTCAGTCACACAGCAAATTGGATGCTGTTTATATTCTTGTTTTGGTAATTCCATTCACATAAAGCTACAAGCAATAACAGCTTTTACAGGGTGTTTGAAACCTGTAGTTAGTTTGAAAGGGCGTTCGGATGGATTTGCACATGTTCACACATAAACACACACACACACACAGTGCAATGACAGGCTCTCAATTGTGCTCTGTGGGAACAAAAAGGGTGAAAGATTACAAATGGCACATAATGCAGATATAATTACCATATTTGGAATAGATTGCATTCTTCCAATAACAATGCAATCCATTTGCATTACTGCAGGGGAAATTAAATCGCGATGTGATGTATTTTTGAGAGGGGATTTTATATGACCATATGCCTCTGTTAACATGAAGTGTTTCTTCTCTCTCCTTCGCTCTCTCTCTTGCCCTGCATGTCTTTGTGTGTGTACAGTGTGTGCCTGTGCCTTGTTGGTTTAATCATTTTTTTTACTATAGTGTTATCAGCACACTGCACACCAGGGACCCACTGAAATGTAGGTTCTGCACATAATGTCAATTTAAAACGATAACTCTCATCTTTGGTGAGACCCTGCCCATGATTGAGGTGTAAGATTGATATTTTTCTGTGACTTTTATTGGCAGCAAATCTGGGTAATCTCCACAGGATGTTTTTTTGTTCTTTTTTGTCTTTGTCTCCACTTTTTGCATCTTTAAGGTGATGAGTGATGAAGGAGAATTATTATTAGTAGGAGAGCGGGGTGATGGGGTGTCAGCATAAACAGTCAGAGTTAAGTTAAGTAAGAGTTAAGTACAGCACTGCGCAGTGAGAAACTTACAGTTGAAATAAGTCACTCTGAGTACATTGAATGAGGTATATTGTACTTGTGAATCACACCTGTGTTTTTTCCTTCTCATCCGGTATTCAGAAATCTAAATGATCTTATATTCACATTGAAAAGAGGGAATAGTCGCTGTATTCATTCTCCCTCTTCATGCTGCCCATGGCGTGATCCCATCCTACGCGATCCTAATATAAGCAATGGAGGACAAAATCCATAGTCGTCATGGGTGTGAAAATGTATTAAGTTCAGCCAAAGCTAATACACTTTCTTCAGCATAGGCAAATCAAAAGTTCGTCCAGAAACTATTCAATCCTCCTAAAATACCGTCCTTCTAATTCAAAATTGCCTCCAAAAAGGCATGCTCCTTCTCATCCAAATGTGCTCGTACAGACTGGTGGATGTTCTTCCTGTGTGTGGTGCCAAATATTTTCTCAATGTTGTGGCAACGAACAAACAAAGTAAAATTTTGTTTCAGAAAAATGAAAGTTGGCCAGAAGAAGAAAATAATAATACTCACCATAACTAAACATATTAGCAAGAACATTTAAGTGACATGCTGGAAAGGGGTTAAGAGGAGTACCCAGTTGTAGTAGTACATTCTAGTACATTCAAAATATGTTTTGTGTGTGTCACAAAATGTCACACACTACTACTACTACTACTACTACTACTACTCTTTTGAGTTAACATTCAGCTGTATCTCAAAGGGTTAATAGGACCCCTTATGATAATATGACCGTTGTTTCCAAAGTTACCAGCAGCAGCTCCATTTGTTGATGACCATGGCATGGCATGCAGTTTAAAGCTCTTAAAAAAGCTAGTAAGCTGACCTTTGGAACAATATGTGTGACAAAATGTTGTGTCGCGTCAAGTGTGTTAATTTTAGTCATGTTCATGTTTAGTGTTTCATGTTTAGT
>NW_023340095.1:5496151-5497354 GCF_004916995.1 Morone saxatilis | reverse complement strand
TCAAGAATGAACTTCCACACTTAAATTCATTCTTTTTACTTCTTGAACAATAAACAATACACACAGTGGTCACAAGGTACAAAGATATAAAATGGCAGAATAATAAAATGTTAAAAGGAGACACATAAACTTGTGCATTGCAGTTTTACTGTTAGTTTATTGTGTTTTACACAGTATTACAACATCCAGTTTGGGGACAGTAAAGTGGCACCAGTGTTGTGTTGTGTCTGAGTTTCAGGCACTAACGATACATCCCACTAGCACAGAGACTCCAGAGTATTGTACTGTTCCTGTTAGAGTGGTGTTCCTGATGTGATGATGCATTATCTCCTGTGACAGCAACTAGCAAGCAAATCCCTTTGACTTTTTATTTACAGAAAGTCTGGATACGATAGACAGATTGAGTTGGCTAAATTACCTAAAGTACAAATGCAGTAAAAGCTTGATTCTATACAAACAAATCAAACTTCAGCCATATTGTTTTACCTATATTGTATGAGTTCTGTTTCAGTTACTGGTTGTTGTTATCAAAGGAGCTATATGTAAGACTTTGTAAATCTTTAAAATAGAAAAAGAGAAATAACAGTTTTGATGTGTTAAAAAATATCTATTAATTTGTGTTGCATGTTAACCAGTTAGCCCCAGCCTGTCCTATCTTGTTATATCTCCTCACACGTCAAGAGGCAATAGTGAATAACTATACCCACTCTGCCCTCACTTGAATATGAGAGGATGAAGAAGTAGTGCTGCTGCCTACTGCCTAGTAAATTAGTATTACCTCCAAGCCCAAAGAGCACATCATAGTAACCATTATTTTGTGGGTTTAGAGTTTACATTTGGGACTGGAACATTCCCTGTGTAGGTCTTGAATGGAATCATATAATCAACACTGTAGACCACTTTATTGGGCTTTTGGAAGGATTACACTCCAGCAACCCCATTTTCTTTCCTGTAGTAAACATAATAAATACAGTCTGATCTTACATCAAATACTGTACTGCAAAAATTAAAGCTAATAGTTAACCTGCAATACAACAATGCTGCTCCTTATCAACAGGTGAGGACATTTTTCTTGGGACATGTCCCCCCTTGGCTCTCCCTACTCGCTGGCTCACGGTTAATCCAAGAATGGGTAAAGACATGAAGCGTGGGTAAAGTTGAGGTCTAGCTTAAAAGGTCGAAACCGTTTTTGTACCAGGCTGT
>NW_023340095.1:5485667-5496136 GCF_004916995.1 Morone saxatilis | reverse complement strand
GTTGGGCATTTTAATATGGGGGCTAATGGAGATTCACTCACATATGGAGTCAGCCTCAAGTGGCGATTCAGGGAGCTGCAGTTTTTCACACTGGCATAATATTACAACCATGGAGACTGCTTGAGATAAAAAATGATGAAACCTTAGGATATCAGTACTATACAACTGTTAAAGGGACACACCTTTAATAAATCTCTGTAGTGTATTAGCACTGTACTGATTCAATAAAGCTGTTTGTGAAACATCTGAAACAACCAACTGTGTTAACCAGAAACATTAAACTATTACTGCCTGCAGCCAGTTGACCCATTAACACTTAAACATCAGTGGCTATGTTTGAATCTTTTTAACACTACATTATACCAAAAGAGAAATATTAAAATTCACTTAGCCTACATAATAGATAAACTATCACTATTTAAGGATTAATATAATATTAAAACACACACTTTGCACTGACACAACTGAGTCTTAGCCTCTACCCTCTTTTACATTTGTTTTTCACATTACATACAGTATACAAATAGATCAAATTTACTTAAAAACATTTATTTCTTTATGACGTTTTTACAAGTACTTGATGCAATGACATCCTTTCCTTCACCACTGTAACACCCAACTTTTATTTATGTGACAAATCTGGATGTTGTTTTCCACTTTTCCACAACTACTTTGTCATTCAGCAAGTCAGCAAAAACTAGTCATAGGTAGGCCAGACCACTCAGCCGTTTTATCACCTCCCTCTTCCCCAGAGGAGCTCTCTGTCTCAGCCAGGCCTGCTGGAGGATGTTTGCACAACCGCTAACTCACCTGTGGTAGCAATAATGGTTGCTGCATTTTTTCCTGTTTTGTTTTAGGAAGCCAAATCAAAATGAGTAAGCAATGAGCCTTTCCTACAGTAATTCTTATATAATCTATTATATATATATAAACTATTTTAACCTTGACTAAATGTTCAGACACAACAAAGTTTGGACAGATGTATTGCATATAAATAGCGTAAAAACAAATATCAAAGCATGAAAAACACATCATATCAGTATTTATGAACAAAGAGAACATTTCTTCTCATAATGCTACCCAAGTGTCTCTGAGTAGCAAAATAACTATTTTTTTGGTTTGAAAAATTAACTATATAATCATTATTATTAACAATGTATTGGCAATTCAAATGTACAAAGCCCCAGAGTGGCCATGTAGATAAAAAATATATACATTTTAAGTTTTATTACATTAGGTTAAGGAAGGCACATTATAATTGTAGTATACCCACAGTGTGTAAAGATGCACCCAACTCTGTTAGCTCTTTTTTATTTAGGCGATAGCTATGTTCTAAAACATTCAGTGAATCTTTGTCTATGGATTTCCTCTGTTACATTCTAAATGAGTCATGTTACTGCATTAACCTTCGACCTTTAGTCTAATAATGGCCTTGTTTTTAATTAGCCCTAATATGCCTGCAGGACAGAATAGATAAGCTATGGACTGTCCGGCAAGTTGTCAGAAAACAGACAGAGGGGTTTTGGCAAACTCTAAATAGCATTTTAAGAGCTCAATATAGTACAATGTGGCCTCTCTCTCTCTCTTTCCTTCTATAAAATAGATGCAATATATATTATCATTATACATATATAGGTGTGTGTGTGTTTGTGCTCCATACAAATGATTATTGAATATTAAATATAAAAGGAAAACAGCACCCCCAGACATAGACAGTAATTATGAGATAAAAATCAGTATACATCATGCCATTATATATTAGAAGCTCACACGTTTTGCATTTAAGTAACTAGTAACTTAAGTTGTTAGATAATTGTAGCAGAGTTAAAAAAATACAATATTTGCCTCCCAAATGTAGTGGAGTAGAAGTATAAAGCGGTATGAAAATAAAATTACAGTTACAAGTACCTCAAATTTGAACTTGAGTAAGTGTCTTTCAAGTAGCAGCGTCTGTACTGACCTGTAGAGTTTGAGTGCAAGTGGAAAAGCATTCAAATGCCACCACACTCATTGTCCAGTTCCTGTTGACACTGTGTATGTCATCACCGGAAACCAGATTTCGCCAGTATTTGTTGAATTTCTATGGTCTGTTCCATTAGTTGATCCAGGTGGTCAGGGCTCTTTCTATTTGCTAAATAATTTTCATCATGCACCATGATGACTGGCACAGCTGTTTAAGAGCTATGAGTGGTGTACTCCACACGGATCCACTCAAATAACAGAACTGGCTTGGATATCCATGCAGGGTCCACACACACCTGACACACTCATGAGTCCTTGGGATTGTGTGGTGAAAAGATAAAAGGCAACATCTGTATATCTTCTCAGTCCATTCTCATCTTGTAATCATCTTTTCATGACTCATCACAAAAACACATTGTTCATTTTTTTTTGGCTCAGTCATTTCCATTTCAGTTTGTGCCCTCCTCTGAGCAATTAACTCATTACATTCTGTAAGTTGTCATCTTGTCTTTGTTCAGTCACAGTAGCTATTGTTTTTTATGCTAAGTACCTAGTTTTCTGTTGTTTCTTTTCTATATTCTCAACTCATTATCTCACCCCATTTACATCATTATTATATGTTGTCAGAGAATTCAAAATAATGCAGCACTGACAGAATTTAGATCCGTCTGTTTTTGAGTCAAAAAAAAGTATTTAAAGGCGTGTTATTTTTGGCTGATTATACCTCTTCTCAGTACTATGCCAAGAGTGCTTGATTGAAATCTCTATGACTCTCTGTTCAGTTTGGAATACCAATGTAGGGAAGGACACGTTATA
The DNA here is from genome assembly GCF_004916995.1 of Morone saxatilis. NCBI lineage: Eukaryota > Metazoa > Chordata > Actinopteri > Moronidae > Morone > Morone saxatilis. Next base: position 5,493,358 of record NW_023340095.1, on the reverse strand, counting down.
TTTTTTGTTGATTCTGAGTACACAGATTGAACTGTGACCCAAGGTTGCCTCGTTTGAAGTCTACACTCTTATACCAAATGCCAGGTAATGGATCAACAAGGACATTCAACCTTTTAAAAATTCCATTTATGCTATGAAATGGTTTAGCCTTATATGTTTTAGGAGAACTTTAATTTTCCTAATAAATTGTGTTTACTATCAGACTATGAGACTGCATAGCGAGTGTAGTTTGGTCTATAAAAACACTTTGGTTAAAATTAGGTAGATTGTGATTTGTTTTAAGTTAAATATAGAAAAAGCCAATGTGTCTTTTCTCATATCACTGTTGACTTTTTCAATATTTAAACTAGCAACAACTGACTGAAGTTGTGTGCACAAAACTGACATACATAAGTTTATACAGTCAACTTGTTAGCAAACAGCAGGTGCTTTTTCACAACAGGAACTGTTGCACTTTTGAGCTACGCACATGCTCACTTTTGTTGAAATATGAAGCGTCCTCCGACTATGGATCCTCTAGTGTTCTTGGAGTGAATAAATGCTGAAATTACTGAAGGAGAAAAGTTTGCTTTTTTTCCACTTTATGGGAAGCTAAATTCTCCCATTCTCTGCTTTCCCCCGGGCTACTTTTGTTTGATGTGTTTCCCATTCTGCCTGCATTTATTTCCCCTCACCCTTTGTTCCCCTGCTTTTTCTTTCATTACAACTGTCTTGGTACCTGCCTCCTGTGGTGCTGCCCTTGCCCCTGTTCCCAGCAGTCACCACTCTTGACAGGTGACCTCATGGAACATCGGTCTCACGCGGCTGGCTGCGTCCACACAGATGTGTCCCCACTCGTCCTTTTCTGTCCTGCATTCAGTGACGTGGACCTCTAAATGTCTACCCGATGTCACGTGGGTTGCTGCCCCTCTTCTAGTTCTAAGTCCTCTGCTGTCATCCTCATCCTCCTCCTCACTTCTCTGTTCATGATTTCTTGTTCTTCTTCTCGCTTTTTGCAATAACTTTTGATCTGTGCTGGCTCACATGAAAATGTGGCTGCCACGTCAGCTTTTCCGGCTTTATTCTGTTCTGCCTCTGTCTCAATCCTTTTAATCTTTTTGAAATCCCACCCACTCTCTTTCATTGTCTGCGTTCCCATTGTTTCCCAATTCTTATGAGTTCTCCTTAAGATCTCACAGCTTTCTCTCACCTGTTCTCTTCTCTTTTTAGTTTCTTTATGTTGTCTCCTCTCTCTCTCTCTCTGTTTCCTGCTACCTCCTCTTTCCTTACCCTTTTTTACCGCACAGGGAACCTTTGTCAGTCCCAAGATGAGCATTTGGCAGGAAACATAAGAAGATTTTCATTTAAACTCATAAAGCATGAGCAAAGTTCTCTGCGAATTGTTATTAGATTACTCTTTAACAGCCTTTGAGAATTGTGCAGACTGAAATGCTTCTGAAATGTTTCAGAATTTGAAAATGGAAGGGAAGTTATAACTAGATCTGATAATAAAAGTAATAATTCTGGCTCAATCAACAGATTTAGAATTTACATTAGCACTTCCTTCAGGTGCATAATACCAATTAAACAATTAACCAAAGCTAGCGCTTAGCTAAAGCGATTTAGCGTTAGCGCTCCTTTCAGTATTAATACAATTAAAGTTTGAAGTTGTTCTCTTATTTTTGCACAGACAGGTGTTTACATTTGGAAAGCCATGTTGCATTTATGTATGCAGGTAAGGGTGGCCATTCGTCCGGCTTTTTAAATGCACTGTCTATTATTGGGCTAAAAATTGTGTATAAAATAAATAATTTCATTGGTTCCTTTTTTGTAGACCTTCAACACAATGGCTAATTTTAATATTCAAATGAAGCCATGGTGTTGATTCGGCCATGTGATCACCACAGTTGTTACCACCAGGCTGTCAATCCAAGTCTCTCAGCCAGTGAGAAAGTAACCTGAGCTAATGTCGGTTGTTTGGGACTGAAATTCTGAAAATGATCATATTTCATATGTATAGGCAAAGCCTATACATCTGAAACAGAAAGGTGCTCTATTTTTTTTACCCTTTATCTATCCAGATAAAACATTAAAAACAGTTTCTGTTATTGATGTTTATTAGACTATGTAATCTGAATTGAAGCACGTTGTCATGAGCTGTTATTTTGTATATTTATTATTAGCTATGTGGTATGTGTATCACTTTTATGTAATCTGGTGGAAAAACATTACCATTTAAAACCGGATCATACCAAAACAAATATTCTGCTTGCGTGTCCCTGTGTATGCAAAGTGTCCTCCTTTTTGATGTGAAGGAAATGGCCACCCTACCAGTGGGGCATCACAATAAAATTAGGCATAATGTGTTAATTCCACAATAGGAGATATGTTATGTTGTTACCCTAACAGTATTGGTGTATATGTTGGTACCTAACAGTTTTGGTGTAAAAAGCCTGCATATATCGGTATCGGGTGATATCGGTATCGGAAATTGAGAGTTGGACAATATCGGATATCGGCAGAAAAGCCAATATATATATATTATAGATATATATATAATCTTAACGTTTTATTCATAAACAAGAGCAACTTTTTTCCCCAAATTGGAAGCTGTGAAATAACCACTGTTTCTTTTATAATGGCTGAACAATTAGAACATATACAGTGCAGCTCACTGTTCTGCAGCACAAACATAGCTGTGACCATGACATTGCCCAACCATTGTACTGTGCAACATGGTAGCCTCTGTAGAAGAGGACTCTGAACTCTGACTCTTTAGCAGAAAAGTCCAAATATTTTGGCTTTTGCTGCTTCAATTTTTATAACTTTTTTTTTAAAATCTGTCCCCCAACTTAAATTAAGTGCAATCCTAAATTATACTGTGTGATTTAAATTAAATTTTTTCAAATATGTTCAAAGCAATTCGCTGACTCAAAAACACTCTTTGAAAATGTTTTTTCTCTGGTCTGAACTAATAACTAAAAAAATAAGTGGTGGCTCTTTTATTCTACTGAAAACCTGTGTGTGGATAGTATTAAACAGAATTTGTAGTCAATTTAGTTTAGGGCCATTTGAAAGCAAACCACCTCTTTTTCAATGGAAACAAATACAAATAAACTGTGAAACAAACACAGCACAAGAGTGAAATCTTCATTCCTGTGAAGTTCCCTCATATATTAAAGTCACTATTCAAGAAATTAAGGGTTGTGACCTCCATCCATACCCAAAAATGTGTGTTGATAGATGGAAATGGATAATTGCACAAACAGGGTGATAGTCAGTCCTGTAGTCAGAGCTTACACTCATATTTCACACAGGTCACAGGAGGGAATACAAACAAACATACATACAAGCACACTCCCCCAAACCTTGCTACAAATAGCACTTTTCTATAAATAATACTTTGCTGCCAGTTTTAACAGTTGCCTGTGGTGGTGGCACGGAAGTCTAATCTGATGAACAAAGAAGAAGACAGGCTTAAGATTTTAACCTCCATTGCTCCAGTAAATATCCAATGGCATAAACACAACCCCTCTCCCAAACAAATATTGAACCCAATACCACCATGCCTAATTAAATAATACCATTGCAACCCAAGGCAGTTAATTGCTCAGACTTAGATTTGTATTTTGTAAAAACCACACAGAGAAAAGAAAGAGCTGGAAGGTGACCTTTTCAAAATCAAACACTTGGCTAGATTTGGAAAATAGAGAGAGAGTGGTGGTAATGGTAGTGGTGTTGGGTCAGGTGGGGCTAGATTGTGGGTAAGAGGATGGAATTAAATTGCCCACAGAAGTCATCCCTTCCTCTCATATTTTCACTCTTGGCCTCTTTTGGAGCCAGGAAGACAACCAGCCAGCAGCAGCACAAGGTAACCTTTCTCTAATTGATGTCTATGTGTGCCCAGCGCACTAGGCAGCCATATTGTGAGGGAGTAGGGACCAGCCCAGGCCTCAGCATGTGGCAGGGTTTGACGGGAGGGGGTTGATGCAGCCGTGCAGCTTGAGTGATACACCACAATCAGACGCCAGTGTAATAGGCACAGTCTGAAGAGGGTGCTTTAATTTCTCTACGGACTGAAAACTTTCAGTATTTCTCTTCTAACAGTTATATTTCCAAACCACTGCTGTCATGTCTCCATTTCTATAGCCGTATTAGTTATTATTACATCATAATGGATAGACAATACTGTTTATACGTATACTAGCATTACAATTACACATCTAAACATTAAATGGGCAACTTTGAGCATTTTCTATTAGCAATACAAATGATTCCCACTTAGATAATTGACCGTTTGCTAAGTGGGCAGGTGGTGTGCATAGAGCTGTAGCAGGAGTGATGCACAGCATTTTAAGAGATTGGAAGGTGGTGCATTTAGCATTTGCCAAACCAAAGCATGAGGAAGGAATTAACTGTTTGTTTATTTGCTCTAACTTAACTGCAAGCATGTCCGCCTAACATCTCAGGACATTGGTTTTGTTGCAGGTTACATTAAAATAATGCCCAGTTCATGACTAGCACATTCAGTGCATAGTATTTCCCCACTTTGTGGAAGCAGATCCTAGATGGTTCCAGAGTTAAGGTTAACGTTTGCAGCTCTGACTTGCTCTGTTGGATTTGGAGAATATTGGTCAGTATATAAGCATAAAGACAGCTTAGATCAAAATAACTGAACTCTGAACTTATTTTTTTTCTTATCACAGGACTAACAAGTTACCCTGCAATACAAGAACAACGCTGGAGTGTAGTGGATATTCGCAAAGGGTCTGTTACTTACAGGAAAAAAATATTAATAACGTTGTATATGTCCCTGAGAAGAAAGAGGGTTTTGAGAGGTTCCAAAAAGTGTTATTTTAAGACCAAATGTGAAATAGCTGACCACCATGCATATTGCCAGTGAGTTGGGAGGTTTTAATAATAAGATAGCTGCTCATTGTATTTGCTAAAATAATAATTAATGATTGCATCCTCTTAGCCTTCATCTTTGGAATGCATTATATTGACACAAAGACAGACTGAGCTTGAATCTCATTGTATATTCTACACTTTTTAATTTGAAGAATCGTCCTTATGAGCTGTTTGAATAGTGTTACCTCATCCCAACCTGCTACTGTACAGACTGTGGCCAAACACTGGTGCTGTCCTTGGTGCTGATCCTGTCTGTAGATAATAGAGTTCTCCATGGTCCTGAAGCAGCTGACGCTTTAGTGAAAGGAAGGCAACCACTTTTTCAACTTCCAGGGATTGGTTTACTGAACTTTGTCCACCCGGATGAAAGCCATGGCAATAATATTTTCACTGTATAGCCACTTCAACTTTTATTAATCTGAGGAAGGTTTGCTGAATACTGCCTTTTCAAGTTACACTTTGGCTTATATACCGATACATCAAACACCCAATCATACCTTAGAGCATTTTAGGCCAACCAGCGTTTTACCTGTGCGTATGTACTCAACTGGAACATGTGTGCCTTTTTCAAACAGCACCCTGACGACCATTTTTTTTATGGGTAATGTTTGCTCATTAACATTCTCCACCCAAATTTTCCACCCTGGTAACGACCCTGCTTGGGTAAGAGACGACTGCCAGTGCAATTGCTGCTTCATTTTCTCCTATTTTATTGCTTGTTCTTCCATGTTAACAGTTTATAATTTAGTGTGTGAATAGGCCACATTCTATTGTATTTGTTAGCTTGGAGCCAGAAGGACAAAAGAATAATAGAGCCACATGAAACCCAGAGATGAAATATTGGTACATTCTCCAGTAATGATATTCGAGACCACTTAGAAAGATACAAGATCTTAATTAAACCAGCACATATGTAAGTACCCTTTCTCTGGTAGCAGTTGTTTTTGTCCAAAGTACACTTTTCTGATACACTTAAATATGGTGAAACAACCAGAGATCATACCACTGGAACTACTATTCATGGCCAACCAGCTTGAGCCTCAGCCACCCCTTTCTATCCGAAAATTGTTGTGCTATTTTTCAATAATTCATGCAGCATGTGTGTAGATGTGTAGTGCAGTATGACTAAGTGTGTGTGACTAACACACATGCTGCAGCCCGTTCTCACTCCCAACTTGTGAAATTCTACCACTTGGTCAGTGGCCCTATGCTTCAAAATATGACTATGCTGTAGGTACCCCTTTAGTGTCTAAGCAGTAGTATTTGACAAGTTGGAAGTGAGAACGTGTTGCACCAAGAGGGCCTTATTTTTCAAACATGGCATAACTAATTTGGGCTAACATCCTGTTTTAGACTTAAATAATAATAATAATAAATAATATTCTTGTCTGACTAATTTGGTTGTAGTAATCCTGGATGAAGTTACCTTGAATATCATTGTATACTCTTTATTTTGAAAAAAAGAAAACCACAATCAGCATTTAAAAGACTGGATAAGTGTTGTTACATGAGGTAGGTATGTTAAGAAGCTTCCCAGCATGCACTAGGGCAACAGCTTTATGGACATAAGGCAACATCTTTTGTGTATTTCTACATTGTTACTGGTGCTATTTTGTCCTACATCGTGGTTCAAGTCTGCTATGAAAATAAAACCATTGAAAAAAAAACCTTGAAAATCAGCTTTAATTGCATAAACAAAGTGAGTTCTGCAGCAAAGTATTTTAATGCATTTAATGTGATATGTTGTGTTTATGTATTTCTGCTCATGGTATCTCAGACTAAATATGGATTTTGTACAAACTTATTTTTTTTATCAGGTATAAGACTAAGTCTTTGTTATGAAAATGTTATTGTCATAATTACTTCAACAAATCATAATGGTTTTTCTCAATAACCTGCTTGTCTTCATCTAAATTACGTCAACATTCTTTCATTATAACTCTACGAAAGTCAGCTAATTGTGTCTGTCAGTTCATATGGGTTTCCCTGTAAAATGTCTAGGTGATAATCGAGCTAACTGCCAATAAACTGCACCATTGCAGGTTCAGGCTTTGGGATTAAAAAAGAAATAGTTATTATTTTTGTTAATTATTTTAAAACCAGCTTTAAAGGACTAAAATATGCAGAGTCAAATGGTCAATATTCTGAAGTGGACAGCTTGATTATCAGTGTATGAAGAACAGGGTCCTGGTGCAGGCTAAAACAAGCTCAAGATCAAAATAGGAGAAGCCAAGTAAGATGCAGTGTTCCTGTTGAGCATGTTTCAATTTGTGTGCTCCAGTGTAAGCACATGAACATTAGTTGCCTAGTTATAGAGTGAATGTGTGGTGGATTGTGTATCTAAAAGCCACTAATTAACTGCGTGGTTCATGACATTGCTGATTCTGAAGGGGAGTTAAATACAGTAGATGTAATATAATAACTGTCATAGGTTATTCACGATACCTTATATCCTACTCCTGATCATCCCAAGTCTTATCGATATCACGTAACTATATTGTGAAAGACTAGGACATATGTTTTTAACGAACTGCGTTTGTTTTATTGCTTATTTAAGTGAGATAACTAATAATAATTCGTTTTTCATTATATTATATTTATGATGGCTAATGGTATATAGGCAGCTGCCGAAAATTGGATCATTATTCATAATTTGTTTACCTTTAAAAAACTATAAAGTAATATACAGTGCTTATTAATAATAAAATGTTAAATTTTATTTGTATAATTATATTTTTATTGAAGCATGAACTTGTTTCTCCAAATGGAGTGTCTGAAACTGTATCTGACTTTTAAGTTAC
>NW_023340095.1:5450647-5485567 GCF_004916995.1 Morone saxatilis | reverse complement strand
CGGGTTTCGATCCCCATCCCTAGTCACAGGTGTGATGAGGTGAGAAATAAAGTAGAAAATCCCCCTTAGTAAGCCTCTTTATTACCTTTAGTGCTAACAGTGTTCCTTGCACATCTTAGACATGTACTGCATGTTTTTGATCAGTGGGGCCAGAGAACAGTTGCAACCCAGAGTAACTGTCAGGTTTTTCCAATTTAATGTCTGATTTATTAAATCTAGTTATGCAAATCAAGTCAGCCGCAATGTGGCAATTATCTAAAAGTCACTGGAGAGTGCATGTTTACCAGCTGACAGATGTATGGCAAGGTGTTGTAACAGTGTGTAGTTGTCACTGCCATTATGGCATCACTCTTCCTAATGTACCTGAACTGTCAGTGTAGGAGGGGAAATTAGAAGAGCAAATTCAGACATGTTTGTGTCTCTTTTTGCATCAGTGGAGACACACAAAAAGGAGACCGTATGAGTTCAGACAGGAATTGCGTTGTCAGCACAGCTGCCAAGCCAGTCTCAAAATGCCCATTTTTTTTATGTGGAAGACAAGGTTGCATTAACCATTGATACGACCTCTAACTCCAGGTGGTGAAAGTAAAAGAGGGGGGTCAAAAGCAGGGAGGTTAGGAGAAACAGCAACCAGAGGCCAGGAAGAAGAAGGTGCACTTCTCAAGGTGGCTGTTAAATTGTCTGGAATCACTCCTTGTTAACAACAAAACATCTACCATCCACCCGGGCAGCCCAGCTTTTGTTCCAAGTGTAATTTACCGTTTACAGTTCCTGGTCTTTACAGACCTCCTGTGGTTTCCGGCTGCTGTGCTGTTTCCAGCAAAAAATCCACTATATTCAGCCACAAGGTCATTGGTTTGCAAAAACCTTGCCGGAGATAAAACCACCATCTTCACAACTCTGACTGCGCCAGTTAGTGTGAGTGTGCCAGTTAACACATAGCACCAGTAAAATGTTTTCTGTGCGCACGAACAGGGTTGTTGCTGGGATTCATTTTGTTTCATTTTGTTATAAATATTTGTTGCTTAAATGTTCACTCTGGTTCTGTTATATATCCTAAGGTTACCTCAAAGCTCATGAGTTTCTAAAGAACCTTCATTTCAATTGAAAACACTCAAAAACCATAGTTTGTTGTCAGTAGCTATGAGAATAAGAATAAATCAAGTATAATATATATACATCTTGAATCTAGGCTTTACACAAGCGGGTAATCTTGTTTATGTCTCACTCCTGACATTGTGACAACTGGGGAGAAGTACTGCAAGCTGTCTCTATTTAACTCTGATTTGTGATTTCAGTGCCAAAGGTCGGCTGTATAGAGCGCTCTTTATGCGATGTTGTTTCCTCTACAAGCACCTCTCTCCTGCTGGGAAGGGGAAAATGTCATTACACAAGCAGGGGTTATTCCCTTCATGATAAATGACTTCCTTTTATTGTCACCACAACATGTGCATGACACCCACCTGGTTTGCTGTCTGGCCTATGCTACATATTGAGCATGTGCACACTTACAATCTTTACATAGAAATGTAAAAACACTAGGGCTGCCCCGACAAATAAAGCCAATAGCTGACTAGTTGTATCACGTTTCTGATATTAATTTAAAGATTTAAATATATAGATTTTAACATCAGCTTGTTGTTAAGGGAAAATGCAGTAATGAATTTTAACATGTCGGAACAACCAAGGAGACATTTATTTAATTTATTTAAACACCATATTCTTAGTCAAAAACACCGAATAAATAACTTCCAACTTCACAAGAACAAAAACTGGCAAATGCTGTAAATCAGCTAGTCTTTGATGGTCCAGTCTGCTCTGGTTCTGCTTCTCTGCGCTCGCAGTCCGGGCATAGTCAGCTAATAGGACCACTAACTAGCTAATGGCAGCAGCTAGTACAGTTAGCATATGCGACAGTGCACCGATAAGTGACTCCTTATGTTACAAGAGAAAGGTCCAATCCCGAACGGAGTTTGTTTTTCTGTGACTATCCAACTAATGGAAAGTGGGTCAACTGAGACTCTTCTCATAAACTAAAGATTAAGTCGACTATTAGGGGGCAGCCTCCCAGAATAAGTTTTTTACCAACATAATGAGGAAATATGTTTCACATATTAGCAAAATGTATACTGACTGACACTCACTGTGGCAACAAAAAGCATGATTATCATTAGGTATATAACCATATACTTTATTTCCACCTCATCATATCTCCCTCAGATAACACCACAGGTATACCTGAACTATGAGTGACGGGTATTTTCACAGCATGTATAAATAGCTACCAATAAATTTTATGCTAAATCAATTTTGCATGCTTTTTGTATGCACACAACATTTATGCATCTGGCTCCAATACTTTGTACACCCACCTTAATCATAATCTAGATAATAATTAAAAAATGTATCTATCAAAATACTTTTACATTACGCCCATAACACCTTTAAACATCATGGCAAGACAAAGGAGCTTATGACCGATAATGAGTAAGGTAACCTTGAAGCAGAGCGGGAATTCAGTAACATAACAATGTGATGTGATGAAAAAGAGCTGGCAGTTTATGGGAAAACATAATCTAAAATGTCAAAAATAATCTTTAAAATTGTTGAACTGGTTTTCCCTTATCTCTCTGCTCTGTGTTGTTCTATATCTATTGAGACCATACGAAACTCAAGAGCTCATGCAGCTCAATATTTGGTGCTTATGAGGATTGTGTGTATGAACGAATACAGAGGAGTCACAGTCTGTTTGCTAGCAGAGCATATTGCATTTGACTTGTATATCATTTCCTCAGTGACAGACTGAGCTCTCATGATATGCTGAACTGCCCGTAAGAAATATTACCACTGAAACTAAGTTATAAAATTCAATATAAAATATAAATATAAAATATAAATAAATATAAAATTCAAAGCCATAACTGCATTTACACGTGCACATTTTGTGGGCCTGTTGCTCTAACTTGAAAAAAAGCCCCTCCACTCTTCAGTAGTTATCTTGCATGTAGCCTTCTGTAAGCCTATAGCCTTGGTTCCTGTGGTAGCATGATGTAAGAATATATTGTGCTATGTGATGCAGACATGTCCAACAGTAATGAATTTGGGGGGGGGGGTGCCTCGACAGCTCACCTGGTAGAGCTGGCACCCCATGTAGCAAGGCTGAGCCCTTGCTGGTCTTGCTTGCTTGGTCTAACTCTAGCAATTATCGGCTACAACAACAAAAATATTAGTTTTTCTTCCAGAGAGGCAGTTCAGCCAAAGAGAGCAAATGGGCTGTTGCTTAGCGACTTTAGCCATGCCGTGTGCACATCGTCGAAGAAGTCTCATTTTTAAATCTTTTGTACAGAAATTTGACTCATTTGGCTTCCATAAAAAATAGAAACAGTACCCCTTTTGACACTTAATCTGAACTTAATGTGTAAAATTGCTGGACTGCCCTTTAAATTTGATATTGAATTCAAATAAACATTATATATTTTGTCCCACTATTCAACAAATGTGCCGGTTTGATTGGTATTCCCTGCACACAAAAAAACATGATTTAGGAAAATATATATATTTTTTGGGATGGATGAACTGTTTAATTTCTCTTATGTGTGCTCCAGTGCCACTAAAGGAAACTGCATGTTGTGATTGTAGTGACAAATCATATTCGGGTTCAGGTTATTGATTCAGCTTGACAGAGTGGAATGGACAAAGTACCTATAAATTACTGTAATCATATGTTTTGGAACAAGGTCTGTGACCAAATAATATCTGCACTGTAAGAGGTTATGCATGTGCTGTATGTGTAGCTGTTGTTGAAGCATTCCTGTTCTCATATCTAATTATCTTGCAACACACCTTGTTCTTTTTATAATCAGTTGCTCAACTGTCAATTTCCTTCTCTGTGAGCAGCAGACACCTGCAACAAACAACAAACAGCATCCCCAAACACTCACTGCTTGGCCAACTATCTCATAAATGTCACGCACCACGGCCCTTGTTCTTTTTTATGTGACATGAGTAGGTGCCCTGACTGCCCACATTTAATCTTATTGTAACACCCTTAGGCCCCATTAAACACAAAGCCAACACCAGCAGTCTGGGAATAGCTCGGCCCTGCAGCATAGTCTGAGCTGTAATGACTTTAAAGGAAAAATCACCTCAAATTATAAATAGGCTTTAGCTGGGGTGATACATTAGGCAATTTCAGTTGGGGTTGTATAAAATTAGAGGACAACAGCCACCAAAGTAGTGCGGTGGAATGGGTAGCAAATGCACTTTGTAGAAAAACTGCCACAGCAACAGCTCCATATTATAGAAATACATATTCTGCATTTCTCCTCATTGATATGAGCTGTATGGCATCCTGATACGGATCCGTTGTTTGACGTAATGTTAACACAAAGTGGGTATTAATGCTATTTTAAACAACTTCCTATAGGTCTAAACAATAACTTATTAATGCAATCTTAATTTGAATAAGGACAGATACAAATGCATGAGCAATCTGACTATATAGTAGGTTGTGAGTATGTAAATGAAGGGATCGACTGGCAACAAAAAGCAGCCCGGGAATTCTCTATCAAGCGGCCCCAATTGGATCGACCAGAGTAATGATTTTTTTTCTGGGCCTCCTGATTCTTTATTCAGATTATTCCTTAGCCTATTATACAGGGTAATGTCAGTTTTGGAAGGGCATTTTAACTACATTTGGGATTTGCATGTTGCTTTGCCATTTAAGACATTTTTGCATCCTACCCAGCTTCCCAGAATTGCACATCACATTTAGAAACTGTGAAAACACATAAATGTTTTCCTTCCCGCTAAAGCTCCTTGCTGCTTAAGTTGCATGTGATATACAGTAAAGCAGGAGATAAAAAAAACATCACTGCTGAGGCATCTCCTTGAGCACTGATAAAAAGCTGTATCTTCCAAACAGTTGCCTGGGGTGTTACTGCTTTTATCTCAACTCAGCTTTGATAAGGTAATAATTAAGGCTTGTTACCAATATCTCACACCTTGAGCATTTCTGTCATTCTGTTTTGCAAACGTCAGCTGATGTGAGAGATACCTCCACAAATCTGTTTGCAGTTTGGTAAGGATGTGACAAGAGAGATAAGAAGACTTCTTCCAACAAAGTGACAGTATGTTTTCTGACCATCCTGTGTGTCTTTATTACAAAGCTGTACTAACATTATTCCCATGTGATATGCGGCCCTCCTAGAAACTACTAACTGTTAGACACATTTGGGTCAAATGTAAAATTATCTTTAATCTTCTAAGCAGAGAGAGGCTGTGCATTTCTGATATATCTAGTCCATGACATTTCTTATGTATGTATTTATTTTTCCACATTCCCAGTTTATCAATTCAGAAAACATACATCAAAGTAGAATCACCCCTGAGAGTTTGACAGCAAGTGTGCTAAAAGGCATAAACTCACCCAATAATCACAGAAATACCACCAACAGTCTTGGGTCAATATATATTTACTAAAGAGTAGGGATGTATGATTTTCGCCGATATCTGTCAGCTAATTTTGGCTGCCGATATACGCAAATATGTTTTCAACCGGTCTCTTGTGTGGTGGAATTAACATATTATTACACCTACTCTTATCATGATGGCCCACTGGCAGATACAGACATAACATAAATGTACACAGTCACATTTGAATTTTAAAATTCATCCTACAACAACAACAGCAGGGCAAATTTGACCTGTTTCATAAATTGTAAATAGAATGAATGTAATCTCTGTCCGACCATGTGAATATAAGTGCATTTTAAAATTACCACAACTCAATAAATGTATTCAAAAATAGGATGATAGCTTGCAAATCAGGTAAGGCCATACCTGAAAGAGACCTGTGACTGGGCATCATGTAGCATGTGGCGACAACAGCTGGTCGTCCAGAACAATGACTGTTTGACTGGAGGTTTCTGATTGACGCCTTCAGCCCCGGGGTGGTGGCAGTCATATTTTTTGGTTCTGTTTTTAAGATCCAGTATCTAACATTAAAATGTATTGTCAGAAAAAGAATATAATATGCTAAGCTATGTTTTCATTTGTGTATAATCACCTGAATTATTTTAATCTTATAGATGTATAGATGAGTTAATAAAAAAGGTTGCTGGTTCTGGAAGTGTTTTTCCTTATTCTGTATTCCCATTTCATGTTTCTTTAAACTATCCTCAAAATAGCTTCCAGGTCAATTATAAAATATTGTGGCTTTATATTATGACCACAAGTTTAATTATTTTGAATTTCGTTTCTCAGAAATGATGCTTTGTTTGTCAGTTTGGCATGGCGGACAATGCTAAATACTATGAGTGTCTGCCGCAGTTGTCTTACCGAAGACAGTGAGAGGCAAATTAGAGCAGTAGAAAATCATTTCATTGTTGAATTTGTGAACAAAACATTGCACTGTAGTTGCTGAATGGAATTCTACACACTGTAATCTTGAACAGAAGCTGGGTGATTGGATGTTGCCTCAAAAGGCACCTTGGGAGTCGTAGTTAACTTCTGCTCAAAGTTTTTATGTACACCGGCTTCTGCGTCATTTTTTTTATCAAAGAGCCAGATATTTTCATGCTCTAATTATTCTTTTGTACTGATAATTCAACTGGGAGATTTTCATGTCCATCCAAACCATAGAAGAGCTCCAACTGTGAGTCACATAATTGTCTGTGGGCAAAATGAATGGGATTCCTCCTAATTCACAGCTCAATATGAAATACTTGAAAGGCTTATATTAGGCATGTGCAATCAGAGCTTGACTGTCACATGCTGTAATGGAATTGTTACTGGTGATTGAACTTCATACCATTCACTCCGGGCAACTCAGTTTTCCCAAGATTATTGGAAAAAAAACAACACAAAAAACATAATTTCCAACACCATTACATCTAGCTAATAGCTATGTGTTAGTTTTGGTTTGATTTGCTGAGGGTATAAGATCTTTTAAGGAGAAAATGGGAAAATACCATAATGTTATTCATTATTAATTTATGACAAGTTATGTCACGCATTGTGTGCATTTATTAAATTCACCGATAAAAGAATAAAATAAATCTGTTATTTATTAAAAGGCAATTTGCTAAGAATCCCTTGAGTTTGAAGCTCAGTTTTCAAAGTGTCATACCTTACTTCTTATTCATACAGTTTTGAAGGAAATTAAACCCTCTGGCAATGAGCTACCCTTTTTTTTTCTCTCAATCCCCTTCTCTTGTGTATTTTAACACACTCATTTACCATTTACCAAGTGTTCTGCTTCATTGGGTTGGCAGACCTGATACTGTCAGCTCAGCGGTAGTGAGGCACACTCACAGTCCACACATGCAAAATTAAGACCTCTTATAGTGGTAAAAACCAAGCACAAATTGTAAATCAGGTAGAAAAGTGGCCAGCAGTACAAAGTGTTCTAACAATAACAGCTGCACACTAGGGGGTCCCATCCCATCCGGTTGGATTTCAGCTAACGACACCCAAACTACTGTAGTATAAACTACTACAACAAGAAACACAAAACATACACCACAACAGTGTATTATACAGTCAGTGCTCAATATAAACCCATAGTTCAACTAACAAAGAATGAGTCCTTATCTCAATAAAAAAAATCTTTGGGTTCCAAGGAAGAAGCAAACACAAATACTCCATTTTAGACTCGATACATAACGCCTGGGAGCGGGGCGGTTTGATGGTGGGTCCACAGAGAAATTAGAGGATGGAGTTGGAGAATAATCCGATTCTGCAGAATGGGTGAACCATGAATTACAGAAATTTTGGCTTATTACCAGTGAATGGAAAGCTAATTGATGATCACACTGTGAATGTACTGGGCTTCTTCCACTGGTGAGTAGATGCTGGCATAGTTATTCTCTGAGCTCATTGGTGTGTGTGTGTGTGTGTGTGTGTGTGAGACGCAGGGGCGTGTGTGCTTAAAATCACTACAATATTGTAACAGTATATTTATATATAAGAACTGACCTAGTGATAGTATGATTCCTGTCCCGCCTACTCCGCTTTATGTTTTGTATCAACATACATCAGCTCGAGGTTGTTTGTGTTACTTTTTACCCATGCTAGCGACATGGCTCGAGGGATGGCACTGTCAGTCGGTCCACCACAACTGTTAGATTGATTGGCAAAGCAATTTGGTACAGACATTCACGTCACTCATGAGATGAATTGTAATAACTTTGGGGATCCCCTTACTTTTCATCTGGTGCCACCAGCAGATCTTACATTTTGATACCTGCTAATCTTATGACATTCCCATGAGCCTTAGGTATACTTTGTAATTAGAGTTACAAGTATTACATGCTAACATGATAAACTAAGATGGCGAACATGGTAAACATTTTACCTGTTAAACATCAGCATTTTTGCATGCTGATATTATCATTTAGCTCAATGGACAAGTAAAGCCTCACAGAACTGCTAGCACGTAGCTCCACACACTGAAAACAAGCATTGATTACAATGAGATTTTAAAAAATATTTGCCGCCTCTTTCCCTCTCATCTCAAAAAAGGTGAAATGTAAAAACTAATTGGCAGAAAATCAGATTTATAGATCTTAATAAAAAAAGAGTTTGCGTTGTAAAACTGTCATTAGACCGTGACAGCAGCTAGTGGAAAAATAATGGCATGGCACCTAGAGTATGATGCATCATATAAAGGACTTATGATGGCTCTGCACCCGTTGAGAACACATCCCATTATTTATGCAGAGCAAGAGGCAAACTGAGGCCAGAGTGGCCACATCTAATTTCTCAGCTGATCATGGAGACATATTCTATTTACAGCCTGCACATGGGGAAACTGAGAAAGATGGAGGGGGTGAGGAAAGAGGAGACAGAGAGACCAAGAGAGAGAGGGAACAGTCTAAGGGTGATGGAAGGTTTTAATCGGTCATTCTGACAAACCTCATTATAACCACTATGGTGCAAAGCCAGGAAAAGCCCTGTTGCTGAACAAATAGCACTTTCTCTCTTTCACCATTATTGTTTGTTAGTAAAAATGGTAATATTTATGGTGTGGTATAATAAAACAGTAAAGTAAACAGACAGATATTAGAGGTGTATGTGTGGATAGCTTTTAGTATGTGCTACCACTTGAATCCTGGATCCACTGGATCTCTGATCCTATACATTGTGTGGGTATATGGTAACAGTTGTGATAAATCTTTATATTTCTGTTGTCAGACAGCTAGGGCTATATGACAAAGAAAAAAATTTGATTTGATTGATTGTCTCAAATCACTAACTGGCTTACACCATTGTTGTACAGTTTTGAGCACTGAGAGCCTCGATCAATTCATATTTTATACTTGTGCTGTTGTGTGACAGCTGAAACAAAAACATAATAACACCTGCAGGCTACCGTATCATTCCCTAAATTGAAACACAGAAAAAAAGTCCTCTCTTACCTTCTTCAAATAGTTGAGATAATATAAGTTGCCAGCCCTCTAATCCTGCCATATCTGTGTTCTCTATGCTCGTAGGCAAAGACTCCAATGGATTTTAATATCAGTAATAGAGCCAATGACAAGGTCCCGGGTGTTAGCCTTGTTCAATGGAAAGTGGCAGTCAGCCTTCGCTCTAGCCAGAGGACACAAAGAAAAACACATTTTTAAACTTTTGGATTTGTCTGCTTGGAGGAAGGTGAGGCCAGCATCACTTTCCAGCCTCAGCTATGGGAAGGCTCAGTGGAATCTTTATTTATAACAGTAACATTTCAGAGCAAAATCAAATTGTTTCAATGGAAATAAATCTGTAACTCTTATAAATATGCACAAAGCTTTGGCATGAGTTTACCTCTGGTGTACTTTGACATTCATATTCATGCTATTGACCAATAGCAGCACTTGGTATGGTAATACCAAAGTAATATGTCTCTTAAAGGCCTTGCACACCCATGGTACACTGGGTGTTTACACGGTTTTTGTTACAGTCTTCTTCCTCACTCTCCTGTTAGTTCAGTTACAACCTGCCAGGGTGGGACAAATTATACTTTTATCATTCTTATTAGCCAGTTCAGTGACATCACAAAATGCTCAGCCAGTTAGTCTGCCCACCTTGAACCTGAGCAGAGGTCTAATATGCCAGGATAAGTGAAAACACCTGTGCGGGTGTGCAGAGCCTTTACATAATCACCATATTTACAAGGGATTGCAAGGGTCCCCGTACTGTAGCTTGATGGCCATTTCAATATTACTGCTACTTCTACTTGGTAGAGGGGCGTATTTGAAGATCCATCCACTAACAGCCACAAGCCTCCATGGTCTAACCTATCTGGCTGGACTGACATAGTATTTTTGGCTTGTGAAAGTATCACCCTGTTTGGAGAGAAGCAGTCACTTACTGCCTCTGAACTAGAAGTGGATGCCTTTGCCTTGGAAGTTCACAAACTGTTACCCTTTCTGCATACATGCTTTAAAGAAGGCTCGGTAACTGATCCAGCAGGGTTATTGGTTCACTGTGGTAGTAATATAGAAGGTTTCATGTCATTGTGATTTCTAGCAGCACAGGAAGTTATTGAAAATCCAGTTAAAGCTGCCACATCCACAGTCACACCCGACTGCCTGATAAAGGTTAAGTGCATTGCCTGCTCTCTGTTTTAGGTTTACTGTATATAAACTCAAACCTTGGTGTGTGCACCTTGCTATTCATTTAAATAATAGTTTTTATATTGGCCTTTTAATCATAAATAAACATTTTGTTCCAAACACATTTCTCTTCCTATCTGTTGTTGCAAGTTTCAGTTACTAAGTTTATGAAATGTTGGTTTCATTATTGATACGCCATTAAGTCATTTGTAGAAGATTTTCCAGAATAATAATTAGTCATAAACTGATATAACAGTGATAATAATAATATAGTTGATACAGGAAAATATGAATTCAGATGCTTGATGATGTTGAAAATCCATGCAAGCAATTACCCAACAACAGCTATTTGGCCTTCTTTTTAGCACAGCATATAGCTAAATAACATAATAGCAGGCCCTATTTTTTTTTCTGTCAAAATGAAAGTGAAATCTGCAGGCAGAGTAAAAGGAAAGTGAAGGAAGTAATTAAGTTCTTCACATCTTAACCTTTGCTATATTACAAATGACAGTCATACAATGACAGTTTCATACTCAGCCACTGCCCCTGCCAATTTACCAGTGCTCTTGTGAGGTTTAGCACGCTATTTATGGCGCAAGTGTGTGGTCAGATAAAGATGTGTGAAGTTCAGACCAGATCATTTGTCTGGTGGTGCAGATGCAGTGTCCATCACCATAGTGACATTATTGAATTCCTGGAAGAAAAGAAAAAGAGAAAAAAAAAACCTAGGGAAAAAAAACTAATTGCCTGACCTTTATCGACTCCTTTGGAGGAGACGCAGACCAATGTGCACCCTCCCTCGTTACATCCGCATAATTAACGTCAATCGATCTGCCTCCCCTTTTTCTCTCCCCTGATGTGGACGTATGTGCCAAGTTGGAGAGTGACAGCTGTCGTGCAAAGTGACACAAGGCAAATTCATTAGCCACCAAGTCAATGGCACTGCTAAAGGTGGGGGGGGGAGGAAAATCCATTGCAATTCACAAACCTGGGACCTGGGATGTCAATCAAAAGCAGTATTGACTGTCTTTATTTGGATATCAATAGCTTTGTCCAGCACATTGATTTTGTTTTGTTGTCCATCTTTGGATGTATTACTTGACTATTTCATGATCAGATTAAATACAATGAACATGTGCTGTGCTTTATAAAAGCGTGACTGAATTATGTGCTAATCAGTGTATCTGAAAGACAGAACGTATGCTCAGCAAGCCTTCACCTGATAGGAAAATATTTATAATATATGAGTGTTTTACTGTGTACATTGTTACTGATTATTACCATACTAAAATAAGGTATCGTTAAAATATTTCCCTGGAAATTGACAATAATAAATGCAACTGAAAAAGCTTACCATACTTACCATAGTGGATATCTAATATTTGAGAAACAGAAACTTCATCATTATGAACCAAGTCAAACATTAAACATTTAATCTTAATAGGGATAAAATAAAGTGCAATGCATGCCTCAAGTCTCTACACTGCTCCAAAGTCAAAAATGCTTATCGTATTGAAAAGCCCATCCAGAACTTAATCCCGCATTTCGCCACCTGAGGGGAATAACAGCTTTATTTCCTCCCAGGAGCCCAACTCCTTCTTCACTGTCAACCCGCACACGATTTGCATACACGGTCAAGAGGTCACAGACTCAGCGGCATAGTCTGACATTTTAATTCTGTGCAGACAGCCAGACTGTGCGCCCTAGTCCTTTCCCTAACCCATCTTCACCGCCTTGTCTGAAAGGTGAAGTATTACCAAACTTGGTTGGTATTCATCAGCGATATGAGACACAAACAAACCAGTGACATTATATTTCTATTTCAATATGATTTGTCCCCAATTCATTGATATTTTATATTTAAAAATGCTTTTTTCTTTTATTTAAAAATCATAGCAAATGTCATGTGATACATTTGGTTTAATGTACCATCATTCCCGCATGAACTGAAAGGATGCTGTTTTCTTAAAACCAGGCTTTTAGTGCAAATGTTAAGAAAATATCACCTTACCTTAATTAAGTAAAAAATCTGAAATGAATCCATAAGTCTATATATATATAACATATATAAGTTATTGGGGTCCCTGTCTGTGAATGATGCGAGAGGCCAGTGCTGTTACAAATATTACATTAAAAATACTGTGTCCAGCGGCTCACATCTCCTCTCACATAGGTTTAGTCTGCAGGATTTATAGTAATGCTGCTGGATCCAGGCCATCTAGCCAACACATCCAACACCATGTAAGCAGAAGTAATACTACTTAAATATTGATGATGTTGTACATTTTACAATTGACAAAATAGCACATTGGAGTAACTCCAACCACCTCTGTTTTTATCATTATATCATTGAAAGCCGTTTGCATTTCACTGATGACTTGAGGGCTGTATGGAAATTACACAAACTTCATAAGATGAAGAGCAGTAATTGTTTGCATGGCATGTTGCATTGATGTTCCCAAATAATCCCTATGCATAACTGCCATTTCCCTATGGATCGATGCAGTTTTCTTCAGTGATAATGTCACTCTGCAGTGTAGAGATAAAACCTTGCACAGTAAAAAACAATGTTGGGAACAATGTATTTTCTTAGTAATGTGTTACAGTAATTTCTTTTTTCAGTAGCAGTCTGGATTATAATTTGAAAGTTCAGTAACTAATTTCATATATGAATCATTTCAGTGCACTAATCCTTCAATACTTTGACTTTTTGTTGGTAGACTTGTCTTAAAAAGAGTTTGATAGGCCAGTTTATGTCACACTCAAGGCTCCCTGTCATGCTAGGTTGGGGTTAGAGATGTGGCGAGGAGACTAATCTGAGGTTGTTCTGTAATGTTGTTTCTAAAGTAGCAACTTCTGATCAACTCATTAATTCATCTCTAATTAATAGCATTCTGGTAAGTCCAAAGTCCTCTTCTTTAGCTATAGCCTGCTACTTTAAAACCTACTCACTGCTTTAGTGTGGGGGATGGGACTTCTGCAGTCCCAGGACCCCCACTGGCATTGACTCCTAAAGCCATCCACCAACCCTGAATCTACTTTCCTTGGATTTATTTTGCGCATTGCAAATATCATCATATAATATTTTGCACATTCCTGGACAGCTCTTCAAGCCCTTATTTCCATTACATACTTATACAATACATAACATTACATATTGTACATATTGTCTCTTTTTATTGTGTCATTTTGTATCTTTATTTATATTTATCTATGTTTAATTGTGATGCACTAACTTACCAAGGCAAATTCCTTGTATGTGCACACCTACTTGTTCACTGGGGCTAAGCTAGCTGTTAAAGGTCAGTTAATGGCTGGCAGCTTGTTAAAAAAAACAACTCTTTTTCTGGAAGAAGATGTGCCTGTGGTTGACATGGCCTTGAAGTTGTTTTAAGGCAGCTTTGTCTTCACTAAATGCAGGTGTAGGCAATCTTCAGCTGTTAATTGCTGTTAGCAATAAAAATAATAAATTAAAAAATAAATCAAATCAAATGAAATAGGGTTATGGTAAGTTTTGTAGACATGTTCAGTATGAAGTTTTTGTGTTTGCAGTGAACATTTAGGTTAGTTTATTTTTTTATCAGTACAAAAAAGTATGTATATAAACAAAATCTGTCTGGGAATGTGTTTTACATCATAATGACATGACATGACAAAACTCCATCAGCCTAATTTGGTTTAAAGCCCCAAAACAAACATCCAGTTGGGATTGTTTTGTCAAATGACAGGTACCTTATTTTATTCTTTTCGATTCTCAGTTCATTTTAAAGAACATTAGTGAAGTTATTTAACTTTTTGACCTTTTAACTTTTAAGGGATCCTCTGCAGTGAGTCCTTCAGAACTAATGACTCCAGTCCAGAGTTAATTTATCTAAGAATGATGAACTAGTCTGTGCTCTTTGCTGTAATGTTTCTCCGCACCAGTAATATAAACATAAAAATATGAGTAACAGTTGAGACTGCAGTTTGCTGTTTGTGAGATGCATCTCACTTCTCTTAAAAGAAGACCTGATCCCAGTATTTTGGACATTCTCACTCCTGTTTGCTGGTGGGCACACAAGTTATATGGTGACATTATTCTCATCTTCAAAATGAACAAAATGAAAAATCAGTGTGATTTAGTTCGCTGATGGATATGTTTTATGTGTACTGCTACCATGCAATACTGTAATACAGTATATGATTCATTTGTATATGATAGTCTGCCACCAAATATTTAATGCGCACAAATGCTACATTTTATCTTTCATGTCATGTTTTGAAACTTGAGGAAAAATGATTGCGCTCAGTTTGAAAGAAACATGTCAATATTGCTTCTGGCAACTAGCAAATGAGCTATAGAGGCTGTCAAATCTCCATTTGCCTCCCTGTGAGGATTTATCGTACCTAAAAACGTATGTGCAATATTTGATCTCTGTTTTTGTTTTCCACAAAATGTTCAGCTCCACATGAAATGTGCCATGTGCCCATAATTACTGTGTAAGTGCTACCTAGTTTCGAGAAAAACAAAGGAACATCTCACAGATGTTGTCCCCTGGGATACTGGCTCATTTGATAAAGGCTTTATTTTGCATCAGAATTTATTTCATTATTTTGTGGTCTTGGATTTTCCTTTGTTTCGGAGTTATTGCATTGACAGTTGTGCTGGGTATGCTGGAGTGACACTGTGTGCTTGTCAGTGCTCATTAGCTAAGTTTTACCGTGAGCATATTGAGGGGACACACTCCAATATATAATTTTGTGCATGTTCCATATCTAGGCAACAGGCAGTACAACAGAACAAGCATTACATGCCCTTACATTACAGTTAACACATTACAATAACCCTTTTTTTTACATAACACATTAGGAGCTACAATCAGATTTTTTTTTCTCTAGCCTTCTGTATACTGTTGGCCATTGTAGCAATTTTGATCATTGTCATTATTTTAACATTGTCCTGCAGCATACATATCTATATAATACATATCTGCAAAACAGTTAGTTCAAGTCTAACCCGATACCGTGAGTTATTGATTGACCTGTGCACCACTACAAGCCATATAATCGGAACCATGAATAAAGCATTGATATGTTTTGTATTATATTATAGATGAGACGCTCAGGTGAAAATCTGTTACAGCTACATCTAAATTGAAATTCAACAAAGAGAAATGTAAACAATATCATCACATAACTAGAACATAATAAGAAGCTTCAGAAAAACTAGAAATGATTTCCAAATATTAAACGTAAGGATAAGGCTCAAACTTGTATGGACAGGCTACAGTATGTCTTTAATACAAGAGTGAGTACCTTTTGCATTTTTGTCAAATAGCATATCCTTATATCTATTGCTTCTTATTACTTATCACAATACTGTAAACTCAAATATTTTGATGTCCTGATGACTGTGTTTTATCTGACTTAAGACTTTGCCCTTTGGTTTTAAGACAAGTAACAAGTTACAATTCAAGTGAGATATGTTGACTATGTTTAACTAGTTGGCATAATTCTGGCTAAATGAAGTTCTTTCTGGCAGCTACAGTTGTGGAGTATTTGTAAAGTGCATTGGAAGAAGCTTTTGGGAAGCTGTCAGTAAGACTACCAGAGGTTAGGAATCGAGGCAGTGCTTTGAATGCAAAGACTTCAAACTTTCCAAGACTTTGTATGTCACTTAACGTGTATTAACTAAAAATTCTCACTGAAAACACGGTGGAACAAAATGCTTAATAAGAGATTTCAAATTCATTTTTAGGAGCATCCCAGATAACACCACTACTCTCTATCTCATCAGAAATAACCCAGCCATAAAATGATGCCATTCAATGGGCTATTATACTCTAATCAGCACCAAGGAGCTCAGAGTCTTTTACTCCGAGTGTTAAACTCACCTTGAATAGAAAACTGCACAAAGAAGAGTAAATTACTGGTAGCTTTCAATACATCGGACATACTTTTTTTCCACCAATGAGAACAAAAGTCAAACATTTCCTTCACTGCTTACATATAGTGTCGGAATGAATTAGCTCTCATGCACAATACATTTGACTGCATCTTCAATGTGTGTGTATTCTTCTGAGAAGGGCAGACAGACATTGTGCAAGTCATAGGCGACTATAGGAGAAGATTTTTCCTCAGCTTTTTGGAGAGATAAAAGAGCTATGACTGATCTTCTTGAAACAGGATGGGAGGAAGTGCTTAAAGTTCCAGGGATTTTTACCCGTGAGGCTCAACAGTCGGGGGTCTCGGGGTCATTACGGAAAAAACTAAATACAAAGAATAATCTTGCTGTCCCCCATCTTTCTTCTTACTCGCTCCACCTTTCACAGAACTGATTATAAGTTTTACAGATTTACAAGGTGTGTTGTTTTTCATAGGCTACACTGACCAGAACACTCCAGAAACACTGGAAGTCAAGTTAGATATTTCAAAATCCTCAGTAAACACATCCATTGCAGATTAGCCCCTTGAGGAAAATGTGTTATTTGTAATTTTGGGCTATATAAATAAAACTTAACTTAACTGGACACCATGTTCTTTTTCATATTTTTTGCATTTCACGCATTTTCAATTTGTGAAAAAAAAAACTGGTGAAATGCAAATTCTAAAAAAAGGTGTCAATATTGCTAATAAATTTTTTTTTACACTTAAAGTTGATGTGTCAATAAAAGCAAAATGTGACAAAGTGCAAAATGGAGAATCCTAAATATAAATAAATCAGGATGTACGTGAAGCGTGTGACTTAAACAGAACTCAAGCTTCCACTGAAATGGCAGCAGACCAAAACATCAGATCTGTGTAGAACAATTACATTAAAGACTGTTACGTGGTGACATAAATGCCATATGTCCGTTACATTTTAATACAGTTGAGACTTGACTGGTGCTCTTTTAGTCACACCATCTTGTTGCACCATGTTCTTCTGCAATGGATTAACGGCATCTGACAGGAGGAAAGCGCTACCATTGGCTTATGTCAGTGCGCACAACTCTTAATATTCACATCACAGAAGTTGATTGAAACACACTTTAATTTGTCTTTTGATGATATAAAATGCAGTTGAAATTTGCACCAATTGAGTTGACAAGGGGCCATGATGCAATGAATACATTCCTATGAATGCATATATATTTATGGCATGCTCTTTCTCTTTACAACTGGTTTGAATTAGCCTGACATGGACAGAAGACAATGAACAGAGAACATAAGATGTATGATTACAGTGTTCTCACATTTAATCAGGCTGAAAGTGAATAAATATGACCCCATCACAGTAATGTCACCCAAGGGAACACAGTTTGGTTAAACACCATGATATGGTCAGTAAATGTGCACGTTTCCTGAGCAGAAAATGGAGTTGATTGCGAAGGCCAAAGGTGACTGGGTTCCATCATAAAGCAATGAAACGAAGCTGGGGTCTGAGGCGCCCACATCATTTAAATTTGGGACGTGTCTGATGAGCCCTGACAGACTGTGGTCATTCCTGTGGGGCGACCTGCTATTGTTGCCAGCACAGATGTGGAGGGAGTTAAACATGAACACATGGTCCAGGAAACCACACACAGACATGCATGCGCATTGCACTGACATACGTAGTGACACATTCATTCTACCTTAAACGCACACAAACCATGGTTTCAAAGGGACTGGGAAAAGGCCATCCTGCTGTGCTGAGCTCCCTCCCACCTGCCCCTTTTGGGAACAGGAAATATGGATCCTTGGAATGGCCTGTTGTTCCCCTCTGTCAACGTGTTCCCCTCACATATATATATCACACGCCTCCTGTGTTCCTGTGGAGCAAAAATAAAAAAACTGACATGGGTGTGGAAAATCATAAAGAGAAGAAAGTGGGCGAATGAAGCAGAGGAGGAGGGAATTGGACTTTAGCTGATGAGGGAAGGTGAAAAAATTGGCACACTGGTGGGGGGGAGCAGAGCACAAGGAATATGTAAAATATAGTGCAGAGTGGGCGGAGGGGTGTCAACAGGGATAAAAGTAGACTTGATGATGAGAAGGATTCAGATTAGGGTGTGCTAGCATATGAAACAAGTTCAGCTGTGAAATCCCTTTGTATTTCTCAGATGTTCAAACTTGAATGTGTGGCACCAAAAAAAGCATCATGTGCAAAACAAATAGAAACAATGAAACAAAAAAGATATCTTGGATCTTCTATTGCAAGAACTTGTCTATTGAAGCATTTCAGTGTTTCGGTTTCACTGGAGATTGACAACGAGATACAAAACGGCTTGACATATGTCAGTTTCACAGGAGTACAGAAAAACAACATGAGGTCAACATGGATAATTTGATCTGTGCATTAGGTTGAAAGTGGCAAATATTTGTTTTATGTTGTGGCAGGAGGAACAAGGCTGAGATCTGTTATCTGGAACATCTGATTAATGTTTTTTTTGCATTTATACCTGATATTGATAAGAGTTTTTGTTATCTTTTTCTTCTCGTTTATCGGTTTTATCACATTGTGATCCCATATCAGTATGTAAGTTAGGCGAGCGTCATGTATACCTGTGGTGCTGGTGGTTAGAACTGAGCACAAATCAATTCAAAATCTGATTGATGAAAAAAAATTATCCTTATCATGACCAGTTCATTGGACACCAACAACTAATCTGCCTTTATACTGAACATATGTATGTATATACATATATTGTTTCCCTGATGATTTGCCTATACTTACAAAGCTTTATTTGGTTCTAGTTACACTTTAAGTATGTCTTCAAAGTGTGCCGAAATCCTATCACAAGGCAAGCCACACCCACCTTCTGACAGGGTTTTGCCTATCCAATGACATTCACTGGCTCTACACGGGGGCATTCGCATTTTTTTGTTTCACAGGCATAGTAGTTTCTTTTGCGTGTTTGGAAGGTGATGGTGAAGCAAAGGGGTTGTAATCTGCAGCTACACTGCTAGCTGCCACAATGGTGCTTTATTGTCTCCTTGATTACATGTTACAAGGTGTCAAATATGTTACATATCTGTCATCCATTCCTTCTTTAGATGTCCTGAGGACTAATTCTGAGATATGGACATTTACATGGACATGGAAATTATTACCTTTAAAACATTTAAAAATGCCTGTGCAAATCACTTTTCTGTAGACGGCATAGCAGAGTAATCAAGACTTTATTCATGCAGAAGAGTTGAATGCAAACATTTTTCTGTTAAATTTAAACATTTTAAAACATGTAAAAGTGTTTTGACATCCTCTGTCTTCTTTCAGTAATGTTGAAAGTATGAGTGGCAGGATATATTTTAATTGATGCATTTTTCAAATTGCTTCCATCATTGTTAATAAAGCATCATAAATTGTTAAGGCTCAATATTACACTTGAACCACATCCTTTTTGCTTTGAGTGCTTCATTGTGAACACTTTAGTCAGTAAGGGCTAATGATTCAAAACAGACTTTGTGATAAATCTTTCTTTGCTACATTTTCTCTAAGATCTCATCCTTGAAAATGTGCTTTACGTAGGTAGGGCCAACATGCCCTGCTTTTTTACCTTTAAGGTAAAAACTCTAGCAGGACTGTTGCTCTTGGAATAGCGTTTCATTTCCTGAAGGACTGGTTTCTGGGAAAATGCTACTGTACTGTTTAAAGCAGCAAGTATGAAAGAGTTTATCTGTAAACTGTAAAATCACTGTGAAAATTGATGTTTTTTTGCAGTTGAACAATCTGAAATACTGACATTGTGTCACCTTAAATAGTTTTGATATTGCATATTGGACTAAAGTTCATCAGGTGGCCAGAAACACGAGGCCAAATTAATGCTAACGTTGCTCCATTTCTACTGAATGTTTAAATAAGGAACATGTTGCTCCACAGCCAGCTAATAGCCACTAACTTCTCCTGCCCGCCTTTAGGAGTTGTAATCTGTTTAGTCTGTTTATAAGACCCTTGGATGAACTGCCTGCTGCAACTAAAAAGTTGTAGGAAACCAAAACAAGAGCTGTAAGACATCACCTGCCAAAATAGGTTTTAATAAGGTAGGCCGTACATCTGAGGGGGAACTGCAGGGTTAGGTTGTGAGTTCAAGAGACCCCTTTCACATTACATAGGTTTTTGAGCCATAGTTGAAATAAAAAATATTGATTATCACAGCTTCCAAAAAATATAATAATAACTTGATTATATATATATATACATGTGTGTAAGGACTGTTCATACAGCCTTTTCTGACTGGTTGCAAAGTATCTCACTTGTCCAAATGCTTAAAAGCTCTGGTTGATTTTTAGTTAATCTTCTTTGGTGCAGACATTAACCTGAATTCATAGTTTTAATATGAAAAGCGTCTGTAATAATAGCACAATAAGTGTACAGGCACTTCTATTGCTCGAAACCAATGCTTCAGCCTGCAGTTACTCCGTAGGCAGTTTCTGTAAGTAACTCAGTTCTTCTTGAACCTGTCTCATTACATTAGGGCTTAACATACCATATTGGTGTAGTTAACAAAAAACAGTTTTAATTTGTATTTGTATTATTCAGTATATTACACTATCTCTCTGTATACTCATAAATGTGGCTTAAGAGAGACTTTAGAGTCAACTCTTTAATCAGAACTAATAAAACAATTAATCTCGACAAATGTCTCCAGAAATGTTTTTTTTTTAATTAAAGCATGTGCATCTGTGTTTGTTATATGAAACTTTGTGTCAGTACGAATTTGCAGGTTTCTTTCTAAGTTGAGAAACAGAGAAACTGTAGATCTTCTAAGACAGAACAGACAGCACTGTTAGTGAGGATGCTGTCACTGTTTTTATTCCAATTTGTATATCTCTCAGGGTCGTTACATAAACCCTGGTGCTTAAAAAGAAGCCAAGGTGATGTGTTTTTTTGAGCACTTCTATCTTTAAACACAACTTCCATTATATCATTTTTAATGTAAATCTGATCTGTCTTTTCTGTCTTAAATCTGCTACATGAATCAAGGAGATTCTTAGTGAGTTTGTCGCAGTTTTTATTATATTTGACTTTCTGTCATTCAGGCATAGTTGCTTGCAGGCAAAATAGCGTATGTTGTACATGACGAAAAAAACGTCCCATGGGAAAACAAGAACAAGAACCATAACTGCATCACAACATTTTGTCCGCTCACTGCATGTAATGGATTCTCTTTGTATTTTTTATGTTTTTGCCCCTAACCCTCCGACAACCTGACTGGGCACGGCTGTGACGCATTCTGGCTGCAGCTATCTGAGCTAATCACAGCTATTGTAGACAATGCTTGTGATTCCACCAGAGGCGCTGAAGCATGTTTCAGAAGTGTCTCTCCACTCTGCTCCATGGAGAATACGACAAAAACCCATAGAAACACTTTAATCAAGAAATAAAAGCACATAAATCAAGGAATAATGTCATAGTTAACTAAGCTGGCAGGTTAAACGCTTCTTTTCTGAAATGAAAAGTGCACCACTGCACCTGTCTGACCACTACTGAAGCAAGATACCCCTAAAACTGGATGTCCCTACCCATCCTTCACACTTGGTATACGAGACCCGCTTCCATTGTCTCCCTCTGCCATACTGTAATAAAAGTTAAATAATATCACATTGCTGATCTTAATAACCCAGTGGCAAAAAGTAAAGACACATCTGTCATTGATTAAAAATTGATATTTGATATTATTAATTACAAATGATTTCATGAAGTGCGTTACAGGTTCACAGAAACCCATGTCTGTATATTGGTGGGATTTTGTGGTGAACTTTGAAATTTCTTTTGTATACAGTTAACCAAGTTAACCTGTCACTTAAAGCCTAAAGCAATATAAACACATTTTAGATTTGAAAATATTGTTAATTCACATCTATCTTTTGCTTCTATTTTCTTCATGGACAGTAATTGAAGGGGTTTCAGGGCACTCTTAGCTGACATCATAATTTGTGTTTATATTTGCTTTTCTACTGTTACCATGGTGAAGGGAATTCAAAGGATGAACTTGTCTAGTTTTTGTCCTCCTTGTAAAAACATATTGCATCGTGTCAGTTTGAGGTGGAAGCTCTGAGAAACTCTGGTAATGAAGAACATTACTTATCAATTATTTTTCATCTTAGTGATCAGTAGCAACAAAGAAGCAACAAGTTAAATTATTTTCCCCAAAGCTTTATTTAAAATACACTGCCTAGTAGTAGTTCAGAAACAATTATTCTGACGGGCAGAGAATTACGTGACAGCATTTTTGAAGTTGATTATAATCCATAAATTGGTAAGGAAATTGGTCTCCTATTTGCTGGTTCCAGTCCCTCATACGTTAAGATTTGCTGCTCTTCTATTTTTTAAATAAAGGAAATTGACTATTTGGGGCATAGGCAAAAAAATAAATAAAAATGTAACAAGATGATTCATGTAACAAGTAATCACCCAATTAATAGAGATATAATCTCTAAATGTTTAGTATAAATGACGTAAACCAATTCCGCTCTATATCAAAGTGAGATTTCTCACTGATAATAAGTAAGGCTTAAGGCTCAAAACAACATGCATCAAAACAGCCACCATAGTGCCAGTGTGTTCTAGCCTTTAGAAATCACTAAAGAAATGCTCAAAAGCTCAGTGGTACTTTATTCTGAAACAAGGTCATTGCTGAACTACGCAGCCTATTGCATTCTGCAGAGGCAAGGGAAACTTACCAGCAAACAAATCATTGTAACTTATTTTAACATTAGGTCGGACAAACATAACAATCTATAAATAACTTTGTTGTTGTTGTCTTGGAGTTGCCGACTCAACTTATGGCAAGAGAAAATCAGAAATCTAAGGCTACACCAGCGAGTGTGTTGTTTTTTTCCATCTTCATGTCAAAAATGTGTTTAATTAATCTTTTCTGGAAACATAAAATAAACCTAAAGAACAAATCCACTTTATAAGCCTTGTAGTATTCCTCTTAGTATGCTTTTGAATCACCAAAAGTAATAATTCTGTTGTTAAAATCATGGTCCTCTTTCAACAAAGATTAGTTAATATTCATTTTAATATTGACAAAAATGAGCCAGCAGCCAGGAAAAACTACATGAGAAGAACACTGCAGGGATATTTGAGCTCATTTAAAGAATATCAATCTTTGACTTATGTATTAACTCAGTATTGCATCACATTGCTAGGAAATGAATTAAATTTACTCTCACATCTCTCATGTACATTTTGGTAACAACTCTTAACATTTCAGTCATAAATTCTCCCCCGACAGTTATGACAACGATCTAAAAGGCTAAAATCAGGTGTTATCAAATGGACCACACAGTCATTTTGGAGTTCCCCATAATTACCCTGGGATGTTGAGAAAACAAAAATGATCTCATTAGCTCAAAAATTGTCCTTTTGCTTTCTTGAGATCAAGTTAAATAAACTCATGATCTTGAGATGACGTCATTAAAAAATTATTGCAAGGACGGCCGTTCTCTGCTTCCATAATTTATCTTTCCTTCAATCACAGATTTATTCACTCACTCAGTGCTGGATGTCAGAAAAGCTACCCATGCAGTGAACCTGGCAACCCACGAGCAGACATGCAGGGAGGAGTAAATATTCTGCGTATTTCAAACACAGTTCAAATACATGCTAATTCACCTGCTTTTACACTGACAACAGAGCAGATACAACCTGAGCTTAATAGCTGGCCACAAAAACATCATGTAGTCTCCAGTTGATTATTGTTTTTATCTTGATGATGAACTACCTGGATGAATACGATGAACCTTCACATGACCTGCAGGTTGTCAGGTTCCTACAATAAACCTGACAAATGAGAACAATGTATCACGCTTGACTTTGTTCCTCTGAAAGCATGCAGATGAAAGCAAAAGTGTGCTCACCATCAGAGTGAGCTGTTGGGGATAGCCTTATGCCAATGATGTGTTTTCCTTTGACACTGTAGAGGGCTCATTGTGGACATAAATACACACCACTGCTTTTAAATGGGTTAATTAAGACTGTATCATTGGCAACAGATGATAGCATGAAAGCAGCCATCAGTCTAATTAAAATGCTTAAAGCCTTGCATTTGCCAGCCTAATCACACTACCATTATTGGTTTTTGCAGCATTTCTGCTGAGCACTCCAGTGTTTGTGCGGTTGATGTTTAAATCTGCATCCTCCTGTTCTTATTACTGTAGTGGGAATGTATTATTCCAGCTCTGGTATACATTTCTGTCAGTTTTATAACCCAATTCAGCATGAGAAGCTGAAAATAATCGCAGACCCTAATGTGGTCATAAACTGCATCCAAGCTGATAGATTATGCTGATCTGGGAGTTGATCTTCAATATCTTCCTTTTCATAGAAATCCACATCTTTCTTGACTGTATATAAGTCATAAAACAACCAAAACATTTATTACTGAGTTAACTTTATTTATGTGGTTGATGTGCATAGCATTTTTACTTTGCTATAATTTTAAAAAAAGGTCTGAGAATTGTATACTGTAATACAGATTATATATATAATAATAATATCTCCAATATACATTGCATTAGCCATACTGACAATAAATCAATAGCTGGCAATTATGTACCATTCATTTATGGTTGCTTATCTCTCTTGTGCTATGAATATTATAATTGTGCAAGAAGCTAATTATTCCAAATTAGCTATATTATCAATAAAACGACACAGTATTTTACATATTTTGTTGAAAAGAGGTGTTTTATTCATGTCAATGCAAATAATGTTGTTAACTTATTAACCTGTGTCACCATACTGATCATTTTATATCAGTGCTCTTTCACTATAGAAACAGCTTCTGCAACACTTAGATCCCATTAACACTTAGTCACTTTAGCTTAGCTATCCAAAAAAGCACAAGTATAAATATATCCAAGAAGCATGAAGATGAATCTAAATAGGACTGCTTAAAACACCTCTGGAGGTGGTTAAGATACATTGATTCAGATGTTGAAAATGTGACATACGCAATCCTTCTAGTGATGAATTCTGGCTCTTTTTAGCGAGCCAGTTCTTTCAGCTCCCAAAACAGCCCATCATTTAGTACCACTCCAGTCTTTTATAATTCAGATTGATTTA
This sequence comes from Morone saxatilis, assembly GCF_004916995.1. Taxonomy (NCBI): domain Eukaryota; kingdom Metazoa; phylum Chordata; class Actinopteri; family Moronidae; genus Morone; species Morone saxatilis. The sequence continues at coordinate 5,459,953 of NW_023340095.1, read as the reverse complement.
GCAATGTTTTGACCTATAATTGGTATATGTGCACATATATCACTGATATTATGCAATGTAATTATGCTAAACTTTATAATTTCCAGAATACCATAATTTTACATTAGGCTGGGTATATAGACTTTGAATAATAACATGTGTATTGAGCATGTATGCAACATTTATAGCCTATTATAGGATCATTATATTATTCTGTCTTAAATATTTTTTTTTAAAGAAAAAGAAAGAAATTGGCTCACAGACAGTAGATGGCTTCCATTGTTCACAAAAAGGAACCAGCTCATAGAGCCAAATCATTTACGAATGACACATCACTAAATCCTTGTACCTACGTCAGTAAGCGTCAGTCCGTGGAAATAGGCACTGTGGGATTTTATTATTACATCCATGATTGTTCTCTTAATACTAATTTTAAATAATAAAAAAATAAAATAAAATAAAAGTCATAACACTAAACACTCAAATGTCCATGTTCCCACATATAGCACATATAACTTAAATTAGTAGTAGCAAAGTAGTAAATCAAATGCCATCTGGAGAAATTCCTTATTGTAATGTCCGTTAATTCTTTCTAAGTATTCATCTCAATTATCCAGGTTCTTTCATGGTAGATCACATAAAGAGAAACCTTTTCACTTCAATGGACACACATCTCTCTGTAGATAACCTCCTCTGCTCACCTTTGCCTGTGGAGAACTTTTTTCTCTTCAAGCATAAAGCACACTGCTTTTGGTAAACACTGCTTCTGGGTGATGATGAGATGAAACTCAGATAGGTACAAGTCAAAGAGAAGTGAAAAGGAATGAAGGTGAGATTTGACATTAATATCACTTCCATTTGTAGACATCTGAGGAGTGTTTAAACAGGGTGTGAGCAGAATTGCAAGCAACATCTTGAACATTTAGTTTTCAGTCTGACAGGCCTTGAGCCGAAAAAATAACTTTCATCCAGCAAATGTCGAAGGTTGACAGCCTCTTCCTCTGCACTTGACAGGAGGTTAGTGTTATATGAAGCACAAACACCCCAAATCCTCACCAAAATATTTGTGATCTCCCTTCCAGCTCTCCTGGTGGGTAAAAAGGCTTCTGGCTGCCCACATTCTCTGTGAGATATTTTGAATAATAGCAACACCCTCCACCATCCTGTGGCCATCTGTTCACAGAACCAAAGAAACAGGTTTCTCTCTGTCCAGGGGGTAAATGCCATTCAATATCAGTTATGATCAAAGAGTGGCAGGCTGATTCTGGGCCTCCTGGGTGACCATGTGCTGGTAATTACATGAAAACTCTGGCCTAGGGGCTTTGAGCTGAGACAACCATTGGATGAAGGGACTATGAGGATCAGAGAGCAAAAACAGGCACATAAGATCCTCTGGAATGAGATATGCCATGCTCATGTGAAGGTACTCAGAATATTGTACGTGGTATATTATTGTGGTAATGTTACTGCTCTTTTAGAAATGTTCCTAATGGTTGTCAAGATTTCTATTGCTGCAGTGAAATATGCAAGTAGGAAAGATGAAGGCTTTTTAACCCCTGTGAGAATGTAAACAGCCACATGTCTCCTCTGATACACAAGGAGACTCCAGCTGCTTCTTTTGACCTGCCAGCAAGGAGCTTCACCAGGAAGGTAAAATACATGCAGAGGTTCATGTCCCTTAGACCCACCCCCCTCCTCACAGGCACTGCAATGAACCGTGAATGAATCCCTCACTGGCTACCAGGAGTCAGAGTCTCTAGTATTCTGACTTACATTTTACTTTAATGGTAATGTCCATTTTACAGAAAAATAAAAAGGTGGCATACATGGATGGTCCTTGGAAATGTCTGAACCTTCTGTTATCCTGACTGGAACATACACCAGCATAGAAATCACCAGTCTTAAGCCCCTTTAAGCACCATGTTACTAGCCTATGTAATGGCAACTGCATATTTGTGTTTCAGCGTTAAAAGGGCTGGTTGAGGTGGAATATAGATCAGAAGGTGTGATGATAATCAACTTAACAACGGCTTAACAAATGGAAAGACACTTCTTCAGGAAATGATAATTCCATTTATTTCAATTTTATTTGTATAGTGCCAAATCAAAACAAAAATTAGCACTTTCCAAACAAAGCTGGTCTAGACCATAGTTATTATAAAATGATCTAAAGAGACCCAACAGTTCCTACAATAAACAAGCACTTGGTGACAGTGGCAAGGAAAAGCTTCCTTTTAACAGGCAAAACCTCGAGCAGACCCTGGCTCTGGGTGGGCGGCTGTCTGACTCTCTGACAACTATGACTATACTTAATGCGGTCAGCGACTACATTGCTCATTATCTATACATGCACCAAAACAGAAACAGTATGATCAATTTATCAAACATCTATTAAACGAGCCGAACGCAAACTTTCTGCAAGAGCAAACAACTATTTCGACATGCCTCCTCTGCTGATTTTTGGAATTGTTGATAGTTATCAAAATATTTAGCGCTCTGATAGTGTGAACTTATCACTTACATCTGCTTTTCCCTGTCAGCTGTGGAACAACTGGACATAGATTGTGATGCAGAGGTGCTTTGTTTGCGTAGAGAAAAGTGAAAGTATCCAAGGACATCTGCTAACTGTGGTAGGAGGAAGGGTATTTTAAATATTCTCATTTGCACCTCTCCCACTCAGAGTCACAGGCACACATTGCATGGAGTCAAAATGGTTTTGTCTCACATAGATTTTTTTTTTTTTCTGTAGCTGAGTGGAGAAAGCACATCACTGTCAATTAGATGGATACCAGCATCACAAGCCAGGTGAATACATACTGTAAGACATGCCATCCCCAGTAAAAAGATAAGAAAAAGACCGCTCTCACTCTGTGTGTGCATTCTGGGTACCCAAGTATATGAGAGAGGGGGAACAACATCTGATAAGATGCATTAGCAGAAGAGTCTCTGGAGGAGCATCAAAGCATTTCTTGGTTCCGGACCTGCAATACTTAAAGTCATAAAACCAAGCCAGCCAGACTACAAGACATTCTGCTTCCAAAATCTGCCTCAAGTCTCAGAAAACCTAATTGTGATACTATATTGACTCTTTATTACAGCAGCAAATAGCGTCAGTGTAACTTCTCCCTCCCAGTGGGCCAGACACAGTATGTTTCAACAGCATAAATCATGGTGGTTTGGGAAAACTCTGAATGTCTTAATAATATAATTCTCACTTTGTGACTTCTCTCAGTAATTACTAAATCAAGTGTGAATATATCAGAATAAGTGCCCTCATATTTTATGTTGTATGTTTTTATGTATGGTTTAGTGATTGTTCACAACATTTGCTCTCCCACATTTGTATTAATCATCAGTAATAGAGTGACTCAACAAGCCAACATACTGTAACTATATTTCATAACGTCATGGTTAGACATCATTTTTATTATCCCATATTTGACAGTGCATATTAGAGTGTGCATTGTACATTGTAAATACATCTATATTTATATAAAATGGTTTGTTATTGATTCTTCTGTGTGCATAAGGCTTTTTTCATCAGGCTTGCAATGACAAGCAGAGTAACATATTGTCTAGACTTACATGGGTTATTACCTCATACCTGCAAAACTGATGACATTCTCGTCAGCCTCAGCCATCCTGTTTTAGCGCTAAGCAAATGGTAGCATGCTAACACACTAATGTAAGATTTGGAACATGCTTAACATTATACCTGCTAAACATCAGCATTGTCATTGTCATTGTGAGCATGTTGCCATGGTAGTATTAGCCTTTAGTTTAGAAGCACAGCCTCACAGAGATACTAGCAATGTCAGCCTGGCAACATTTTGCAGCCATGTTTTTAGCCAGTCCCATTTCAACATGTTATGCAGTACCTATTGGTGACCTTTGTTTTATCGTTACAGTGTGCTATTTTTCTGTGTAAATACAAGAAGTAATTAACTCCAAATTACCATGCATAAGCACCCTGAATCTCCCAAATTAATCAAACTAATCAGATTCTCTTCTTGTGTGATGCAGGCCTTTGTTTTACTCTTTGTGCCCTTAACCTATGTAATTAATTCTGCATAATTTGTCTTTGTGAAATTCCCTCAGACATGCCCTATTTCACTTTCAAATAATTGTCTGGATGTCAGACTCTACTGTGGTTTTCAAAAGAGAAAAAATTGTTGCTCCCTCTTTGTGTGCATATGAGCTCCACTTTTCTGCTTAGAAATGCTGTCTGCAACTTGCTTCGAGGTATGCACCAAACTACATAATCCCCAAACCAAGCTGTGGGTTTCAACACGCGACAAAACAAGTATACCCAACTGGAGTGATAACAATGGCCCGACCTTTTTCAGGCCTGAGTTACTTCACTTGGCAAATGGACTCAAACTAATGAGAGGCCAAGACATTATGTTGGCTACTGCCAGAATAATGTTAATGAGAGTTTGGAGGAATCTTAGTAGACCGATACAGGCCAGATGCAGAAAAAAGTAAAGGAAAACGGAGAGAGGAAAAGAAGTCAAGAAAAAAAATATTCTTCAGTATTTAACCACCAGATCTTTTTTTTATGTCGCTTCCCCTGGACAGGTTTTGGTATTCGGAGATTAGTGCCTCACCTCAGGGCAGGACATGTCCTGTCTGTCAGTCTGCTGGATGTGTTATGATAATAGGATCCAACCTGAGTAAAAATAACATGGATGAACGTGCCTGACACAGAGGTCAAAAGTATAATGTATTTCAAACAAAGGATGACCAACTAATGTTCCCACCTAAAGGGGCATTTTTAATGATGTGGACATAAAAAAGCAATGTGGCTTGGGAGATGAAAGATTGTGCTTTACTGAGCCATATGCTGCATAATGTCAGTATAAAGTGCAATCTGAGTTAATCACTTTTAGAAACCTATTAATTAAGTTAAAAATGAATTAAATTACACTGACATCTGTTGCAGGTGTCCCTGATCATTTATTTTTTAACCACAAAATGCATTTGTCAGACTGAAATTTGCTCCCATTTACATGCTTTGCCAAAAACTAAAATATAATTACTTTAGCAGAAAACTGGCTTTCAGTGTTTCACCTAAAATAGTTTTCTTTTTCAATTTTCTCCCATTATTTTCCAATTAAGTAAAAGGAAACCAAAATTGCACCATGAATGTCACTGCTATTCAGACTTTGATTAGATTTTTTGCAGACATTGTTGTGCAATCCCTATGATCTAGGCTCAAACGCCGATTTTAAAACTGAGCTGAAGATGCATTCAGCATTTATGCTTTAGCTTTCTGAAAACAAATTCAACAACTTTCATTTAATTCATTTCTGAGCAAAAAAAAAACAGTGGAGGTATTCATCTTCTAATAAGGTAATGCACTCTCTAAAAAGTGTCTCTCTTGCCCACCATTGAATTAATTTGCCTGTATCTCAAGACTGAAGGACCATTTAACAAATCCTCTTTTGATTCTAAGTAGCTCCTTAATGCATTGGTCCCTTCTTGGTGCAGCCATTTCCAATTAATCCTTCTGCATTATGCATGATTACATTAAACAATCCAATAAATTGATATGGAGTCTCTGGCTATGGAAGGACTGTGTTAATGGATATAAAATGGAGTTATACCACTCTGGGATGAGTCATTATTTCACTTATTATTCCAAAAGGTAACATGCTAGGTCTGGGTGACACTTTAATTTTAGTTTGCCATTTCACTACACATATTCACCCTTATGTTTGTGTCAATTAAGACTCAATAGTGGAATGGTATTATGATTTATTGTCAGATGAATTCTATTTACACCCCCCATAATAATCAAGTCAAACAGTAGTTGTCCCTGTTACAGAATTACTGATACTTTGTTAATTAAATTTCCTCCACATTCTCTAAACCATATCAACGTTACTCAGACGCAGCCAATTCAGTTGGCTTATGATAAAATATCTGTAAAAAAAAAATGGTATTCTAGCATGCTGTGTTATGCTCCCAAACATAGAGATGCAGAGTAGGATAATAAAATACACTGAGTGCATGCCAACAACCGTGTGGAGTCTTGACTACCACAATGTGTCTCTCCTCTCATTACACTGCCCCTGTCTCTCTGTCTTCACCCTCTCTTTCCCTCTACTGCCTCTCTCTGTCTTTTCCCTCTAGGATTGTCAACTTCCTCCTTTGTTGCACATGGGCTATTAGGGCCTCATAACTGTCAAGAAACCTGTGGCTTGCCTGGAGCCTTATACACTGCTGTACCCCTCATGGTGAATCTAACTCAGTCCCAGCTGCTCTGAAGATATACTGCAGGCAAAAATATTGAGGCAAAGTCAGTCAGATGATCCATACATAGCAAGGCATACTTTAAGTGAGATTCAGAAAAATTGAAAATACATGAAAATCTAAACATTCGTTTGATTTCATCTCGCAAGTAATGTCATTAGTAACTAGGGTGTTTTAAGTGTCTGGATGCATCAAGTGCACCACGGTTAGTTGATAGGAAGACATATTGCCCCGGACACTTCAGTCTACATACTTTTTCTCTTCAATCAGAATAAGCAGTATATGTGCAAGTTAAAGATAAGCATAAAATACTGTACCTTGCAATTGTATTTAGTTTATTATGTAAATGTGAGCTACATTTTGTGGAAGCAAATTTACACAGTTATAGAAACACATTATGTATATATATATATATATCAAACATAAATATTAATAATAACAAATGCATGCACTATGAACTATTTCCCACTCAATATTTTTTCCCTTTCATTCTCCACCTCTTATGCTAGGCTATAGCTCATTATTCTTTCACCTGCTTTGCTTTATTATTCAATTAGCCAACTGAACTTTGGTTTGAATCATCAATCAGTGAGACTAATTAATCCCTCTCATTTGTCTCATCCAATAACTAACCTGTGCACTCTTTATGGCTACGCTGTTCTTGTTCACCTGCAGTCATCAATAAGCTCCTCATATAAATATTAGAACTGATCAAAGCACCCAGATTTTTAAATATCAACAGAAAAACCACAGCAATGGTAAGAACAACATTTTTTTAAACCTTGAAGAGAGACTTTGCTACATACTACCTATAATGGTGCAGTCGATTACATAAATTCTTATAAATAACAATGTCTGAGTTCAATAAGAATATCACTCCACTCCATGAATATGTTAACATTTAAAGAGTGACATGCTGTAAATGACATCCCAATCCAAATCTCAAAGTTCAGAATGATGCCTGTCAATTCCAGGTCTTTTTTCAATCAATTACAACATTCAAATCTAAATTCCAATTCTAATAAAGCTGCGTTCAAAAAGATGTATATATTCACAAATGTTTACAAGAAAGAAGAACCTCGGTGTCATATTGTGTAATATCACTTTGAATGAGAAGCAAACTGAAAAGTATGGACACAGGGATACTGAGAAGATGTGGTTTGTCTGTTTTACATGTTTTTTTTTTTATCACAGTTAAGATAACTTGGTTCCAACAACATGTTAAATACAATTCAATATAATATAAAGCAACTGCCTAATTGTTTCTTTTTAATTCCAGCTTTTGTTGTTTTCTGTTTTGCATTCATACAGGTTATGGAAAATGGAACAATATACAACACTAACAATACACCACACAACTGATAACTTAGAGGGGTGTGGTGGTAGAAGAGGACAAAACTGCAGTACAGTACCACATAATTATCTCTAGTTTCAAAATAATCTCAGAGACAGATACAGCACCACAATGTTGGTAATTATAATTTAATTGCAAATGAGTAATGTGGAAAGGCAGCTCCTCGCTTTATCCCAAATCATTCCACAACTGTAGCTAGTATCACTAATCATATCTTCTATTTGTTCCACACAAAGACGACCTACAACTTCAAACAACCAGCTAACAACAACTTAACTTATGAATCTTTCAATTCAACAAAATCCTTCTTTTAGCGGCCATTGCTCCTGCAATTAATCAAGCATTATGACTGCCCTCAAGCTGAACATCAACCAACAACATTCTGGCACTAAATTAGGTTCTAAAATCAGTCAGGGGTGACCAATTCTGTGTTAAATCTGACTTAATTCCTACAGTGTATGCCTAAAATAATGTAAGATTTTTGGCTTTCGGCCACTTTCTTCTCATTGTTTTGGTCTGTTGGTTTAGTCCCAACATCCCCCCCTCATGTAAAACTATAGAAGCTGTTTCCAGCATTCACCCTCAGACAGCAGCTTGTAACCCACCTGCCACATGTAAAATAATAGACAGCCACAGACAAAATAAATGAGATTTAAACATCTAGCAAATCAGAGATCCTGATTTGTTTTCTCAAGTGGAGCTGAGAAGCAATTAAATATTGGGCATCACATTCATCAGGTGGTGAAAAGCAGAACTCCAGAGAGATGCCTGCACTGTGTTGTGACTGCCTAACATGCACGTAATTCATTTTTTGCCACCATGTTAACAATAAGAATTTGACAGAACAATAGCATATTGAGGTGTTTTTGCTGGTAGTGTCTTTCAATCAGATGCACACTTATATATTGTGTCCCCATGCACCCTTTAGCCATCCTGCTCTTTCAATAAGTTTGAGTTGCAGTTGAATGAGCTGAGTCTGGCTTTTAGTTATTCTCTGGAGCACACAGCTCAGTTTTGCTTCAGTGTTACAGCTTAGCACAAGGTTCATGAGCTGGTCAACCATGGCAGCCCTGTCCACTTGTTTCCATCACTTCACAGCTTCTGCAGCTTTATTAAGAAATCGTATCAATTGCATCAGTGCACTGTTTTGAATAATAGACTGTGCCTGTTGAGAATACAGGAAACAGCTCTCTTTGACCTGGCTGCATATTCCCAGCACTTAAGAGAGATCAGCAGGCGGCCTCATTCATATGTACAGACTGAAGCTTTCATGTTGTTTATCTTGTCTCTCTTTATATCGGTGGTCTATCCATCTATCTATGGCTTTAATGGCCTGTCTATGTATGTTTAGTTGACCATCCATCTGGCCTGACACGCCGGGACTCACACATTTCTGGCCTGATTCATTGCCATGCATATGAAAGAAAATGTCCACATGACTGCTAGATGCCTGATGATGGAGGCATCAGCATCAGCGGAAGATGAAATAAAGATTATTTTCAGATGTGTGTATTTACAGTTTGGGGTGCATGGGTGTGACACAGAGATGGGATTCTTTTGCTAAAACTTTTTCAAGCCAATTTGGGAGATTGAATGAATAACAACTAACTTCAGTGATGTAACACTTAAAGTTTCAGCTTTTACTTTAATTCAATTCAATTCAATTAAATTTTATTTGTATAGCACCAATTCAATAACAGAAGTTATCTCAGGACACT
>NW_023340095.1:5446800-5450547 GCF_004916995.1 Morone saxatilis | reverse complement strand
TGGATGAGTAAGACTAAGAACAAGGCTTTCAAATGAATTATAATTTAGTTTAGGTTTAGGGTCCATTAAAACGCTCGAATCATATATGGCTGCTACTCCACCTCCTCGGTATATACTGCCTATTGCTCGACATAAGTACTTGAAATTGTGATGTTCAATTTCCAACATGTACTGTGTGTCATGGAGATGGGAAAAAGCTCACACATATTGTGTCTTTTGATCAGAACTGCAACAAAAAATTATTGTCATCAATTAGTGTCATCACAATTTAGAACTAAAGATGACTTCAGATTGCTTGTTTTGTCAGACCAAACAAAGATAATGAGTTAACCATCAGAGAAGACTGAAAGACAGCAAATGTTCACCTATTGACAAGCTGAAAGAAGGGAATTTGGGGCATTTTCTTATAAAAATAACAATTTAAATGAATTTTCTGTAATTGGACCGATTAACTGACAAATTTTTTCCACTCTACTGTAATGTATCACAGCTGTATATAATATGTGTGTATAACATGCTGTCCACACCCTGCTTTTGAGCCCAAGCTGTATCCAGTTCAGTGTGGGCTGGTATGACCCACACTTTCTCTGAACAGGCGTCAGGTGCCTGCTCATGTTCATGATCAGTTAACTAAGTCTGTAACCCTGAGTGTGTTATACCCTTTGCCCCATACAGACCGTGTGCCATGTCCCCCAGGCCCCTGCTGTCCCAACTCACTGCAGTCCACTGGACTATGCCAAAGGTAAAGCAACAAAAGGACCCCTGACTGGATCAAAGTCTACATACTTGCTTTGAAAACACCCGACCCGACCCATTAGCCAGAGAATATGCAAACCCAGTACTCAGTGGTGGGTTCTGGCTATGGTTCATTGGCTTTGATTGGCCTTTTGATCTTATTTAGACCACCTTCAGATCATTTTATAGTTCTAACCTAGACCAGTGACAACTATTTTGATAACTGATTGATCGTTTTGACATTTTCTGATTTCAGCTTCTCAAATATGAATATTTTCTGCATTCTTTAGTCCAGTTAATGGAATAACTTTGGGTTGTGGACAAAACGAGGACATCAACTTGTTTTGGGAAACACTGATGAACTGTTCGATCAATCAATAAAGTCAGATTAATCGATAATGAAAATAATCATTTGGTGCAGCCCTATTTTAACCTCAGTCTGCTGAATGATCATTTAAAACTCCCTTATTTAACCATCCCTGATACTCCTTGTTGAGAATGAATTTGAGGAACTGCTCATTAACCAACTAGATGTTTGAAAATTATCAAGAAAATAGTTTGACATCTTCTGGCAATTTTCAGGTGTAATTTTATGGTCACAACAAGTCTGAGATCGACAGAATTTATCCAGCAATTTCCATCATGTTCCTTGTTCCCTGTGCGTCTTTTATTTAGCTGAAGCATTTACTTCGAATGTCATTTCTTTTCAGTAGTCTCTTTGTCTGAAGACCATTGTCAGTATCCTTGTTCCTGATGTTTATACATTATGTTCTTGGAAGGAAAGCAGAAGATGCCCCGATTAAGTCAAACAATGAAGTTCAAGGAAAACACAAGGTTATCCAAGCTGGAAGGGGATATTACAGAGATTACAGACTTCTTAATCTGTGCTTCCAACCCTAAATAGAACACTGAGAAATGTTCCACTGTGTAGAGGGGAAACTGTGCAGAGGAGAAAATCTCCCGACTACGATGCCTCCTGCCCCCCCGCCTGGGGGCGGCTGTGCTCAGAGGTACAGCGGGTCGTCCACTAAATCAAAAGGTTCGATCCCCGTCTCCTTTCGCTGCATGTGTCCTTGAGTAAGATACTGAACCCCAAATTGCTCACTAACACACTGCTTCAAGATGCAATTGCCCTGATTAAAAAAGTGTGTTGGATACAGTTTGGGATGAACTTGGGATGCATTGTTCCTAACATCTTTGCATTGGTAAAAAACTATTTATGTATATATAATTATTAGTAGAGGCCCTATGCCTTTATTATTTAGAAATGTGACCAATAGTTTTATATTTAGATGGATTCCTCTTCTCTAAACTGTTTGTCAAGCTGCTTAATCAAACTACCTGTACCATATTGAATTGCATAGCATTACATTCTTTTGCATCACATTGTATCACGTTGAATCACATTGTGTTGAACTAAATCTTGTCAAATCACACAGCATCACAATAGGGTGAATAGGTATAGCATCGGCCTCAGTGATGGAAATGCAGATCCCTAATGTGTACTACTACTTTTAGTTGCAGCTCTCTCTGTGCAATCTGTCCATGTCATTGCCTATGCACGACTCCGTGAAGTCAACACCCATCACAGTTGATTTCTGTATTTATATGTTGGGGGTGATATGCTTTGTAAGTGCGATTTTTTGTCTGTGAGATTTTAAGAAAAAGTTTTATCTTAAATAATAATCTAAAATAACCTGAGCACCCCCTCAAAACCATCTGTAAAGTTTTGGTCCCCCAGAACCCCCAGATTGGGAACCAGTGCTGTATGTTTCTGAGCACTTTCATCCTACATTAATGCAACATTTATTTAAAAATAAAAATACTGTTTATTCAGATGTGAAATACAGTATAATTTTGGGGGGATTTTATTTCCATATGCGCTGAATATATATATATATATATACGTATATATGAACATTGCTTTCTGTTTTTCAGTATGTTAAAGGGTGTATTGGTATTTCAATTGTTATGATTTTAACATTAGACAATCACTGCTTTCATTTCAGTCGGTGTTTTTGATCCTGATGAAGATCCAGTGTTACGAAGCACTGTGGGTAATATCTTTCCTCTCAGCTAACAGGCAGAAACCTAGTGTAGGCACCAGGAACATCTGCAGGGACCTTAACAATGAGCTGACAGATGGTGATTAAGAAATGCTATGGCTGATTATGGGTTTAGACTCTACAACTAAAACCCAGCGTTAGCTCTGATGCCAGGAGCACAGAGGGGGGCAGTCTCTGATACAGTGCATACCTGTGCAGGGATCACTGAGGGGAGAAATGTGCGGCAAACCATAAAACAGCCCAGCAGTTTGGGTTTCACAGTAAACCTACACCACATCTCCATCTTTCTGCCTGCAGCACTAAATATAAACACGGACAGCTGAGGAGGGCAGGACCCAACGCTTCCTGGGGTTAAACTTGTGATTTATGCCAAAGAAACACCAGCAAAGCCTTTAATTGAGGGTCACTGCTGGCAATGGGACTTTATAGAACAACTGTTTCCAGACACACTTTATTAACACATAGATACAGCTGATCTTGGAATGTGCAGCTATTTTACCCCTTCTTATCTTAGCTTTTACATTTACTTTTAACTGGTTGCATGAATGAGACACAGAGAGACAGGCAGTAGACAAACAGTGGACAGTATTGTGCTCTTGTGTATCAATGGTGAGAAAATCACTTTTCAAGGCTTTACAGTCAGCTTAAAGTATAGCTTAAATACTTTGGGTATTTTAAACCAGTGGCAACCTCCGTAGCTAGCAAATGAAGCCAACCTGGAAGTAAAAAAACCTGTTTGGGCTGGCTACAGTAGTAAGGGTTTTTGGATTAGCTGGGAGCCAGGTGTGTCAGGACTGCTAAGATGGTGATGGCGTAGCAGCACAGAAGCAGAGCAATGCACTGCTGTGGATGGGGACAGCAGAAAACCATATTTTAGACACATATCAAAGGCCCACCTCAAAAAAAATAATTTTGAGTTTATGGCTGTCCCCAACTAACGATTTTC
>NW_023340095.1:5442247-5446785 GCF_004916995.1 Morone saxatilis | reverse complement strand
ATTAATTAAGTTATTCAAACATATTTTTTTTAATAACCACCTGTTAAATTATAACGGCAAATGCGGTAATGATTCTGAATGTACCACAACAAGAAGTCATAGTGCTGGTTGGACCTTCATGTTTAGTGCTAATTAGCAAATGTTTGCTTGCTCTCATGCTAAGCTAATGTGTTGAACAAGGTTAACATTACAATTATATAAGTATGTTAAGGTTGTTATTGTAAGAATGTTAGCATGGTGATGTGAGCATTTTCCTTAAAGCACCACTGCACTCACACAAAACATATTTTGTGGTGTCATGTTTAGCCATGCCAATAGTTTTATTTACCCAGTCTTTGAGAAAAACTCTTGTAAAACTGTATACTATACATCAGATTGAAGAAATAGTGCAGATGAAGACAGTGTGATATGTGGATTATTATTATAATGTTGTAGTGCTTTGAGCCACACAAACAAAATTCCATTCACCTCCATGGTATTGGAGATGCAGAAATCACATATCTCAAAAGACACAGAACATGAAAAGTGACAAAAAGTCAAAACTGGTAAAAAAAAAAGAAAGTGATGGAGGAAGTGTGGGATGGTGAAAGTGAGGCAGAGCAGGGAGCATTAAGCTGGTATTTCACTGACCCTGCCAGGCTAAACGCTTTCTGGGGGCGACTGATTAGCCCTTCGATTGCAGCGATTACAAGAGGTGCTTTCATGTTTTCTCAGATGACAGTTAGCTGCAGGCCATCATTTAGACCTGTTGGTGTTTTAATAGCTAAAGTATTTACTGGCATAGGAGAGTTAAAAACTGCTGAAAGGCCTGCTGAGCTCATGGAGGAAAAATGTTAATGAACTCCTCCAGATGAAATGAAAAATTACTTTTTAACCCTTTAAGATTAGACCCCAGTCATATTATACACCTATTTAACAATGAATGCCGAAAAACTTTACACATTCTTGTATTTTTACATTCAAATCAATTATTAATTATTCTTTTGGCGTGGTGGTGAAGTGTGAACGACCAATTTTCGAACCAGTAATTAATCCATTGACATCCACCTCAATCGGCAATCGGAAGTTACAGCATATGGTAAATGGACTGGTACTTGTATGCGCCTTTCCTATCCTTTCCCCGACCACTCAAAGCCCCGCTTTTTACACTCTGCCCACACTCGTCCTTTTCACACACAATTTACTCAGTGATGGCAAATCCCATTCCAAACAGAAACGATTTATTCATAACACATTCAACCAACCGATGATGCAGCATCAGTTCAGTGGGGTTCTGTATCTTGCTCAAGGACACTTCTACGTGCAGCCGGAGGAGCCGGGGATCGAACCTTCCGATTAGTGGACAACCCGCTTTACCTCTGAGCCGCAGCCACCACAGCACTATTCATTAGTCAGCTAGCTCACAACAGCCGCGCTCTGCCTAGCAGTTTCTGAACACAAGCACACTTGTATCACTTGTTCATAATTGTACGTTATGGCTTGTAAAAAACGCAGATTTGTCAGTGATTTGGGTGCAATTGGATCATATTTTAGGGAGAAAATATTTTTTTCCCACTGCAATGGAACCGGACTCAAAAACAAAAATACACCTCTGTACTGTATGCCCTGTTGTCCAACTGGCCTCCCTCAACATCAGATACTGTATTCAGACCCGGTCTGGTCTTGCTTTTTAGCAGGACCTCTCAGTCAGGCAGAGTCAGCTAACAGGGTCGCTATAGCAACATAGTAATGGGACGTAACGCATTCAGCGCTATTGGCTACCGAGATGATTCCCTCTCTGGTTGAAATGTTTTTACAAGTAATTATGCTGAGGTTAGATGTGAGATGAATCTAGTTTTTTTTGTTTTACCTTTAGCAGCTTTTGGAGCAGGACAGGGAGGAGTGAATTTCAAAGCTGGCTAAGAAGTAATGTCACCACTCTGCAGAGATACAAAAGGCAGGAAAGTGACAAAGGACACAGAATCTTATTTTCACAACAAAGCTAAAAATCTTCTTCCCTGTGTCAGTACAAAACCTTACCAGGTCCAGGAGTCATTAAAGGCTCAGACGTGGTCTTTGACAAAAGTTTTCCAGAATTTGTCTGAGCATGTTCTCTGGACAGGGGGCCAAAATCAAATCCTCCTTAGGCCACAAACACTTTTTCAACATGGCAACTTCTTAACCTGGACCAAACTTTGTTCCTTCGCAGGCTCTCTCTCACGCTTGTCCCTCACTATACACATCAGTTTTGTGTCTTGCTTTTTATTTTGGCGCAGTGAAAATAATCAGTTAATAGTCACATTGATATTATACCACCAACATGAGCTGCAGAAGTTCAGCGAGGCAGCCGTCACGCACTGCTCATGCAGGCTTGTGGACCAGGTTTGATACAACAATCCTGCAACAAATCCTCCCTTAATGAAGGCTATCTGTTAAATGCAACATAATTCAACAGCACAAACTAAATCCTACAAAATGTTGAAATGACATAAGGTTGAAGACCTCTCTATAATAAAAACTGTTATAACCTCTATGAAGGGAGGATTTACTGTAGGACAGCATTAGTTTTAGGAAGGGGTACCTAACAAACTGGCAATGAGTGTAGGTCAAGTTATATGCATCAAAGCTTTGTTTAATCCATATACAGCAGCACAGTGCACTTCAACAACTGTTCTGCTAATAAACTTCCCCTCTGTTTCCTTCCTGACCATAATGCAAAAGCATATAGGTTTTATGTTTCAGAACTAACACTTCTGAGGTAAAGTCAGCTTATACTGTCACCAACAAATACTGATGTGAGTTGGCCATAGTACATGAGCCATGTCAGCAGATGGAGGAGCAAAGAGGAGCAAACAGGGTGGGGGAAATGGAAAGCACCCACAGGAGCATCAAAGCACTTCCTCCTGTCTTCTCCAGCAGGACACTCCAGCAACGGGCACAGGGGAGGCAGCAGTCATGCTGCTGGAAGCACGAGCAGACAGCTTCCTGCATGAACCTCTCAGGTCTTGACTGATCGCTGAGGTGGAACATTGATTGCCATGCTCCAAAACTCCACTAGGCTGTTTCCTCCGTCACAGGGATGATGTGTGTCACCTAAACCACAGTTTGCACTTTTCTAAACTTTAAAATGTTTATATTTTTGGCTCAAACCATTAAAGACAAATATCAGTTCCTATTAGACAAAGCGCGCGGGAGGAGCCTGGACCTATGAACATGAGATCAACCTCTTTGGGGTTAAAGAGGCTGAGCTGGAGCATGGGATCAGGAGGTACAACTCCTTTTTTAACTGTTTCCTGCTTCCACCACACTTTTAAACGCACAAGAAGAGTGCAGATCTCTGCCAGGCGTGTTCTTACAGGCATGTTGGTGGTAAAGATAACAAAAACAGTGATTTATCAATCTTGTATCGTGCCAGGTATGATAACATATCGGTAAGGTAATCTGCAGATCCTCTGGTTCAAAATGCAAACTTTTCTGTTGTCATTTTCTGAGCCACAACAAAGGCCAAAATTTACCGTGACACAGACTAGGTAAGCCTTGTTTTTAGTCTAGCCTATTGCCAAAAATGCCTTCTGCGACACTGTATCACATGTTGTAAAATTGCGAAGGCTGTGCCCCTAAGGCCCAGTTAAGAGGAGAGGACTCAATGGTGGTATAAAACAGAGCAGTTAATAAAGTATTTATTTTTTCTTTTCACTAATTGCAAATCACCACAACCATGACAGGTCCTTGAGCATACGGTCATAAATGTGCACTGAAAATGTTAGACTGATGGGTCCAGTCGTTTGAGAGATTAGGTGTGGACAGATACACACGTGCCAACACCCTCCACACACTCAGCAGGTTGTCACTGTTTCATATGCTCTGGAGTTTACAGTCTTATTTTACACCTCTGCACGTCTCTTTGCATCCATTCATTACATCCATCCAAACCTCATTTGACCAAACTATGGTCAAAGGTCAGATGACATCACTGACATCCAAAAGGGATCAGCGCCTGTGTTTTTACTTATAAAGCCATGTTATCCGAGTTGCCCAGGTAATTAACGTCCTTAGTGTGTGTGTTGTATTTTTCTATGCTAAAATGAATGTATAAAAATACATGCATACACTGCAGACACTGTGTGTGGGTTCCCCGCAATGTTCTGGGGAGCTCCTACAGTCCATAGAATTGGATACTAACTTGTGCGTAGGTGTAAATGTCCTTGTGTACGGAAGGCAGATGTGTTAAAATAAAGAGGTAATAAACACCTCATAAGATTCATAAGAGTGGACCATGACGTGCACACACTGCTCTGTGGGGTGAGTTTGGGAGTTTCAAAGCAAACCAAATTAACTTTTTGAACTGATGGCATTTGCCACTCTTTTGACGATATATTTTAATTTTAAAGCACATTTAGATCTTATTCAATTAAATATGCACACATTTGCATATGTTTTTTGTCAAAATACTATCATTTTTACGGGTGGCTGTGGCTCAGAGGAAGAGCGGGTCGTCCACTAATCGGAAGGTTGTTGGTTCGATCCCCGGCTCCTCCCGCCACATGTCGAAGTATCCT
>NW_023340095.1:5439086-5442147 GCF_004916995.1 Morone saxatilis | reverse complement strand
CAAATTTCTCCCAATGCTGTGCATCAGTGTGTGAATGTGTATGAATGGGTTAGTTTCTGTTTGATGGACTTTGCCATTACTGAGTGAAAACTTATCATATGTGCTGAAAAAACAATGTTTTTTCCACAAATGAATGCCTCATAAAATGCCCCATAAATGCCTACAAGAGAGCAGCACAGCGATCAGCAAATCCCCATATGCTTGTATACTAGGTTGTGATAGATGTAAAGTATCAAGCTTGGTCCACTCCAGATGTATAAAAATGGTATCACAGGTGAATATTGAGATGACAGAGGCTTAAACTCAGAGGTTGTGGTCGGTTAAATCCCAGCACTTTTAAGTACTTTCCAGACATGTGGCAACCATGATTTCAAGAATGTTTTCCCTACAGTGATTTGATATGTAGGAATTTACATTATGGCATATTACTGTAACGGTAGGCTTACATACAGTGGTCAACTGAAACCGCTTTGCTCAGCCCCAGCAAATAGGCGTACAACGGGTCAGGACAAGTTGACCACTGTATGTAAGCCTATCCGTTGCAATAATTAGCCTTAACGTAAATTCCCTCATATCAAAACACTATAAAGAAAACATTCTTGCAACAAAAGTTCATAAAAGGTTTATATGGTTTGCTTTAAAATTCCCAGAGTCACCCCATAGAACAGTGTGTGTATGTCATGGTCTACTCTTGTGAATCTTATGTGTTTATTACTTGTTAATTTTAATTCAATCAAATGTATTTGTATTACACCAAATCATATAATTGAAGTTATCTCAGGACACTTTTCAAATTCAAACTCCTTATTAAAGTTAAAGAAGTGTTTAGTATATTGTTGTTTCGAAAAATCTGCCTTTTGTTTTCTTGAGATAATGAGATAAATGTACCCGTTATCACTAGAAAACAAGCTTTGTTATCTCGAGATAGCAAAATAATTAACTTATGATCTTGAGATGATAGCATTAAAAACATGTTTGAATCCATGACCGTTTAGGGCCTTTGTACTAAGTTCAAAGCACTCCCTTTTTCAAGTAGAAAAGTTGCACATTAGGTCTATATTCAATTAATTGTCAGGTCATAATAACATTAAAGACTACTCTACTTTTTTCTAGGTCTACTATTTTACTTCAGACAGAGAGGAGTCTGAATTAGTATCAAATGTTGAATCAATGAAAACTGAGCAGAGCTCTATTACCGTCACCATTTCCAAATATAAAGTCTCTTCCAGATATTGCTCTCATGCCCACTTTATAGACTCTCCATAAATGTTAACAGCCTATCAAAACTATAATTGTATGGGTCAAGTTTTGTTTCACTGCTATTAGTCTTCTGTCTCTCAATAAATCCCCAAGTCCTGGATCAGTATCCAAACCAAAAAGCACAGGAATTCTGCTGGAAACAAATTCCACCCAGAGGTCTCTTTGTTAAAGTCAAACTGTCCTGCCAAATATCTATAAATATCCTACTGGATGTCCAGGTTATGGATCTGACACCAGGGCCTCCTGGTTTTACTTATTGTTAATTTACGATGTTGCAAGCAAAGTGTATGTTATCTCGCAACTGCCCTCTCTCTGGGAAAATAAAGGAAAATCCTAAACTGGTTTATATCCGTTTAAAAAAAGTTATTTTGAGTTATTTCCTGCAGCTCCAGTTCAAATTTGGGATTTTTTGGTAAGCTTCATTATAAAGTAAAATTCAACATGCTACCACAAATGAACTAATCTCAGCAGTTTTGGACAATTTTCCTTTAATGCTTTTGGATGAAAAGCATGTTCTGTATTCATTTTTTTTTTTAAATTCCTATGGTTTCTAATGCCTTGATCACACTGTACATGACTGTCAAAGTGGTCAGACCTCTACTACATGACTGATCAGCAACACTGGTCATTAATAACACCATTAACAAGCACATCATATTTAATTGGGGAAGTAGCACAAAACCATTTACAACATACTGCCGTAGAAACTGGTTAGGATAAGCTGATAATTAGCCTGAGCATCGAATGCCAGTAATCAATACACACATTATTACAACATTAATCAAATGTAACATAACAATAATTTAACAATAACAGCAGTCAACCTCAGACAACCTCATCATATTTTAGCAGTTACCTAGTCTTTCTGTAGTGGCAACAAAAAAAACCTCAGATTTAGGTTCTGGATTTGTTGGCGATTTACCAAAACAGTCGGGCGAGTTGATAATTAGGGATAAAATCATATAGTGTGAACTCAGCATTGAGGTTGAGCCTCAGGGTCTATAGAAACTAGGAAGATTCAGGAAAACCTCCAACGCCACTTCTTTCATCACAGAGGACAGATGACAGCGGGGAATTACAGGATAGATCTGACTCCACACAGAGGTATCCGTGTCATCACTGAACTAATGGGCAGCATATTTAACAAGTCAGAGGAGATGAGGGGCTTTGCCTGGTTTCATTTATCTTTCACAGTCAGGGATTTGCCCTCCCAGCTCCCCTGGCAGAGTCAGCAGGCAGCTGGTACAATGGGCAGTAGTGCAGGGTGCGGCTGCTCCACCGTTTAACTCTTTCTGGCTTCATCTCAAGAAGTGTTACTGCTGCTCTCACATTCCCAGGACGCCTCGACAGGCACATTTGTGATGTCGAAGCTGAAATGAGAGAAGTAGACTGACAGTTGCTTCTACTCAAAGGTATTGGTGGAGCTTTTATTCAGCGATAGGAAACAGGTGAACTTGCGGAAAGAAAACATCAGAACTATCTAAAGGCATTAGAAATCAATACATTGTTTTATTTTGAAAATCTTTGTTGTTTTTGTAATGTCTTTTTTCATTGAACTTAAACCTATGACTGAGTCTAAAATGTGGCCATAACAGATCGTTAAATTACGTGATTTTAAAAATTCATCTAAATTTATGTGTTCAATTTCGTTTGACAACAAACTGGGGTTGGGAGTTCCCAGGCTTGTTTTCAATGGTGGCAGCTGCCACCCCATACCACCCTGTCTAGACATTCTTACCTTAATCCTAACCAATCTCACTCCTCATGCCTACACCTAACTACACAAACCAATGAACGCAAC
>NW_023340095.1:5438035-5439068 GCF_004916995.1 Morone saxatilis | reverse complement strand
TAAGAAAAAATAAAATTGGTATGGAGAAAGAAAAAAGCACTGGGCTTTGAAGCCAGTTGGACACAGTAGCCAAACTGTGTAATTACAGCAGTGGTGTCCATCATGTGACGCAAACTGGCCCCAATAAGACTGTTTCCCATAAGCTTACACTGTGAAAGAAGCAGCTATAAAACCATGGATAAATTTTTTGAGCATCACAACCCCCCCGCAAAATGACTTGTTTCACTGAATTTGACCCATTCAGTCCGATAACATTTGGAAAGTCTAGAAGATCTGGATGTTTTAATCATTTTATCTTTGTTCAAATTAGCAAAGGGATAGACTGGAAGTTAGCTTCCAGCGGATTCCCTAGTGCACTTGCTCTATGGCCTGCTGGGACCCAAAGAGCAAGTGCAGTATGCATTAATTCCTATTTTCTCTTATTAATATTATTATAATTTTATTGCGCTCCGCTCTGAGGAGAACAAACCCACGGAAGGCAGCTGGCCCAGATAACATCTCCGGGCGTGCACTCAGGGATTGCTTATCAGAGCTGGTGGAGGTGTTAACAGACATCTACGCCCTGTTCCTTGCTCAGGCCTCGGTCCCCACCTGCTTTAAGTCCACCACCATCGTGCCCCTCCCAAAGAAGGACACTGTGACCTGTCTTAATAACGGCCTGTTCCAATCGTGATGAAGTGTTTTGAAAAGATAGTCATGACACACATCAAAAAGACTATCCCGACCACCTTGGACCCCTTACAGTTTGCGTACAGACAGAATCGTTCCACAGACGATGCTGTCAACGCTGCCATCCACACTGCCCTCACACACTTAGAGGACAAGAACATGTATGTACGAATGCTTTTCATTGACTACAGCTCAGCATTCAACACGGTCATTCCATTCAGGCTCTCTCAAAAGCTCCTCACCCTCGGACTGACACCCTCCCTCTGTAACTGGGTGCTGAACTTCCTCACAGACAGACCCCAGTCAGTCAGAGTTGGAGACCGGACATCAGGCATCAGAACTGTGAGCACAGGGACCCCCCAGG
>NW_023340095.1:5408299-5438012 GCF_004916995.1 Morone saxatilis | reverse complement strand
GCGTGCTAAGTCCGTTGCTCTACACCCTCTTTACCTACGACTGTGTGTCCTCCCAGACCAACACCTGCATTATAAAGTTTGCAGACGACACCACGGTCATTGGACTGATCAGTGGGTGGGAGGAGATGGCATACAGAAGAGAGGTGGCAGGACTTATGGCCTGGCGTCAGGAAAATAATCTCTCTTTGAACACAAACAAGACAAAGGAGATGATTATCGATCCTAGGAGGGGGAGAAGGGAACAGCACACCCCACTGTACATTGGTGACAGACGGATTAGAGAGGGGTTTAAAAAACCTTTAAATTCCTCAGAACCCACATCAGCAAGGACCTTACCTGGCCTCACCACACCCACCAGCTCCTGAAGAAAGCCCAGCAGAGACTTTACTTCTTAAGAAGGCTGAGGAAATTTGGCATGTCAACCAAAATCCTCAGCAACAGATGTACAGTCAAGAGCATCATCACAAGCTCAGTTACTTAGGGTGTTTTGCACTTTAAGTTGTTATAGTTATATGTTATATTTTAGTTATATTTTATATTAAATTTTTTAAATATTTTTAATTTTTATATTCTTAACTTTATTCTACTCTTCTACCTGTGTGAATTCATTTCAATTCAATACAATTTTATTTGTATAGGGCCAATTCATAACAGAAGTTGACTCAGGACTCTAGAGCAGGTCTTGACCGAACTCCTTTTAACTTTACAGGGTATATTGACTTACAGCCTGTCTGAACTAATTTTTCTCATTAATTTTACATAGAGAGGTCACATGCCATAATTAAAAAATGTAGATTTTAGCCCCATGTGGTACAACACTTGAGATACTTACATGACATATGTCCTCACGGGAGCAATCCTTTCAACATGACTTTATTAAACTGCTAATTATCAAGTCTAATTTGGACTATTTTCAATCCATTACTGTGAGGACTGTACTCTGTTGTACAAAGGGCCAAAACCCTTTAATTTGTGAATGTTGGGTTAATTTAAGATGCTAGCTTGAAGTACAAGAGTATTTATCCAAATTTGCTTGAGTTTTGTTTGCTAAGTGCCAATCAGATACCAATCAGGTCCATGTTGTGACTAACTGTAATCGTTCTAAAATGAAGGAACAGGGACAACCTGGATTTCATGAGTTTCAGTTAAAATGTTCTATGTTGTAAAGTCATACTTGTGTCTGCATTGCTTTCGGTTAATGGCGGCACTAATGAATGTGGTTATATTTGTTACCCCAACCCTGTCTCCTTCAAAAAATGTTTATATACTCCTAATTTGCTACCATGGTTTGAGGTTTGAGGCAGATTTTGGAGTGGGTTGAATCTTAATAGAGTAAACACATCCTGTCCAATGCTTCAAGCCTTTTTCAATATTTGACCAACATCATGATCTTATTCAATATTTGACCTAAACATTGATCATTACTTTAACCTATAGCTGTGAGTTGCAATGACAATATTATGAATATGTATGACAATAAAAACAATAAGAGCAGATATTTTTCAACTTTACAGATATGTTCATTAATGTCCTGCATTATTATGTTTCTCTCAAAATGTTGCTGTTGCAAATCTGTACTCTGAGAAATCAGGTTACATGTGTATTGGATAATGCTTATATGCACTGTAGGAAGCTGGTTACTTAAATCAACATACAGCTACATGCAGAAGTTCATTACTCAGAGTTCTTCTCCACCTGGGATATATATGAGACCATGCTTTACTTATTTTAATTGTATTAGTGACAGAAGATGCTGCAAGAGGGTACTTGGAACATTTGGAAACTGACTTATTTAGACTTCAAAGGCTACTTACTGTCACTTCAGTGTTAGTCAGAGTTTGAATTAAATTATATTGAATATGAGGACGCATTGCCACATGTAATGATGTTTTCCTTTCATCCTGCTGCACTGCTGTCACAGCAATATTTTTCCTTTCTGAAGTCTTTGTCATGCACTGGCTGTCATGCTAAAAGCTGATTAGAAACCCAGCTACATGTATACATGTATCAGTAAATGAGCTTTCTCCAATATGAGAAATCAGACTACTAGCACAGAGCCAGCAGTTACTAAAGTACATGTAAAAGCACTGAAACATGTGTTCCACAAAATAACAATATCAATATATAATATATATTCAAGGCTCGTGGCTCTTTTTTAAGAGAGAGAAATTCCAGTGGGAAAAGGTTTTCTTAGGCCAATAAAAAAAATCAAACCTTATCTGGCTTAAGTCCTATAAAAATAATGAATGCAATCAAAGCAGCTGATTGCATTCATGAATGACAATAGACTGTCTGATAAGCTTCAGTCTAGCTTTAAAGCAGACGTAAGGTTCACTGTAATGGATTACCTGTCTCAAGCCAGTTTCCTATCTGCACAAATTGATTTTCATACTGTAGGAAAGTAGTAGACACCAGGGGCTCTGACTGGAATGGAATGGAACCCAGTGGTTTCATCAATGATGATGGCAGTGATGATGAGTTTTAGGACATGTGGTTAAAAAACAACTTGGCAAGGTTTCTAACCTAAGGATATAGATAGAATGGTTACAGGTGAGACAAAAACACAGATAAACACATTCACACACTGTTAAAGCTGCCCTGTTTAGAAATATTTCTGCTACACAGTACCGTTAGGGGTTAAACGTTTAGTTTTTTTTTTTTTTTTAGATGTTCCACAATTTCACACTTTTGAACGGTAGGAAAAAAAGGCAACAACTTTGAAATTGCAGACACAGAAAACATTTAACAAGTACATCTTGTAATGGTGGCAGCATTTTAGTTCAAAATGTAGATTGGAATAAATTAAGCAATCAAAATCTGTATTAGATTATCTTCCTCAACCAGCCGTTTATACAATGCAAAATAAATGTACCAGGCGTAGCAATGTGTGTGAATTTAATTTACCTGTTTAGGGATTAAATCCTTAAATCCTTTTTTTCAAAAAGTGATTACCAACCATACCTTAGCAACAGTAACTAGGCACAGCCGGTCCGTCAGGTTTGAGATTTCTCCTCATGCCCAAGTGGTGTGCATGGGTATCTATTGATGGACACTGTCTTTGAAGGGTCTTATCTTTTTTAGCACTTCTTCAAAAATAAAAACACAGGGAAAAAGTGTGAGGAATGTGCATTTGTCTGATCTAATGTAAGCGGTGAACATTAGCATACCTGGCTAACTAGTAGTAGCCTAACCTAGCATTCATTTCAAAGCCAAAGAGTTAAACCAACACATACTGTGTAGGGGCCAAGAGGCTAGTATACCACTACCCTGCTCTCATTGCCTAACTAGATTTCAACCTCAAAACATATTCTCATGAACACTTTGCTGAATACAATAAGGCAAGTCTACCATCTATGCTGTTTGTCCTATATTTGTTTTCTACTGCAAAAGCCAAATAAATAACATTTTACTGACATTTTAATTACTGTAATACTACTAGGCTAATTGGCTGTACATCAGTACAAAAACAAAGTATCCAGCTTTAGCATTAGTCATTAAGCATTATATTTTGTTCGTATCAATCAAGTGCATGTTTAAGACCCTTGTCCGTGGTTTTTGTTTTAAAATGAGTAGGAATCATTGAATAAGATGGAATTATTGAAAAGTCAGCTGGATACAGCGTTTCAGCTAAATCATGGACTTAATTAAATCAATGGGTTAATTAGCTAGTAAGCTAAGAAATTAGGAAACTATTTTTTTAAATACTCATTCATTAAGTGGTAAATGTACAATAGTTATTGTTAATTAAAAAATATTTTTATATTGTTACATAATTAAGTTACAAATATACATTTAGCTTTATGGGCATTTGCATTAAGGTCCTGTGTGTAGCATTTAGTGTAGTTGTAGGTTGCAACCCCCTTCACTTCACCCAAGCACGAAGTAGAACTACGGTGGCCGCAAATACAAGCCAAAAAAGCCTATAGCTAGTGTTTGGTTTGGCCCTTCGCTGCTACTGTATAAACATGGCAGTTCAACATGGCGGACTCCATAGATGGCGACCCGCAGCATCTGTAGAAATAAACAGCTTATTCTAAGGTAACGAAAACACAGCAATTCTTATTTCCAGTAATTATACACTAATGAAAACATACATTATATTCCATATCTGGTAAGATCTGGTAGATCCTCCTAAATGTAACACAATGGATCTTTAACGAGATTTGTAAATAATTTAATTAAATCAAAGAAAATTTCACCTTAATAGATTTTGTGGTTTTCTGTTCTATACCAAAAATGTAAACTGTGACAGATTAATTTCAAAGAGCTGCTGATTGCCTCCAATGAGAGAATAGCACCTGCCAAAAGGGTGGATGAACAATTCAATTCAACAACACACAACGTCACAGCAGCCTTAAGCATATTAATAATAGTGGTAATGTTAACAATGAAAGTGAATTAAATGGGCCCTAAGGATGTGCTTCTGATTGGGTGTAATGAATTATGTGGCATTGGGGCTATTGTTCTGCTTAATGAAAATAGAAATGACTGTGGATGGGCAGAAGCACAGAATAGATTAATAGATCACACAGAACTGAACTCAATTTTGAAAGTTGTAATGAGCTGTCACTTTTCTGTCCAGCACTGTGTGAGTGAGTTTTAACTTCTGCATGCAGTGGGAGTCGTGGTGGGTGGACTAAGACAGAGGCTAAGAGAGATAGAAGGGAAAAAAAGTGACAGGGAAAGATAGAAAATCTGGAGGTCAAGATCATTTAATGAGCACTATTGATGCAGTAATTAGAACAGCAGCAGGCTAATGAAGTAATTAATCGCTGAATGTATTTTCACTTTGCCATTTAGAAGACATCTGTTAAGTTACTTACCTAGTGTCATTGTTATCACACACAATTTGTAGAAATGGAGAATAGAACCGAAAAGGTGAACTGAAGTTCCAGTGAAAAGGAAACAATTAGATAAAAGTTTTATTTTTTTCTGTTTTAATTTATCCTCTCATATCCTTCTTATCTGTGTTACTGTTTCATCCTTTTTGATTATTTTTCAGCACTTGGCAACTTTGTTTTGACAAGTGGTGAATAGGAATAGGAAATTTGTTTTCAAAAACATGACTGCTAATACAGTAGGTAAAAGTGTAGATAAATGGCCACATTTTTACATGACATGTTGTTTAATCAAGTATTTTTAGTTACATTTACCATAATCATACATTTAAAAAATAAATAAGATGTTGGCAGTTTGCATTTTGCAAATAAGTACAAAGTGTAGTACCAAAGAGTTCTGATTGAAAAGTGAAAATTAATTAGATTACAATATTGTTATGCCTACATTAATAGTAATAGTTTTTCTGCCCCTTGGGGGCAGCACAAAGGCTGTATACACAACCTTTACATATTATCACATTATAAAGTTGTTGTATTAAATGTGCTATAAGGAGTTGCTTATTTACACATCCAGCAGGCTCAAACATTGAGCTGAAAGACACTAAGATGGGAGGGCGCGGGTGATAAATCCTCTTCACATTATAGATTAAATCAGTCATTAAGGTAAAATTCACTGCAGCTTTAAGTTAATGAAAGCTTCAGTAAACACTCAATACAGTATACTTGGCTCAAACAAATGTCCTGCATACCGTGAGCTCTAGGATATACGGCTTGTTTTCTTTATTTTTCCGCAGCTGCATGTCAACTGTCTCTACGACACTGGTCAATAAAGTGGTTGAGGAGACTGATCAACTCCCAGGTCGGATGTCTGATACCTTTTCAGTGGTTGGGAGTCCATCCGTCTCCTAAACCACAGTCTTCTTTAGCATAAGCACTGAGTAAAATGAGAAGTCACCTCAGACAAGGCCACTGGGCTATAAGTACATCATTTAAGCGTAATTTATCCCTATCACATTCTAGGCACGGCAAATTAAACCACATACCTTCCCTGCTGGAAAACAAAAAGGTCAAGTGGAGCTACCAAGTCTTCCTGGAGGTATCAAAATCAGCATGTTGAATTAGCCAAACACATCAATCTAACACATCATGGTCATTACATGAGATTGTGGTCCTCAGACCTATTTAAATAAAATATCCACATCTGTTCTTACATAAAGGTGCTCTAATTTCTTTTTAGCTAGTACATTATTTTGATGTTGTAAAGTACCTATTTGCTTGACCATGCTTGGACAAAGCATTCATCTTCTAATTCCTGTTCCCCCTTCCAAGATAGTATTTGAGAAATGCTGAAAATGTTGTATTTTAAAATATTAACACAATTTGTGTTGTGCACAAAAATGCCCTGAAATGAATAAAACATGAAAATGTGCATTGTAAAATGGATTGACTCCTGTGTAACAGTCCTGTTGCAAAGGTATAGTCAGGCAAATGCTTATGCCTGCCAGATCAGATGGATCAGTAATACATTTTAGATAAATAAATAAAGGTAAAATGAGATAGGATAATTTGAGATAACAACCGAAGGTAAAATAACACCTTGTCTATACCGGCTGCATAATGTTTACACGGAGCTGCGTGGCTGCTGCTGCCAGCCCTGTGTTCCACACACTTTTCCTTGTATAATGTCCATGAGTCTTTATGTCATTTAATCTACAATGCCATATATATGTAGTTTAAATGTTGATTAATGGGTTGTGGAATAAAATAAATATTGAAATAATAAATAATAGGAAATATACAGTAATCCCCTCTTTAAAGGGGGTTTACACTTGGGGGTTGGTTTCTGTTCTTCGGGTTTCTATCCAATTTACATCACAATCCGAACCCTAATTTACATTATAGGCGCCAAACCAACAATATAACCAGAAAGCAGTCATGTGTGTTTTGTTTACCCGAGAGAGAGAGAGAGAGCGAAAGAGAGAGGGAGAGAGAGAGAGAGAGAGAGAGAGAGCAATGGAAAAATACAGCCTTCAACCGGTACACTTCCAGAAATTATTTCACAATTGTGTTAAATAAAAGATTAATACAGTGCTTTTACTTTGAAAAGGAACAGATCCTTTTCAAGAAGGCAAGATGAAACATGGACAACTGGACTACGAAAAGCTAACAATTAAATAATTACATAAAACAATATACATTAAATCATTTTATGTAATATATTTTATCCCATTCTATGTAAACAATGTGACATCCCCATAGCAACATATGGGCATATATCCATTTAACATTCCATCGGACTGTTTTCCCTGTGTTGTCTATCTGCCTGAAGCCACTTGAATACAGTATTCGTCTCCATCTCTTGTCGGGCATTATTTCACTTATACCATGGCCACTTGTACACAGTCACCAAATCAGAAAAACATTTTTTTTCTTTATTTTCTGTTTCAGTTAATATAGTTGTTGTACCTCAGTATTCCAGCAAGTTGAGTTGCTTGGCAACACCTAGCGAAACAGGAGTGCGTTTCACAAGGCCGGCCAGAAGTGAAAGTCTTGACAATTTTCTGAATTGCTTTAAAGTCTTGAACATATTCAACCGCCAAGAACAGCGAATGGTGCTGCATTTTGCTACAGACATTAAAACTTTCCAGTGGAAAGTGAAGTATATTTTAGGTGGCACTCTCTCTCTCTCTCCTTCACACTGACATGTTCACTGTCTTTCCCTCTCAAACATTTAACTACAACTTCTCCACATCTCTTTATTCTCTGTGCAGCTTTGTCCACATTTCCTCTCTTCTTGCTCTGCAAAAAGTCAGTGGTGGAATGTAACTAAGCTCATTTACTGCACTTACACTGAACTTAAGTACAAGTTAAAGGTACCTGTACTTAACTTGAGTATTTTTTCAATTTTTGTAACCTTCTACTTCTACTTCACTATATCTCAGAGGCTGTGGCGGAGCAAGCAGGGAGGGCAGGGGGGGCAGTTCTGTAGGGGCACCTCTGGCCCAATCTGCCTGACTGAACATGCATTTTAGTTGCTTGGTTTATTATTTTGAATAAAGTGTGTCTTGATTGCGACAAAGAATATAGAGTCAGACTCAGACCAGTCTGACTTCTGCAGAGCAGAGACGAGCCCTCGCCACTGCCACGGGGTTTCGACGGAACGCC
This sequence comes from Morone saxatilis, assembly GCF_004916995.1. NCBI lineage: Eukaryota > Metazoa > Chordata > Actinopteri > Moronidae > Morone > Morone saxatilis. The sequence continues at coordinate 5,430,009 of NW_023340095.1, read as the reverse complement.
ATAGTCAGCACCAGCGGGAGCACTGTGGCCTGTTTGTACTGTTACTGATTGTACCTCCTGAATAGGGCCCCCGCCAGTCAATTTGGATGCACACAGGAACAACACAGGGAGTTTTAAAAGCTTGGAACCTATCTGCTGTATTTCTGTTTATCTCACTGTTTTTACTACCAATAAAAGTGTAAAACAAAGTAACTTGATCCATGCATTTTGATGATGATGGTAGTGGTTGTGGTATCCCGTGAATTTGACGCGTTCAAACGTGTTAAAGTGTGGACATTTCATACAGGCTACAGTGGATTCATGTCATTTTTGCTGGACTGGATTCAAACTGACAGCTGCTTGATGAAAACATCATTGGTAAGTTGTTACATATTTATTACTTGAGATGACAGCTGTCGTAGACGCTGGCTATCTGGTGTTTTTCACTATCTGGCCAAAAGTAGCGTTGTTTGTTGTGCCTTCTGTTGTTGGCCGCCGTGTATGTTTGGTTTTTGTAGTAATAGCAGGACACACATTGCTTGTAGACTTGTAGCCCTCTCTGTTGTTGCATATGGGTTGATTATGTGGCTGTATTGTTTAGATTATATGGCTGTGTGGTTGTATGGGCATCCAATATCACTGAATGTCAAACGCTGAAAGCTCGCTAGTTTAGTCAATCTTATCTTTTTTATCCTTTATCTGATCATGGCTCTGAAACAGCCAATTAGAAGATGTAATGCTTAAATATCAGCAGGTTGCAGTTTAATGGCACCCTCCATGGTGGTGAAATAGCACACCTCATTGTAATCTGAATTTCTTTCTGTTCCAAACTTTTAGGTTGTCTATACAGCTTTTCCATTAACACTTTTAAGCTCACCCCCTCTGCAATGAGACATCAGCTCCACAGATGCTCAGAGGCAAATATTGTACTTTAAACCCTGTGTCTCTTTTAGTGATTCTGTTGGTTACTTTATGGGCTGAGAAAATTCTTCTGCTTCTTAAGTTAACTAAGCTATTTAAAACCCATCATGGATCAGCTGGAAAATGCATTGTCACAAAGCTGAAAACAGGGCTTTTTTTTTGAGCTCATTAACTTTTTAGAGATACGTTTTTCTCACAGGACAACACCAAAACCATATGACAATCTAATATGATGCATTGCTGTATTAAACTAGCCAACAATATATAAAGTAGTTACAGTCCAGGTGAAACAGAAATCAGAGTGATATTTGCTTCCGCACCTTTACATGTTTCTTTTCCAGCTAGTGAGGGACGTTGCGGTAGCCAATAGTGCTGTGTATTACGTCCCCCATTCAAGCAGTTGTAGTGGACCCATTAGCTCTGCCAGGACTGGAAGCTCTCAGTGAAAAGCACAGTTAGACCAGGACCAAATACAGGATCCGATGCCGACGTAGGATGGCACCAGACAATAATGTACCAAGGTGTTTTTACTGCTGGTCTTGACTCCTACCTCCCCAGGGATAAGTTGGCTAATGTTAGCTGTACGAGCTAAAAGCATCTAACACTACTCTTGGTGACAGTAGGGTTGCCACCTGCCCTTTATAATACAGAATTGTCCCATATTGAAAAATAAAAAGCACTGTCCCTTACTGAATCAATATGTGGCAGGATTTGTCCCTTATTTTTGTGCACATACTTCTCTAACGCATTTGCTATGTTTTTTACTTGCTTTGAATGACATTATAAATAATGAAACCAAAAGAGTTTTACAAGTTACAAGTATTAAATCACAATTTGCAAAAGAGAACCTTGAATAACTAAATCAATGGCATGATTGCCCTGACAACGGATGTTGGCAAATACCTCCAAAAGAAAGAGACTGTCCAAACACAGATCTGAATGGACGTCCTTCAGAATGAGTACAAACATTTCCCGCCGCCCCTCATGGACGGTCCGACCTGAAGCAAGATTCAGACAAATTGGTGCATAAGAATTTACCATAATGCAGAAAACTAAGTGTTTAACATTCAAAATCTCATGGGGAGGACCAGGAGACTTGCTGCTTGACTTGTCTACTGGCATGGTGTCCCTCCACGTTGAAGGTGGAAACCCTAGGCAACAGTTAGCTTCTTTTAGCAACAAGTCCATCTGGAAACCCTGTAAGTTACCTGGTTTCCATCTGTCTTGGAGGTTGTGTTAACTGGGAGCCCTGTTCGGTTGAGAACCCTGCGTGCGTTGTGCTGCTTCTCCCACTTTCGCGGCGTTCACACCGAGAGCGTGTCAGCTGCTGGCTGCTGCAGAGCTGCTGCTGCAAGCCCTATACACTTTTCCCTGTATAATGTCCATGAAAAATCATAATTTTAACATCATTTAATTTACAATGCCAACTAGTTTAAACGTAAATGTGAAGAGTGGTAACCAGAAAGCACATGTGCTTTATTTTACCCAGCAAACGAGAGAGAGATAGAGAGAGAGAAAGAGAGAGAGAGAGCACTGTTGAAAGATACTGTCCCTCAACCGGCTCACTTCACTCACTTGCTCTGGTAAAAATAGGCGAGACCTCGACTCTCTAGTGAAGCGTCGCTGCACACGCAGCTGAGACACGCAGCTGAGACACGCGGGAGACAGGCAATGTGACCACTCTAATCTGTTAACATAGATGCCGAAATAAAAATCAAGATGTTCCACCACACGTATGCAGGTGGTGTGAACAAGCCATCAGAGGGAAATCCAGACAATATTTTCTCCATTATATATGATCCATTTGAATCCAAATCACTGATAAAGTTGCACAAGTGATAAAATTGTTTTTTAGTACAAGAATCAGTGAGACCGGGCTTCCCTGAAAACACTCCGATAGCTAGCCATGCTGTTGGTAGTTAGCTAACTAATGAATCTCGCTTAGAAGTGAGAAGATTGATTGACAGGTGAATGCCATTATATTATTGGTTGAAATGGGTTAGTTCATGCGTAAGTATGTGTAACATTTTGTTTTACAGGAAGACTCAATTATTGGGTTTTGATATAAAAATAAAAATAAATTGAGTTTTGTACATTTTTTGGCACCCATTGTTAAAAGGGGTAGAGATATAAGGTGTAACTTAAAGGGTTTCAAAAAGAATTGTTTAATTTCACCTGGACTTTAATTAGCTCAACATTAAACAACCAAAGTATATATAAAATAGTATCTGGATACTTCTACCACTCATCACAAATCAGAATTGAAAATTATAAATGTCCATGGTATAAAATAATTCTGCATATCTGCAGATCTAGTGCAACATTACTAATCCTTTCTCTCTCTCCTCTCTTCTCTCCTCTCCTCTCTCTCTCTCTCTAATCAAAAAGGAAACTCATCAAAGAAAAGCAGCTTGCTGTGTTGGTGTCAAGGGGTCTTTGTGGCTGTGTAAACCTTCATTTTTCAAACTACATGGCCACTTACTGTACAGGTGTACATTAATTAAAATAGTGTGCGGATGCTTTCCCTCTCATTATACATTTCAGCTCCGGCACCTCCAACAAGCCTTTATTTGGTGAGCAGTGATCTTAACTATTTCCCCTAATATCAAAATGCCACAAAACCGCTATATATGTTTCTTACTTTTGCTTTGGTAGCCATTAAACCAGCTTGCAAACTAGATCTCAAGTTAATTAATGAAGGAATGGTACACAGTTCCTTCTCATTTTTCATTTGCAGCACTTTGCTACAGCAATTACTAACTCTTACATCCAGAACATTACTGTACCAGCTGCTCTTTGCCATTCTGACAGCCTAATTGGAACTCACAGCCCAAAGCTTCTTGTTCACACAGACTCTTTAAAAAAAGACAGTTTTTTCTGTGTTTTTTTAAATATTTTCCTATATAAAACATATTAGATGATGTGGGAGTTGCTCATAGGTTTTGGATATATCAAACTTTGGGCATTTCATCTTATTTACACCGGGCGTTGTTTCAGCTTTATTTAGAATGTGTGTTCAGAAATAATGGGTGTTTAGCTATTCCAGGCTTTTTACATTGATCTCTCTCAAGACATCTTTGTGTGGGTGTAAACTGTGCTCAATGAGAGAGCGGTGCTCTTTTGTGTTTACCCGGCTCTGTAACCAAATGGACAATTAGCAGGTTTTGGGGAGCAGATTAGTGTTTTTTCACAGGGGATTACTCTAGCTGATTTTTTTTTTTGCAATTTGGCAGCTATTTGGGTAGTGGGGAAGGACCTGTTCTTGTGAGCTTTTTGGATAATCTGCCTGAAAATCTTGAGGGGAAGCCAAGGAACAAATTGAGCTATACGTCTTTTTTTTCATTAGTCATGGAAGTTTGCGTTTTAGTGTTTTTACTTTTACCTTTAAATGGTAAGGTTTTGCTTTGCTTGTCAATCAAATCACTTATTGCTGCATTGTCTATGTACCAAGGACACACAAATAATTATTGTACTATAATATCCAGATCTTTTAAAATACAAATACATCATTGTAATAAATTAAGATCATGTGCATTGCATGTGACATGCCTATGTGAATTAATGTGAGTTAATGATTAATTACACCTGTATCATAAACTTTTTTTTACATTCAGATCATTTTTTTCTTTCCACCAGGGTTTGGCTGAGACATATTTTCAGCATGATCAATAACAGATGCATCTCACTCCCACATACCTTAGTTTCTCAGTATGACTCAAAGGAAAGTAATACATAACTAACCCTTGGTGTAAGTGTCAAACTCAAGCTTGAGCTGTCACCATCGCTGTGGCTGTGGGCAGCTCGTGGGCACCGTGTCCCCCACGTTTTCTGCTGATGCCTTTAATGTTCTCTTCTTGCTCACGTTTTTTTTATGAGTCATGTAGAAATAGATTGTACTAACCCTTTCTGTGAGCTTTAGTTTTGCAGTCAACTCAAGATCTGCTGCTGTATACTTAGCAGCAGGAGACAAGGTAATAGAAAACTGCTCATCCTGTGCCAGTCATTAAAACTGGAATCATTACTTTTTATATTTATCCGTACAATGGAGTAAAAATATGTTTGTACAACCGCTGTATGTCCTCTATATTGTGAGAAAGAAGCCAAGAGATTCACTTGTGTACATTATGTGTATCTATAAGTGGTGTTTAAAAAGAGACTACTGAGGAACATTTTTAATTGTTAAGCTTGCAGTCTTTAAAATATCATGAGAAGCAGGTAAAGGTGTTAGGAAACAACTGCTTAGAAATACCAGGTGTGCCAGCTAATATCTCAGCTGCATTAATTAGGCTGATGATGTCACAGGGCTAAACTCTTGGTAAGCTAGAATAATCAATACATACATAGAAGCTTTAAGATCACTGTTCGGAGAAGGTTTGAATCTGCTGATTGCAAATGTTTCTTTAAGGGGGTAGCATGTCCCAGTATTTACTTTGATCATTTTTATACAAGTGTTGAAGCCTTTATGGCTGTTGCTCTTTGGAGCCAGCTGCAGTGACATCCTGCGAGTTGAGCTTAGCTTCGACTCGTCAGTAGCAGGAAACAACAATGGCAACTCTCTGAAAAGATTTTAGACGACAAATACGATGTATTTGTATGTATTGATTCATTGATCAGCACTGCCTAGTTTGAATGTTTGATCTGAGTTTTGTGAGGTGTTTTTATGGCTAATTCAAATAACTGTAAAATGATCTTGGATGTCGTGTAGGTCATACCTCACTAGTGAAAGGGTGAAAACAAAGAAGAAATATACTAAAGAAGATAAACATGTAAGGGATTTTCCCAAACAGGCCGTTTACTCATTTCATGATTTTCCTTTGCAAGAAACTATGAATGCGTCTTGTTTACTTTGAAGAACAGAAGCCAAGATCAACCTAGAAGCATTCTGCCTGGCAACACACAATGTTTGATGCTTAGTAGCATGTTAAGGCTGCCAATCCCTGTGGTATTATTTGTCTATGCTAGATACACTAAGAACAGCAACAATAGTGATTTATGTGTGTTAAAACGTTCAATTTAACACTGTGATCTAAGTTTGAATATGATATAGCAGATTATGCTATGCCTTTTAACACATATTTCATCACCTTGTGTGCTTAGCCATTAACATGCCCCTTTGTTGAATCACTGCATTCTTTACATCATGACTCTCTATTCTGAGATGCTGCCCGCTAGCACTGTGAGTGATAGCCAGCAGTAAACAAGTCCTATCCTCAGCCAGATAATAGTCTTCCCGGCTGTGTGTATCTTACAGCTTTCGGGGGGGAACGAGTCCTCCTTGCTGTGCCAGTTGTGATATTCTGCCAGCACTTTCCAGCTTAAACCCTCCACAGTATCCCAACATTACTCCTTTCCAAAACACATCATTTACCCCCCGACACCCCTGTCCCTCCGAACCCCAGCAGGTCCTTTATTCTGCTTACCCACAAGATGCACATGACTGCACATACACGCAGCTTGGCACAAATTATGCAAAAATAAGCTTCACAAAAACCCTACTTACATAGGCCCATGTTCAAGTGCACACGCACACACTACTTCGAGGACTAATGTCTTTTGCTCCAACATTGCTCTCCCCCTTTTCAAAACATATGGGTTCGGGGCTTCTGTGTCTTTTGAAAAAATAAATGTGAAATGAAAAAGACAAAGCCATTATGAAGGAGGAAGTGCCATGCTGTGCTATCACTCTCTCTCTTGATGTGAGGGGGGCATACGTGTGTTTATAGTTGCGCTCTGCTCGTTCAGTTCCCCCATAGACAGTCATCCTTTGGAAAACTGCCATACCGACTGCTTGGCTGTTAATTTATTTGTCTGGCAGCAGCTTCATCCTCCGTCCAGTTTCCTACTCATCTTTATGCTTGCTCCTGATTAACTGATCTCATAAAAACCTTAAACATGCTTCAATAGCCCAGTGGGACACTAACAGCTCTGTTAGGTTCCCATGAATGTCTGGAAGAAAGTAGTAATGGCTGTCAAACAGCAAATTATAAAAGTAACGAAAAAATAAACAAACTAGTGGTATTAATTAAAGGAAAAAGGAAGTATGGTTGACCACTTGCTGCTGTTTTAAGTAATTACAGTGTGATACACTCCGTTGTTTCCATGTCATCCTTACCCTTTGCTCATATTTCATCCCTGACATTTGCAAAATGTGATGTTTTCCCTCGCAGTTGTCGAAGGAAAGCATCAGAAACAGTATTGCTGTGGTGTATTCACAGGGGAGGTTAACTATAATTCACAAACATTGATTACGGTAGCTTTGGTGAGCCTGCTCTGTTCATCAGGTTTAATAAACGTCTGAAATGTATCAGTCCATCACAGGGCAGTGTTATGAAAGCAGGCAATTGCTCACATACGGTAGACCAGTGTTTAATCAAGGTACAGTACCACACAGCATGGTTCATGTGTCCTACTGACTTTGGTGAACCCCTGTTGTTCCTGCTAGAGCCACCATGAGGTTTACATTTTCTACTATTGGACTAATTCTATTGGATGATTGGATTAATAAGATTGCCATAAAATTTTGTTCATGTCCCTGTCAGGATGAATTGTAATCAGTGGCGTTCCCAAAACTTTTTATTTGCGGCCATCATCAGGTCAAGATTACTTTAATCTGCAATCAGCCTCAATTATATTTATATATTTAGCTCAAAGCACTGCTATGCCTAAACCTATGGAATTGTAATTATGGTGAATTGTGATGCTTTGGCTACATTGAACAATGCACGCAGACCATTCGTGGAGTGGATGTGCCTCAGAATGTCTTTTTGCTGGCTACACCTGAAGCGTACACACGGCATATATAAGGTTGTGTGATGGATGTGGAAAGTAGGGGTGTTGAGGCTGCAGCATCTTGTAAAAGCAGACATTATCAAAACCATTAATTGATTAAAAAAAAGTGTGTGATGCAGACTTTCAGCAGAGAGAGAGCGAGCTCAACAGAAAGAAAGAGAGAAAGCTTGTTATTGAGCGAGAGAGAGAATATGGACAGAAGTGTTGATGTGATAAAAACTTTCTTTGATCATGAAGCCTAATGTAACTCTTCTCTAAGCTATTCTGTGGTTTATCAGTGAAGTGTATGAACCGTTCTGCAGACTGGCGTGTCTGTAACAGTGACAGACAGATCTGCATTACATATGCTTGTCTCACTGTGCTGGATTATTATTAACTATGATGAACTGGTCATTTCTGCCCCGGGGCGCAACCCAACTGTGACAGACTTTCAGTGTCCTGTGTGTGTGTGAGTGGCAAAACAGGATGGCGAGCTTTGGTTTCAGGGTTGTGTGGGATTGTGTCTTTAATTTTTGGACAACAACACAGCGATATGAAACTTTTTACCATGTTTGCAGACTGTAGGCTGTAAGGGATAGAGTTAAAAAGCCGCCCATCATATCCCTGTCATTCAGTCTGCTATTTCGATCTCTCTTGTCAGAAAATATAAACACTTTATGACCCATTTCTGAGTAAAAAAATATAAATAGAAGACTGGCCTATTTTTACATTTGCGAAGCTGATCTCTGTGGAACATACGCACACTGCTCTATCGCCCGGTGTAGCCAGTTTAATTGATTAAAGTGGAAGCGTTGTGTTGCAGCATCCGCTCTGCGAATGGTCCGCATAAGTTACTTGTTCACTGTAGCACAGAAAATGTATGTACTTCTTCCGATAAGGGTGTCACATATGAAAAGCTTAATATATGTTGAGTGAAAGGCAATGAGAAACTGTGTTTTAACATTTAGTTTTGAGGGCTTGTTGGACAAAATGGGTTCAATTTGGAAGATTTGGTACAGACCAAAAGATGTGGGAAACTGGCGACAGAACAAAAAAGGCAAAACAAAGACATCCGCACAGAAACACAAACCATAAAAAAGGCACAATGCAGAATGATACTTTTGATAAGCTTTTGTGGGTTCTAGTGTAGGAGGTGCTGTCAAAGGGGTTCACCAGAGCCATCTTTAAATAGAATTTAATGAAGCGTTTTGTGTTAGAAATGAGACTAAGCAGCATCTTTGTCGCAGCCTGATGTGGTGAACGGAAGAAAAACAGAATGTTTTATATCCCCTTACACAACATTTGCATATCAAAGCTACCGATGTTTTCATATCATTACAGTGTTTGAAGTGGGCAAGTGTGGTGGGATTATTTGATAAACAAATCATTGGGACTTTAAAATCAGATGTCAGGTATTCCAGATTTTTCTTTGGTCTTAAGCGCAGGTTGCAATGTAAATCTGCATCACAATAGCCTCGCTCACAAACCTCAAACAAAATGACTCATTAGAATTCCAGTGGCAAGAGCCAATTTAGTGGGAGATCATGCAGGAAGACTCTCTTTAAACTCATGAAAAAATCACTGCTTCTTGCAGAATTCATAGGCCATTACTAAACCAGTTGAATAAATATGGAGGAATTTAATATATTCCTTACTGAGGATCAGGAAGTAGGAGGAATGGATGTTCTGCTTGTATGACAGGTATACTGTACTGGGTGCTTAGTTGCCTGTAATACAGATTATAGTATACGTTGAATATGTTTTGTATTTGTACCGCTATGCTTGAGGTTTTCATTTAAATGGATATCGTCCTCTTGGATATCCTAAAACATTTATTTATTTTTAAATCCAAAGTGCAGGAGAGGAGCCAAACTAGAGTTTAAAAAATGAGACAAAGTACAATTCACAAAGTGGTGACTAATGACTATTTTCATTATCAGTTTATCTGATATTTTCCCAAATAATAATTTCACATGCCCAATTGGTGACATCTTCGAACTGCTTATTTTGTCCAACAGACCTACAGAGATTATATGTCAGATTATATAAACAGAGAAAATTCCCTCACTTTGAGAAACTGGAATCTGTAAAGGTTTAGTGATCAAAGATAATGGCAATAAATGGCAATAGAATAATCTTCAGTACTTGAATCCTTAATTGTGTGACATTTGAATCATTTGAACTAAAAATAATTTCAACTGTTCATTCATCTCACAAACTCTCCAGTGCTGTAGCTGGCTCACGCTGCATAGTATTCTATTTCCAGATCATCAGATCGTCACCTTACTGGTAACAATAGGTGGAGTTAAAATTACAAATTTGTGACTTTAGAAATGTTGTATTGCAGAAGGTTTTTTCTTCTTCTCTCCTTCATTATATTTCTGATTATCACGATCCATCAGATCAGATTTATCTTTCCGGGAACCACTGAACTAATTAATAAGTCAACTAATTGTTTCAGCACAAGTTCATTTATTTACAGACGGTTTGTTCAATCCAACAGCTCCCTCAAAATAAACATCAAAATATGTCATTCATCCATGCCCTCAAGAAGTGTATTTTATTCTGATTGTAAATATGTTATTTTGGGGCACTGGTCATTCTTCGTTGGAGGACAGACTCGTTCAATCTCTGTGTTACATCTTGCATTGCCCCATTCATTTAGAATTAGTTTAAATGGTCCCTGTGCATAAAAGTGGAGACTGATAAATAATAAATAAAAAAACTATTGTCCATCCTCGAAGTTGTCCTGACTGTCAAAAAGCTTGAAATTGCTTGGAAATTAACACCTGAAGGCATTTCAACTCTTTCAGTATTTTAACCTGCCCTGGTAGGCTCCTGAGACGGCTTGCTGATATATGCACCTTGTCACTCTTGTGGTATTCACCCTCAGGTGCCTGCAACTAGACCCATACAGTAATTGTCAATCATTTATCTCTTTCTCGACACGAGAGGCTCACAGCTATGTTACATCATGAACTTGGCTGAGAAATTTGGCAAAGACTCCTCTTGGATTCGGGCCAACTACAGAGGAAATTGAACAATTATTAAAGAATGTTATGTTCGTTGTGGGAGTTATAGTGGCTTTTTCTTCCGCCAGCTTCAGTATGTGAGTATGTTCTTTTGTGTTAGTATCCTTCACCTTCAACCAGATTAACACAGAGGGTTTTTATAGAGCCTTATTCATTTCAAAACCTCTATTAACATTAATTAAGGCTGTCAGTATTTGTGTATTATTACTCAAAATATCACTTTCCTTCCATAGTAGCATGGCTTTGCACATCCAGACCTCAATGTTTCAGATCGAAAGCTGCATGCTCTAGGTTAATATCATACGAAGGGCACTGTGCACATAAAGACAGCTGACAAAAAACCTAAACAAGACTAAATAAATAACTGAGGAAATATTATGAATGACGTATGGCAATTATTACAATTGAATCATATGCTATGGCCTTCACAGTCACTAGATTTCAACCCAAATTAACAATGAATGAAGATTTTGGAGAGCCATGTTAAATACACAAAGGAACCTCTTTATGAAGAATGGTGTTCAGTAACTCCGGGCAGTTTGTCAAAAAAAAAAGAAGCCCAAAATGACATTGTGACTCTCTAACCGATCTAATTTTAGGAGTATCAGCATTGGGAGGGTTAGTTTATTTATTTAAGGTCGGACCAGAACCAAAGATCGCCGCAGAAAAGACTCAGCCCTGGCACATCTCCAGCTCTACCAGTTGAGCCACCATGGCGCTCCATGGACAGTTACTTTAGAACTGTAAGTCAATACAATAACTAATTACCTAGTAACCTAATCCAAATATCACAATATTAAACTGATGGAACTTGATCACTTTCTATTACTTCTGAATAACCTCAACACCAAATATACAAATAAAAAATTATCAATAAGTTGGCATGTACAGACAGATCAGAACAATGTAACTTTCTTATTTGATTACATAACTCTGTTACATGTACTATTTTACACAGATCACAAAATTCATTCCTTCATTCACACTGCTGCATACCACTTAAGTACAACACTATCTAACTCTACAGGCCAATCAGAATTTGCTCTGTGTTTATTTCATAAGTGAAGTTGGCAATATTCCAGTTGCAGTTTTAGTAATTAACCTTGTGTGTCCAGGCAAACTCAGACAGACAAAACATCTTTCAAATGCTGTAGAAATGTGGAGGGAGTCTTCTACTGTGAAGACAGAGAATCTTATGCACAGCTGTTTTTTAATAAAATGCCATTTGTTAATCGTTAACGAGGTAAGCTGAATAGCATCAAAGCTTGTTCTGGCCACTTTGTGCTCATAATGCATTCATACATGCATATGCTGTGAAGCTATGAGATTAAAGTGACTTAATAAATTAAATGCTTTTGGCACATGTATGTAAGTCAACTGTACATTCATTTTATCTTAAAAGGAGAAGAATTCATAACCCTGGGAGTGTGGCTCAAACGTATACAAAGCCTGTATATATAAAATTTGATTTGATAAGTGTTAAAGCCCAATGTGAAGCTGATGGGCAGAGGGCACAAACGAGACAGGAGGAATGAATATGAGAAATGTCTAATGGGAGTATCTGTAAATAAACCTTGAGGCTTGATTTTTCCGTGGCTCCAGTGAGTAATTTAGCCCAGACAGAAATCCATAAATGTGACAGATGAAGAAATGATGAGGAGTGATGCCTTTACCTGTATTAAAACAACTGAACTATATGAGGCCTCTCCATTTATCATACTGTGGCGAAGAACACACTGAAAAATCCTGTGCCAGACAGAAATCTGCTGCGTTAGTTAACGATTGAACATATTAAACTATCCACAGCGGCATTGTTGATATGTTATTAGATCATTTATTGCCTATTTATGACCTAAAACATCTTCCAATTTCGTTATAGACCTTTGAGACGATTGGATACTCACAGCTGTCCTTTTGATGTGTATTGTTGAATGTAGTGAGATAACTTTCTTTATCAGAATTTGAAATTAAATAAAAACTCTTAGAAAACTTTAAAAACAAGAATGGTAAATTGTGCAGTACATTTAATATTATTGGTGAATATTCTCAGGAGATCCAGAAATTTTATTCAGTGTTACTGTTTCAAACCTGTCTCCTGAACATGACTTCATATACTACTCACTTGAAACAGAAACTTTTGTTTTTTATTATTAAATGTATTTTTAAAGTTCCATGATGTTAATAATGAACACTGCACTGCCAGTGTATTTTACAGATCTTTTTTTTTAACTCATTATGTTTTCATCTATAAATGTATTTATTTATTTACCTATTTATTCAATGTAATGCGGTTCAGGTTTAGCAGTCCTGCTGGATGCTTAAAGAGAAATACTGGATTTTACTGTTAAAGGAACTCTTGACCCCCTCTGACTGCTGTGCTGCGGCTAACAGAAGAGAACAGCAGGCCTGGGACCCTGGGATTTTGCAGAGGCCTGAACCCTGCAGCACCCCAGCAGCAGCCGGGTCCAGTACCTCAGAGGGTCTCCCTTCAATTAACACCCAGCTGTTTTCTAAAGCAGTGTGGGGATCAAGGCCACCTTGGCCTTCCTCTTCTGCTACATCCAACACTGACACACCTCATAGCCTAGCCCCACACAGTGAATCTATACTGTGTGCTTTCATATCATTTGTATCAAGAAACGCATTTGTTCCAAACAGCGTTGGGCTAAACATTAGAATTTACCAGCTCTAATTAATTTCAAACATAATACACAGTAATTGCTTTATATATTACTCCCTCAAAGCAGTAATTACCTGCACCACTTGCTACCAAATATTTCCATTATCTTCTAAAAACTGGTGATTGCATATTGAATTTGAGCATTTAACAATGAAAGACAACAGCAAAGAAGCCTACATTACCCAGTGTGCAAAATCTGAAGCAATAAGAGGCCAGGAGAGGAGGCAAACTGCGAGTCAGGCAGTATGCGTTAAGGAGCTTAGACAGATGGGACAGGCTGGATCACAGCCATGTAAGGCCTTGTAGGTGAGGAGCTGCATGCCTGCTGTAAGTGCAGAGGAGGGCCTGACCTAATTGACTGATTTAGTACAAATTTATATACCTAGTTGCCAAGGCTGGAAGCTTTCACATCACCAAAGGGAATGACGGGAAGAAATGGATCCAAATAGGCTGGTTAAGATGGACACTGTCTGGGAGACTGGTCAAACTGGGCCAAACAAGAATGGCTGCACTGAGAAAAATCTTTTATTTTAGTGAATATTGCGACCTACAGCATGTTGTAAAGGGAAGCAGGGTTGTTTACGAGTTTTGCATCAGTCAGAAAATTTCTGTCAGCACCACATTCCGGTAACTTAATGAACCACAAGCTCAGGTCTAGTGGTACTAATTCACTGAAAGGCTTTAGGTTTCTATGAGGATATTAACCTTAGCATGCCATTTTAAAAAATATCTTTAAGGATCCACTAATATAGGGTCATCTGAGAATGTTGATTTTTTAAGTGACTCATAAACTTTAATTTTATGAACTCCAATGAACCTGCCATTTATTTTAAAGATGGAGCATAAAATGGAAAGCCAAAATATTGAGAAAATCTAGCTTTAAACCTGCCGGCAGTAAAAACAAGCTGTGAATACAGCATTGGCATTTTGTTACCTTTTAAAGTTGATACAGAGGAACGTTGTTGGAGTTATGTGCCACAATGTCAGTCCAATACTCATTCTCCTTTTACCTGGTGATGGTCTCCAACAACTCCTGAGGGAAATATCTGACTGTTAAATATTAAATGCTCCACTATGTTTACCAGCTATTTGCTAACGATGCCTGTCTGCTGTTGGTGCGGCTGGTATTGATTGTATCCTATAATCAGTTTTCACAACTTTTTTGCTGAAAACAGGTTCCTGCTGTGGCTGATGTGACAATAAGTGTGGCAAGACAGAACCAAAACAATAAAGTTGTGGTCCAGAAAACCAAAACAATTGACTAAAAGATGCCACAAAGCTCCATAGGGTTGAGAGAAACTGCAGTTGGACGATCATTTACCTTCACATAAAAGTAGTCATGATCTATTTTTAATGGGCTACATTTAAATATTTTTATACCAGCTTTAAGGATAGAATATGTGGTTTCCAGTTAGCAGAATTTACAATATAACCAAGGATGGTGGAAATACTGTAATTCAGCAGAATCTTTCTACTCTGGCAGTCTTACAGAAGACAATTTGAAGCACATCTACCTCTACAGTAGCAGTCACTTGCCTGGCTCTCAGAGTGGGGTTTATCTGAAATAAAATTTAAAAGACCTAATTCCTTCTCTCTCTTTGTTTTGTCCTTGCCTTTCTCTGTGTGTCTTATTTTGACAAGGATCAATGCAACCATATCCCAAATACACTGACAAATGTCTTGTTGGTAATTTTTAGCACAGCCTGGAGATAAATGGGTGATCGTTCTATCGCTGATGTCATCTGCAAACAGAAAATCATCCTTCAGTGAGTTGTGCCGGGAGAGTTTTGATTGACAGGTGTGCCCAGCAGGGGTTTGTCCTGGGGGCTGGATCTTTAATGTTTTCTCACAATCTAGATTGTTCTTTTTTTCAGGTGCGGAGAGGAGGGAATAGCAGATAATAATAAAAAAAAAGCACAGCGAAAGAAGGAGAAGTGTGCTCTGCATCTCTAAATCCCATTTCAACATTTTCTTGACATAATTCTTCAAAAGAGATACCCTCATGTTTGACTCACGATTGTTCTTAGCCATCTTCATTGAAGTGTTTATTTGAAAATCATCACCGTGCAGCTGTCAAAGCTGTGGTTTAGTGTGTCATGCCTCTATTCAGTCTGTTATCAAATGACTTAAGTGGATTCACCAGTTAATCATGCATCTCGTCCCTTAAATGTAATACGTTAAAATGAAATACCAGGCAATAAGACAGTCTGTCATTCGTTTTCACTTTTCAAATCAAATACACCATTAAGCTCTGTCCACAGGCTATAATAACTTCAAACAGCTTTTGTCCTTCCACTGTCCACGAGGAGACAGGACCAATGTTGTAGCCAGTGATGCAGGGTCACAAAAGACAAGACAACCATACTTTTCCTATTTTCTGCCTTTCCATGCTCCATCGGAGAGTGTGGCTCTGCTGCCACAGCTCCCATCCATCATTCTCTCCTCGTCTTTGACCGTGATCATCATCCTCCATGCTTCCTTTAGTCTGCTGTCCCTGACAGGAGACCCCACTTCCTTTTTTCTCACACTGATCTTTTACCCTTTTTTCCTTTATTATTTCTTGCTTTCACCTTTGCTTCCTGAAATTCTGTCAATTCACTTGGACAGGTTTCTCTAAACTTCTTTAACATTCTCTGCTATTTGATATCAAAAACATGTTTAGCTCAAAATGTGTTTCTAATCAACAAGCATCTGCTCTGAAACTGTGGATCATTTAAATTGATCATTATCGTAATAAAACAAGACCATTTCTAAATGTTCTGATTGATTAAAAATTCAAAATCTGGTTGACGTAATGAATATTGTAAATTGCTTTTTTTCAAGAGCGACATAGAAAGTGGCATTAAGTCGAAAACATCTAATTAAACACAAAGTTGGAAGCGGTTTAAATGCAATCAACGGTTATTCACAGTAAATAGGAGTTTGAGCTTTTCAACATTTCCGTCTCTTGATCAGCAGGATAATTGACTTGTTTATTATATAGAAATTCTTTTCAAGAAAAAGTCTCTTATTTACTCTTTTTTTTTCCTTTTTCACCTACACCGACGTGTATGTCTCACTGCGAATATACAGTATTCTTTGTCAACGAAGAGATGCAGGGTGAAAATGTCAGACACTTTAATTAAAAGTTGAATTGTGAGGTCATTGGTCAGGTAAATAACCTTGTACCAATCGAACCACAGATTAATTTTTCCATTGTGACATAAACTGAACTTTTATTATGAAACATAAGCCGTTGCGTAAATGGTTGCATCTCTCCTTTGGTCACCTCAGTAACTGTAACCTCATAATTTTGCCCCCAACTGGGTCAAACAAAACCCCAAGTTACCTTACCCAAAGATCTCCATGCTGTCCGTTGGGGGCAAATGCACCAAACTCCTTTTTACAACAGCAACTTAAGAGCCTGCCTGAGATTCTTAGTTAGCACTAACCGAGAGTAAATAATTTAGTTATCGCCATCAGCTACGACACAAAATCTTCCAGCAAGCTTCAAAAGCAATAAGAGCAACAAAGCAAGCTGGTGTTGAGATTCTGAGTCTGCAAGTAGAACAGGAGCGACCAGCTTCTTCTCCAACCTGCACCATCAAAACACTGCACTGCAGAGACGGCTTTCGACATTGGAATAAACTCTTCCCAGCCTGGCTCTTTAAAGCTACAACGGAATCATCATGGAATGGTATCGATAACTGGGCATAGCATAGCATTTACAGTGTATACAGCTACACAGGACCGCTTAACTTAGTACATGTACTGATTTGGTTTTTCCCTGAGGTTTATTATTGTGATCTTTTTCATAGTTAGTTTATTGTGTAGTTGGCTCTGCCACACCGCTAAGTTGATGTTAGTATGATTCACACAGAACCTGCCATCATTAACCTGCACAGATCACATACTTAGAATTGATCTTAAACAAAGTCACACATACCAGGTATGGTGAAAATCACAGCTCCCTCATACTTTCACATGTGTGTTCAAACTTGTGTAATGTAAATGTAAGTGTCCTGACATACGCACAACCATACAGGCACATACATATACTATCCTTTGTTCTTGAGTTAATTACATTTAATTAAATTGTATACTGTGTTTACTATTAATATCTTGTATACTCATGTATTTAATGTTGGACAAGAGTGAATGCTGCAAACCTCTACTATTCAGAAATCTAAAACCTTTCAATGACATGACAATGAAATGGCAGCTGTCTTTGTCTATAACTATCTGGACATATAATAATATAAGATATAAATAATCTGTGTCCGATATCCTCGGTCAAGAACTTCCGCAGTCTAGAGCCCCTGCTGGGAAAGTTGTGTCACCCTCTGTAACAAGGTGAGGTTTGGGAACAGCTGGAAGAACTTTGAAGATCTGAGGGCTCATGGGGCATTAGCAAAAAACACTTTTCTTTTTTTTCTGATATTTATTTATTTATGTATTTATTTGGCGGGAAGCATGGCCATAAGCTCAACAGACTGCTGACTCAGTCTTGGTGGTAGTCTCAGAGGTGTTATTGGATTAATTTATGCTGTTTAGACATCTTTTGCTTTTATAGTGTGGCCAAAAAGAAAAGTAGCCTTTAGAATAGTTTGAACATCTTATTTCATATAATCATTAGGTATATAGTTTCAGTGAAGTGTTGGAACAAGCTGATACAGAATAAATGTTTAAGTGAGATGTTGCCAATAGTGAAACTTCAAAGCTAATTAAGTAATTAGATGTACGGTGCAAACAAGGGATTAAGGCAATGTTACTCATTACACCGCTGCTTACCAAGCTTCAATCGGTGGCTTGCATGACAGTTAATTAAGTAGTCTATAATACAACCAATACTCAAAACAACGACCTTATTAACCCGATATATCAAATATATACATAACATATTTGTAGGTTAAAACTAGCAAATGACTGACCAAATGACTACTCAAATATTTTGAGTGGAACACAGCAACTAGGAAAAAATTGATTGGAAGGTATATTAACATTATCTTTATAATATATTATTATTATTATAAATCCCAGTTGTAGTAAGTATTTTGAATTACTTATTTTACAGGTATGTCATACAAACAATTACCTCGTTCATGCACATCTCTTTATCTTTAATAATGGTAAACCCATGCTGAGGTTTTACTCAGCTTGCTCAGGTAGACTTGAGTTTTGTTTCCTGGTCTGCACTCTAGTTTGAATAAAAATTATTGGGGAACCACAGCTATCAGTGTGAAAGAGCTCAAAGTCCGTTTATTGGAATATTTCTGTGGCCTAATGTTGTGGAGGCAGAGATGTTTTCATACTTTAGACTTTTTAGGAGACAACTGCCAGATTGTCATGCAACTGGAATTAAATTTATTTATGTATTTATTTGATTGTATCTAGAACAAGAGGGAACATACTGATCCAGTTTTCAGATATGCACGTGTCTGTCTGTAACTGAAACGTCTGTTTTTGTTCCAGAGCTGTCTGCTGGAGCCTTATTGTATTTAGACAATATACAGTCAATATACAGTTGACATATTTTGGCTGACCCAGTGGATAAAAATGTTTATTTGTACTATTTATATTCTTACAATAATTAAAATGTTGTTTTCCCTCTTCGGTGTTAACCAGATTACTCTCATAGTTACACCCAGACCCTGGTCTGTGCAGATGCATAGCTGTATTCATTAAATCCTATTAAATGCTAAAATTGCTGCACACTACTCATTATACTCATTATGATGTTTCAGGAAAAAAGTGTCAGCTCATGGCAGCACAGTTTGAAAATTGCTGAAATGTATGACTATTAAAACATTTATTACAGTTATATCCCTGTGAAGTTGTCGGCTAAAGATAGCATATGTAGTATCCCTAGATTTGATTGCGCAATTCAAATACCAATTTATTGTGCTGGCCCCCAAAAAATCTAATGGCTCACTCTCCCACTAATCCTGCCGCCGGGTCTGGTTGCACCTAATAAATGCTGCACTCAGATCCAACTATACAATGCTATGTGATGCTATCACACAGCACGCATGAAGCACCTATACAACAAAGGAATTCCATCAGAATATGGCTGATTTTCACCCCCAGAAGATTATTACCATATTATCATAAAATTATAACAATCTAATGCCTTAAAGGTGGGTTTTTAGGAAGATCTACTGGCAGACATAGAATATAATATTCATAGGTATGTTTTCATTAATGTATAATCAGAAGTGTTGTGTTTTCATTACCTCAGAATGAGACGTTTTTATCTACAGGGAGAGCAAGAGCTACCATCTGTCTACAGAATGGACAAACCAAACCCTGGCTCTAGACAGGGTGTTTAGTGTCTTTGGTGAATTAAACATGGAAGGGTGAAATCAGCAACTACACCGCTAGATGCCACTAAATCCTAAACACTGGTCCTTTTAATTGTGGATTAAACAGATACATGACTAATATTAATAATAAGTAATCTGGCTGCTAGCACAGAGTTAAAAAAAAAAAAGATTAGGCCTCCAAGACAATTACAGGAGAAATTCAGCCCTGGAAAAGTAAACTGCCACAACCTGAGAGAAAAACAAGCTAGATGTTGTGTCAGGTGAGTCACAGTCCCTTTCTGATTTTGCAGGGACAGAGTTTTAGTGGTTATCTCAGAAAGGGCCTGAAACTCTCCAAAGACAACCCTGTGGCCAGGCAACAGTAATATATTGGCTGCTCGTGAAGAAGCTGAAGTCAGACAGAGAGAGTAAAAGAGCTGTCAGCTGAGGAAAAGAAGGCCTGATTGCAGCTACATACCCACACCTGAGCCTCTCTCCGCCTGATACACCCTGTGTAATGCGGATAGATGCACACATGCTCACGCAAAGGTATATGCATAGAGTGCATGAACAGATTATGTATGATCTCTAGGCAACACATACATCTGAGCTTACTTTTATGAGTGTAGGCACACACGCATTTTAATACATTTACATTTTTCATTTTAATAATTTTATGGCTTTCATTTTTTTTTAAGTAAGAGATTTAGAACCACACACACATACAATTTTCCCCTGGCCTTCTGGAAGATGTACATTAAAATCCTCCAGTCTTGCTTCCACAACCCTGCAATGATGCAGTGGGATTTTTTTTAAAGTTGATGAAGATAACATCTGAAAAGTTTTTATTGTGTATCCGACACAGGCAGCAGTAACTCCATTTACTTGTCAAGATCTATATTGAATAGCCTATTCCTATATCAGGTTGGTGTTGGCACAGCAGATTTACCCATACCCAATTTCAAACATCTCAAGAAAATAAGATAAGGTTGCTATTTTCCCAAGCACATTGTCCATTGTTGGTTCATGGATTGCAGTCTCTTATACATGGCTTAAATCTAGTACTGTTGAAAACATATCTTCCGCTAGGGTTGCCGACTCTATCTGACTGCAGTCCAGATAAATTTACAGCAGGGGTTTGGGGGTTTAAAAGATGCAGCAATATCGTGATGTATGTCATTCAACTACTACAGAGGTAGCAAGAATGTGAGGTTGAGTGATCAAGCAGAATGGAGATTGACAGCCACAGAGAGCTACATGAAGATTAGAAAATTGTGGCTCTTCTTATCATTGACATTTGAGTAATAGCTGGTATTAAAATGAATACTACATCAGGGGGCAGAAATTATGCAGTATTGTCGGAAATTACATGATGCTTATGAAGTGCAGTGAAAATTCTTTGTTCACGACTCAAGTTCAAGTCTGTGACACAGGCCAAAGGAGCAACGACACAAAAACGTGTTTTTCATTATTTCCTACTTTAGTGCTGTCCCTCACTTGCCTTTCGAAAATTTCAGTTCTTTACATTCACTGCTTTAGGTCTGCTCCAGTGCAGCATGACTGAACAGCCTATATTTATTAAAGAGTAACTAAACTCTTAAACAAACCCCTTTTTCAGATGAAAACTGAAAAAATGTATATGGGTATTTAGTGTTGCTGTTGATTGACTCAGGTCTAAATCTTGATATTTTGGTACATAGTATTTGAATTCTACATATTGTGCTATAAATATAAGACTTTGACATTGCAATATAATTTTAGTAGATGCTGATCTGGAAGCAAATGTTGTATACAGTGGCAGCTTGCATCACCAAATCAGTTGTATCTTAACGACTGTTGAATGAATTGCCATTAAACATTTAAGGTTCAGTGTGTAACATTAGAAGGTTCTATTAACAGAAATTAAATATAATATTCATAGGTATGCTTTCATTAGTCTATAATCATCTGAATGTAGGAATTGTTTACTTTACCTTAGAATGAGCCATTTTTAACTACAGATGGCACGGGTTGCCTTCCATGGAGTCCGCAATGTTGAACCACCATGTT
>NW_023340095.1:5407131-5408287 GCF_004916995.1 Morone saxatilis | reverse complement strand
GCCCAGAACGGACAAACCAAAGACTGACTGTAGATTACAGCATTTTTTGCTGCCACCAAAGTTTCTCCTACAATTACTGATGCGAGTGGTGTTCAGTTAGTTGCACCACTAGAGACCACTAATTCTACACACTGGTCTTATGGTCATGATTTTAGTGATCCCCTGACTTTTACTTTAGAGCATGATGTTTTGTTATCAACTGAGTCTTCACAACTTTTGGATGAGATTTAAAACATGTAAAGATATAGTGTCTTGAGCAGAGAATGACTCTGCCTCTGCCTGTGTTGCTATCCCTGTGCTTTGTTTACAAAGCTGGTCTGGGTAACCCATGCATGTGAGTCCCTCTGTTTCCAACTGAGTAGGGTGACTGATGACGGTTTTGGTGAGTTTTATTTGGTTTCTGACCACTTTGAATAACGTTAAGATGTTACGAGGATTTGCAAGGTAAAAAGAATGTGTCTGTGGTGGTGAGCAAAAACGATATTACGACTCTTTCTGGTTAAACAAAAGCTCTATCTCTATAGGGATTTCTTTTCATAATGTTGTCAGACAGAATAACAATCTGAGCCTGTCAGTGGCAAAAACAAGCACTTTTAGTAAATATACTTTGTCCCCAAGGATTAGCTGGTTTTGACAGCCTGTTTTGTGGCTATTTATTCATCTAACTCAGATTTATTTCGATTTACGATTAAAGAAAATGACTGGTTTTGACAATGGACAATACAGTGAACATGCTAAACCTACTAAACACCAGCATGTTAGCACTGACATGGTGAACCTTTTAGCAAGCTGACATGTTACAATTTACTGCAGCTTAAAGCACTTAGCACTTAAGAACAGCTACGCACAGCTGCTGGCATGGCTGTAGACTTACAGTATTGTTTATCTCCTCATAAGAGCAATTTCGTCAAAATAGAGACACAAAAGTAAATTTTACACCCACCTGTTAAATCCTTTAAGGGACAAAAATCAAACAAATTTCCCAGATTTAACTTCCATAATTCAGCAAAGCCTTTAGGCAATTCCAGGAATCTCTGTATCTTTACTGCATTTATGTATGACCAGCACTTAATCAAGTTTGAAGACTACATTTGTAGTATTATACAGTATGTTAGCAGAATACAATGTGTTGTGAGAATATGTTAGAATGACATGG
>NW_023340095.1:5402368-5407109 GCF_004916995.1 Morone saxatilis | reverse complement strand
GGGAGCTAAATATCAGGCTGAAATCTTAATCAAAAATGAAAGATTGTCATCAATAATATTTCAACGATAAAAAAGTCCCCTGGATTGATTGAATTGAAGAATGAAAACTTTCTGAAAAAAAGAACTTACTCCATAGATGTCAGTCAAGCAGAAGCAAGTAACATCAATACTTTCAACACAGTTCATTTTTCACAAATCGAGGTTTCAGTGGAGGTCTCCAAGTGAGCAAGGCACCTCAAGCCTTTCCGGGTGTGTGTAATTGAGCAGGACAAGATGAACTGAGTATGGCAGACATCAAGTATCTCTGCAACTCAGAAATGAGACAATGAAATGAACACCCTTCTGTGTCAACACAGCTGGAGACAAGTTTTCTATTTTGAGTCAGGATGTAGTAAAAGTGGTGGAAAGGTTATTTTGACTGAGATTTGAAACTTAGGGGTCATCAGGAGCACACAAATCACTCTGAGTCACAAAGCACTCACAGTTAAGCTCCTTGCTTAACTGTTAGTAGGCATAAAGCAGGGTATTGTTAAGGGATACATGTAATAGAAAACACTGGCAGAACAATCAAGAAGCATAATACATAACTTGAAGATGGATATACCTATTACTCACATGCAGACACGCACAAACTGATTTGCCAGTTGTATATTTCAATATATCAAAAACTTCACAGTGTGTGTTTTTTATAGTGCTTTGTGAGGAGTTGTCAATAACAGTCACTTTGTGTTTTGCCAAAGAGCCGTCCACAAAGACGTACATAAATAATGCAGAGATGGATAACTGCACAGTGCATTGTCACGTGACATGCAGGATAGGACAGTATTTCATGTTTGAAAAGTAAACCCGTCTGGGGATGTGTCATTTGGTAGAGCCAATTAAACATTCTCCAGCTGCACATTATAGCACTGGGGATAAGGAAAATATGGCTACCTCTCATAACACTTTCATGTGCTTGCACTGAATTTATTGGTCAATAAGAAGATTTTTTTTCTTGCGCGCCTCACAGTCTATCACTTTCCAGCTTGCTTGGTGTGCATCCCTCATATCCTTTCATAGCAGTTGCATGCACACCAGTGTTTAGGCAGCATAGAATTGTTCCACCAGCAGCGTGCTTTGAAGCCTTTCTTCACCTCCCACAGTTTCTCATTTACATAAAGACACCTTCTCAGAGGCTGTACACACACACATACACATACACACAAGCATACATACAGACAAACAATTAATATCATTAAAGGTAATGGTGAACCCCTCCAAGAGGCAGTTTGAATACACACCAAAGAAATGCACACTTAAATACAGTAATGATCCGCTATGCGTAATGACATGCATACACATACTGTGAGCAAACCTATCCAAACTACACACTCATACACACTAACAATCTCCCTCGTCCTGCTACTATCTCTGCTGGTGTTCACAATTCCCGTGGAGTTTATGCTTCCGGAACCCAATTATGCCTCACTAGCAAATTAGCCACCATTAGCGGGGCACCAGCATGCATCACCAGGGGAGAAAGAGAGGCCTTTTGCTCATCTTATGGCCTGCTTTCCTGCTCACCAAAATACTGATTAGCTTCTAATTCACTCTAACACAAAGGCAATTGCTGCACCTCTCCACAGTCGCTTGATTGTTGTCAAGTGTTACTTGCAAATGTTAAGATATTAGATGCCTTGTGATTCTATTGTTCTTATCTATAGCTTGTTTAGTATCATTATGAGGTGTCCTATCACTGTATTTGAGGTTGCCAGATATAGGTGAACAGATTTGTGATTGTTGTATGGTGAACACAGTGGAAGACAGCAATTCTCATGCAGGATACCACCCTAAGCCAGCAGTACTAAATAAATGCAGAGGAATGGCGCACTCTGGGCACACATGAATGTAGCTTTTGATTGCCCTTTTAATCACATTTTACTGCTGCGAGATACCTGTTAATTGCATCTTCTTGTCATCTCAAAAGGCTATTAAAGTCTGAGGAAATCTAGTTTCTTTGTATTTAAAGGTTTTATGCAGTGTGAGAGGCCCAGTGTCAGTATACCTACTTATGTTTGAACAAAGATTCTGACCATTACAGCAGAGATAATTACTGTCAGTGAACTTCGATTGAACTGTGCTAGACAAACCTTTTTTACTGCCATGGTAACGACTGTGCGCATAACGGCATCAAATTTGCTACATTTTTGTTTTAATATGTTTGGGTTTTTTTTTAGCTCTACTGCTGAAAACATCAATGAATGATGTCTGATTGGGTTTGGATTTTTAAAGGCTGAGCCAAAATTGTTCAAATTGACAGGATCAAAAGCTTTTGACTACGGCAGACAGATGTTGCGGCCGCTAGCTCCATCAAACCACTCTGTTTTGGTTTTAATCTGTTTTCGGCTTTATTGCTAAACATGTATTACCTATGAAAGAAAAAGCCTACAGTCATTGGAAAAGGAAGTGTTAGGAGAGGAAGAGAGTGGGATAGGAGTCATGCTGGCCCAGCTCGGACTTAAGGATGCTCGTGGCTAATGTCCGGTTTGGACAAAATGGGATTATTCCTGGCCAAACAACGGAAAATCAGAGACTATTGTACCCACATCTTTACAGAGACCTGATCTATCAACATCCCAGATCAAGCACTTGACGGACTGTGTTCTGAGCCAACAGGGTGCAGAACCAGAGGAGGCAGACTCTGTGTTTACGTCGATGATGCTTTGTGCTTAAGTTCAGTCAAAGTGGATGGACACTGTTTCTTTTTATGCAAAGATAAAACCATATTATAATCACTGTCTTGTTTACATTCCCCGAGATGCAAACCAAGCTTCGAATTTTGGTTACAATAACCATTCAAGGCTTTTTGTCTGCATTGTTTTAACTGTATTGTCCAGTTCTGTCAGACAAAGAGCTCTGCTGAGCTATTCCAGGATTGTGTCAACAACAATGGAGGAAGTTGTGCACCTGCAGCAGAAACCTACAGAATCTGTCTCTACTCCCGTCTACTATGTGAGCCTGACTTTTTTTTTAAATGTACTTCTATTGCCCTGGCATCCGACTTTAACAATTACCATATGAAAGGTGCAGGATCACCAACATTACCTCAACAGCATGTTGTGTGGCTGGCCCACACAAACTCACATTAAAGACTGTGTTCACCAGCTCATGTTTTACTTCACCTGCCTGAAACTTATTGATACCTATGGAATAAAATAATATCATTCTCAACTCTTTAAGGTAGTAGCATCCTAAACTGTCAGGTTTTCTTTTTTTTTTGTCATATTTAAATCAAGTGTTAGTACGGTAAATATGGTTCAATCCTTGATCACTGAGATGCTCTGCTACTAACTGATTTTAAATTAATAGCTTTAGACTCTCTTGCTGCACAACAAAACAACCTATGAGAATATTGATCTTATCATTGACTTCTAGAAATAGTTAGCCTTGGAATGAATCATCTTTTCTTATCTCTCTTGTAAAGACATTGTATCAGTATATACCCACCTAAATATACATATAGATTTACATATAACTATAATTAGAAGAGTGATTATTATTATTGTTATTATCCATAAATTCAAACCCATGGCAGCTGCAGCAAGGACTCCTTAGATACCTTAGTATCTGGGGCACCAGCTCCATTAGGTGAGCTACCAAGAGGTACTTGTTTCTATTGTGATTTTTGTTAGTCCTACATTTTGCTGTGTTCTCTTTTTCAGCACCACTTTCCACTTATACACTTGAAAAAACATCAAATTAGGAATTCTTCCCAAAACTGAAAACTTTTATTTTATTTTTCCTGTGTCTTTAATACAATGACATGCTGATATTTCAGTCTTTACAGTATCAGGTATTCACTCTCTCTTGGCTTGAAGTTATGGCTGTGGTCAAATAGTATAAATGTTTTATACAATTAATTCGTATTTGTTGACATACAGTATTCCAGTAAAATCCAAAATTGTCAACCTGTTGGTGACCTTAAGTCAGGGAATCACCAAAATCAGTAGAATTCATCCTCTAGGGGCTAACAATATTTCAGTCTGCACCAAAATGGTAGACTGACTGACCAACCAACCGACAGTCCAAAACTGACTTCCCTAGAGAGCCACTGTGGCTAAAAAGTATCAAAGCTTACATTCTGTAGAAACCACTCAGACCACTCATGCAGAATAAACCACTTCTCCACTGTCAATGCACATGCTTAGTATTTTCTATTGGCCTATGCTCAGACTTTACAGTATTTACATGTATCATTTGCAAACGCTTGCCAAGCACTTTACTCAAGCTAAACCTAAGCTACCTAGCTTAACATAGTTCCAGTAAGCTAACTTGAGCTATCTAGTTTAAAGGACCAGTGTATAGGATTTAGGAGGATATATTGGCAAAATATTGACATATAATATTCATGATTACATTTTTATTAGTGTATTATCAACAGAAAATAAGAATGGTTGAGTTTTTAATTTATTTATATATAATGTATATATTTAGTATTTTTTTTAATAATTTTAACGCATCATTTCTTTAATAATGTATCAATTTCTCAGTGTCTTCCCTGGTCCATGTTCTCCATATATGTTTAAAATGTATCTATAATTTTGTCATCCTGATTGTCCGCATTGTAATTTTACTATGTTGCTCTATTCTGTACACACAACATCTACTACTGTTGTTGCTGTACATCTGTTTGTCTCTCTCTGTTTCTTTCTTATCTGTTTCATCTCCTCTCTCGTCTCTCTCGCTAGCCTTCTCTCTTTCT
>NW_023340095.1:5372236-5402268 GCF_004916995.1 Morone saxatilis | reverse complement strand
AAATTGAATTGAATTGAATTACTTGAAAGATGGTAGGATTGTAGAAATACTTCAATAATCAATATATGTCATTTTTTAAAAGCCACACACTGATTAAGGATAATGGCTGGCAATAGCTTGTTGAAACATCAGCAGCAGCTGATGCAGGTCAACCATCTTTTAATCAGCAGGAAAGCTAAATTTTAATCATATACTTTGATTGACAACAAATTTACACATCTCACACAACTTTGCCCTTGCAGTTCAATTTATTTTGCACACATTACCTATGTAAATTGGATGTGTTTGAATTCCTCAAACATCACTTTTTTAACTACTTTCAACTCAATATGTAGCACACTGCATTGTTTATTAATGCATAAGCAAGCTATATAACCCTTGATTTATAGTATTTCTATATTTTTTACCCTCATTTTTGCCTCGAAGGAGACAAACGCTGCTTAACTGAAAACTCACTCCACCCTATGCCAATGTGTATACTGAATATTCCTCTGAAACACATCTGTCAGCATATGCAGACAGCAGGAGCTCTCCTTTTATCAAGTGTCACGTTGGATGGTACTCTGCAATATGAAAATGGAAAGAAAATATGATTATCCTTAGCTTTGTTGTTGCACATTAATTATGCTTCAAAGTGAGAGCAGCAATGGATAGTGAGATGATGGATTTAAATAGATTCCAGGGTGAGTGTTGAATGAGGGTGTTTGCACACTCGTTAAAGAAAGCGGTGGTGTCACACAAATTTGTTTATGAGTGCAAAACTATGATTGTACTGTTGCAGCCTAATGAAGACCACGAAGACCAGTGGCACCCTTGATGAAGACAAGTACTCCAGGGGTCAGACAGTAACTGACAGCTTTCTCTTTGAACCCCATGCATCACAAAGTGACTGTGGTCAACCCGTGGCAGAAATGTTAGTGTACATATGTGCTTGTTCTACTGCAGTAAATCACTAAAATGAGACAAACACAGCTTGACCATTAGGAAGTTGCGGCTCTGTTAACAGTTACATGCTGCTGCCGGCTGCCCTGGTGTGAAAGTGAGACATCATTCGGCTTATGATGGTTGTAATTTGCAGTAAAGATAAATGTGTGTGTGTGGGTGTGTGTGTGTGTGTGTGTTCTGGATTATCTGGTTTAAAACTTGCGCTGTAGATGTGATTAAGAAAAGGAAAGGCACTATTCATTTTCATTCATTTTTCACATCAACAACAGATGTTGCCTAAACAGATGTTTGGCCAAATTCACCTCAACTTGAGGTACATTTGGACAAAGCAATTGACTGTTTCCACTTAGCTAGGCAGTGGTCAGTAAAGTATGATTATGCTGGGTAGTTTCCATGCGTGATTGTGTTCTATCATATGAATGTACAGCAGAAGACAGAGGTTATCCATTTTGGTGTATTTTTTGCACCCATGCTTTTAAGCATTATTTCTTAAAAAGAGAGAAATAAAGACATAAGAGACAGTCCTCATCAGTCTTTTGTCTAAACAGTTCAGATGCTTAATGCAACCTATGTTTAGATTTCCCTGACTAGTGACTCCTTGTGGCTGTGTATGTAACGGCTGCAGACGTGAATTATGTCTATGTCTAATTCTTTATGTCACCACAAAACCAATGAACAACACTCAATAATGGTTTCTTTTTTGTAACTTAGAAGGCGATCTTTTCCTTATTCTAACAAAACCACTTCAGATACCTAAACTTAAAGGTGAACTCCACAGATTTTACACATCAAACTTTGTTTACAGGTCTTGAGGACGTACAACTGCATACGAGAAAAAAAGAAAAAAGAAAGCCTTTTCTGGCTCCGGTTCTGTCTTAAGTGATGTCACTTGAGTCAGAAGTATTCTTTTAAGCTGTTTTCAGACAGGCAGAGTGAAAGAAAAAACGCAGCCCCCTTTTTAATGAGACCACTGTGTTGACAGTATAGTGGACTAGAAAAAGAAAAAACTGTGCTGTCCAGAAAAAAAGTTCAAATAAAAGTTGTTTGGCTTTTTCTGTTTGGGGGATCATGACTGGGATCATTTTAAACTCAAACTGAAGCAGAGAGGGATCAGTCATGTAGTCATGAATGATTTTGTTTTAATGCTACTTCAATGTATTACTTCATGACCTGTATTGTTCTGTCTTTTATTGTTTGTTTTTGTCTGTTTTTAATGTACATACTTATTTTTTTATTTGTTTTGTACTTTGAGGAATTATATGTATTTTCAAGGCCCATCTAGGGACTGACATTGGAAATAAGCCTGGGCTGTAAATGCTGTGTGACATTTATTTATGCTACATACTTTCCCCCTATACAACTAAACAATAAAATTAAAATAAAATGTGTAAACTGGATTTCCTGAATTTGTATTAGACAGGAACATTGGTTATAGATTTTGTCATAAAACTGTAAAGTTACGTTGTTTTGGCCTTACGGAATTCATAATTTGAAAGAACCCAAACTCCAAGGACTCATCCATCAGAATTTCATCACTGCTCTCATCACCCTTTTTTTTTTGTAATTTTTTACCTATTTGGCATACCCGAATGGAAAACCTCATAACAGAAGAACTGCAAGGCCAAAATGCCTGTGGGAGGCTTTATTTGAAAGGTAACTTCTAGAATATGTGTATCATTTGTTCTTTTAATGTTCAATATAGAATCCAAAATCAGAAAATTAAAAAAACAATTACTTACTTTGTTATTTATTTATAAATCCAATGCAAAAAATTAGCTTAATTTATGATACAACTACATGAAACTTACATGAATTATAACAAAAACTTCAGACAATTCAAACATTATATTTTATGCTCAAGTCAAAAATAAGAAATGAGACTGAGACTAATCTGTGTGTTTGTTTTGCTACGTAAAGCAGTCTGTAATGAGGGACTTTGCACCGTGACACAGTGAAATAGCTTGGCTCCCATGCAACTGAACTACCCAGCATACCCAAGCAAACAGGGAAATGATCGATGAATCATGAATGATTGATATGGCAGAAAAGCTACATAACAGATGCCTTCAAAACAGGAAGCACTTGCTGTGCTGGTTCAATACAGTCATTCATATGTTGAGTTCTGTTTCTTACAGATTTCTTTCTTGAATCAGTACAAATATTTTTAGATTTCTGGGAACTTTTTGGTTCCTGGAAGCAGTGACATGCAGATAATACTGACATACATCTCTCTAATGCGAACATGGATCAGCAACAGAGACCTTTGACACAACCAAGCAAAGGGTATCGGGTTGAACTGGCTCCCTGAGGTCAGAGGTTATCTCAATGGAAAAAGGCTTACCAGACATGCCATAGGGAATGGATAACAGAAAGGCCGGCTCATATCTACCCCTTGCAGATCATTCAGGGTTCATTAAAGGTCTGGGTGTACTTTCAGTCCCCTTGAAGTTATACCACATTTTTTTGTATTATTAATATATTAGAGTCATAAAATATAAAAAAAAATTGCAAATTGAAATCAGTTAGTCAAGGTAAGTTTATATTTAAATCCACTCAAGTTTCCTAACCTCAGTTTTCTCTATAAAACTAAACACTGATTTGTTGTCTCTAGACAGCAACAGAAACCACCTAATTAACTGATAGCCTTAAGCACTTTTGTTTCCCTTTTAGTACATCCTGACAGTGTTGGTTAAATTCATTAGATATACTGGAAAACCAACCTTACCATGATGTTATATTTCATCTTTCCACAATAATTTACTGTTCACCTCAGAGCCTTTCACAAGAAGCACACTAATCAATATCTGCTTCCATTCCCTCTCTCTCTCTGTAGATTTCAAGACAAGTTTAGGCTAAGGTGATACCAGGGATGAAACAAAGTCACTTGAAAGTAATTCAAACTTTGCCGGAGGCAACTAAACTGTCTGACAATGCTGCTCTGTGAAAGAGACGTGCCTCAAAGGAGAAGAGATATAAAGTTTCTCTTCGGGGTTAAAAGGAAAAAAACATCTCTATATCCAAACCTTTGTGTTTTGCAGGTTTTGAGTGAGCAATTGAAGTGTGCATAATCCTGCTGTGTTGAATGTGTGTGTGGATTCACGGTGCTGTGGGGTCGTTGTTATTGCTAGTCCCATGGACCCATAGGCTTGCAAGTTTTCATTATAGCTATCTTAACAAGACCAGACTTATGCCAATTTCAGTTATGTACCTAATAGAACAGAAAACAAGTAGTCCTGGGTCCCAGAGATTGAGACTACTGTAGATGCTATAGATACAATATCTATCTATCCATCTATCCATCTTGACAGACAGATTGATTTATGTATTTATTTCCAAGACAGTCCTGAGTAGCAGCAGACAGTCTTTTAACCCAGAAGTCTTGTTTATCTATCTGAGGCCATTTTCAAAAGTGTGAGGGAAGCACATGTCATCAAGTCAGTACACTTTAGATGTCTACCCACCTGACATACTGTTGATTCACTGTTTGGTGGACAGCTTATGTTTACCTGCTGGAATGTGCTTCTGATGTGCAACCCAACCCATTCCATCTTTCAGATAAACGTCCTCACAGTCGTGTTGCCTTAGGCTCGGTTCCTGTGGAGGTCAGGTCTGGGCCTGTAGCTCTCAGGCTCCAAAGACTCCTGAAAGTCTCAGTCATGTGCCAAGAACTGAAAATGGTTTCTTTTTTCTTGTACTACTTAATTCTTTTTTCCCCTTCCTCTCATTCCTTAAACAAACTTCACAAGTGTTATATGTCTCAGGTGATTGCAGATCCTTTGCAATCACTTGAGACGCACACATTGCGGTTTAATTTGAACAAGCACACTCTGCTGAGTTCTGGGCTAACTTAGGTGGGAAGTTGTTTTCTTGTCCTCAAGGCCCTATCATTTTATTTATGATCCTAGTCATTCCAAGGCATCAACTGGGATGCTCACTTTTCAAAGGGATGTGGTTCTACAATTACTCTTGGCCCTTGTGGAAATACAAAGAATGCTTACATAATGCACATTTGTCTTTTAAGGGAGTGGATGTGACTGGGAATGAAACCTTTGGACTGTGGAAAAATGCATCCTATTAAATGATTTGATGACTGGCCAAGAACTTTTAAATTGAATGGTGTCTTTCTAAAGAACTGGTAGGAGTGAATGTGGAAAAGAGAGAAAAAATAAAACAGAGAACTGGGTGTCTTTGTCAATCGTTGGATCTATCAACAAGTCCTCATACTTAAATCATAAAAAGTTAAGTTTGTCAGTGCCTATTTTCAGAGAGAGCACCTGTTCAACTGAACTGAGCTATTTTACCGGGGGGGAACCTATTGTGCTTTTCATATAATGTAACAGTGTTGGATGTTGATGTACAACAAGGCCAACGACTACTCTGAAGGCAACTTTTTTGTATATGGTTATCTGCTCCAATCAGAGCACGCCCACAAAGTACAGGGATTTTAGTTAGTTTAAGTTATTTTAGACAGTTATATGTCTGTTGCTCAGGTGTCAAGATTATGTTTTTTCTATACAGAAAGTTACACATTTTCAGTTTTTTTCTCTGATGTCCTGTGGTTTCTCTACCACAACTCTCTGGGTTTGACAATTCGAATCATTAGTCGAGAAGACCTCAAGTTGAATTGTATTTTGTCAGTCAAATATTATCTGCACTTATATTTTTTAGCTGTACACAGAGCGGCAGCATGGCAGGCTAAACTTTACAATCCAAGTCTCAAAAGGACCATAAACCACAGAACTGAAGCGGAGAATAGTGACAGTTAACAGAAGGCAGTGTGACGCCGGACAGCAGGGCAGCGGCTTCTTTGGCGCTCTCTGCTCCTGTGATGACTGTCAGTGAAGTCAGCTAAGCACTTCTCCCCCGTTTCCACTCTTTGAGCTAAGCTTAGCTAACCTTCTGCTGGCTGTAGTTTCATATTTACAGTACAAATATTAGGGCGGTCAGTCTTATGTGTTATGTCCTGTTTGGTAGATCTGTCTCCGGTTATCTGTTTCAGGAAGCTGTGACTAATCAGTGGCTGCAGGCCTTAAATGGCCCTTCCTCCACCTCCATCACTCCCTCTCCGCTTCGTTTTATTTCATTTGTGTAATACATTTAAATTTGGTTCATCCAAATTTGGTTTGTCCCTCATGTTACTTCCCCCCTGGGCCAGGGTTATTGCATCAAATGAGAAAGCAAATAAGCCTATTTCCTATTATTCCTTCAAACAAAATACTTTGTTTCCAAGTACACATACACTCCTACAAACCCAATCCCACAAACCTACTCAGGCCATTTGGAATAATCATATTTAAGCCTTTTGGACAGGGAAGGTCCTTTGAGCATATTCAATTTTCTTGTCTGTCGGATGCCAAACATTCTTACACCAAGAACATGTTAAGGTTTTTGTCTATCAAAGCTATTTTACTCTACAGGTCTGGATCCTAGGTAGAAAATTGGTGTTGTTTTTCTTAGTCTGAGTTGACCTTTCCTTTAGTGCCATTATCATCATATTTAATTCATCCAGTAATTTTGTTAATGATCAAATGCCTGCACACTAATGGCATTCTCATCAGCCTCGGCTGTATTTAGCAAATTAGCAAATGTTAGCATGCTAACACATGAAACTATGATGGTGAATATGCTAAACATTACACTTCCTAAATCAGCATTTTAGCATTGTCATTGTTAGATTACTGACGTTAGAATTTAGCTCAAAGCACCACTGTGCCAATACAAGCCTCACAATAATAGTTTTCATTGTTTTGTGTTAAGAGCTTCATAACAGTAACAGGATTAGAGGATGATAAAGAGTACTGTGGCAGCAAATTTAAGTTTTATTTTCAACTGCAATTTTTTGTGTTAAATTTTGCTTGGCAAAGAAATGCAAGTAATTTGACTTTCTATTCTGGTCAGTTTGTTTCTTGCCAAGGTGTCAGAGGAGCAAGCAGGGTTAAAACAGTGTTCAAGACCTCTGACAGCATCTGCATTCACCCTCGAATCACATGCTGTTTAGCCCAGGAGCACTAATTAAATTTGGAATCCAATTATGGAAATGGTAATGAAATTTCCAAATGGGGAAACTCGTAATCTGCTCATTGAGGTGTTTAATTAGAAGCGGGTCTGTGCATTGCAGATATGTTACACCTCTGGATTTGGGCGGACAGAGACATGGACACGAGTTTGACAGTTTAAGTGTGTTAGAGAGACAAAATACTTCATGTGTGTGCTTGTATTAATGTATGTCTGTCTGTCCTCATAACATTAAACCTGTGCCTGAGATGTCTGTGTTCATGTTCTGAACATAATTTGTGTGTGTGTGTGTGTGTGTGTGTGTACTATATATATATACAGTAGGTGTGTGTTTTTGTGTGTAAACCAGATAAGCTCATGTTGAGTCTAAGTGATCTTTGAACAAAAGAATAGATAAAACAAATCCAGAGAGAGGTGAAAGAGAGCACATGCATTTCCACTGAAAAGATTGTCTCAATAATATATTATGGTGATGTGCAGGGTCATAAGCTTTTGCTGTTTGAGCTCGTTCACAAATTGATGGCAAATAATCGTCAAAATTATCTTTGTGTGTATGATGAAACCCAATGTCAAACTGATGAGCAGGAATAAGCAGCAGGAATACTATAATTCAAAATGAATTGAGTAAAAAAAGATGATATTTTTGAATAAATGGCACATTATGTATGTCCGTTTGTTGACCATGTGACCATGAACAAGATTACTGTAAAGGATTGATGGAGGCAGAACACACAGAGGTTGGAGCAATCTTTATCCGGTATATATTTTATTTGCAGTTAACGCGTGTTATTCTATTTAAAATTAATTAATGTCATATTTCTAATCCTTAGTTTAACTGTCCAAACATTATTAGGTTATGAAGCAATAAGCAAATATAGAGGAGTGGACTGAAAATCTCTCTGTATTTTGTAGTATACCAGAGTTTTTAAATCGGGTTTCTATGGAAACATTCCCACACTGCCGCACTGGTAGTTGTACGTTTTATGCCAACTAGTTTGCTGGAGGTATATGTCGTAAGAACACGTCAACAGTGTTTGTGTAATTACTCTAACTTCCAAAGAGGGGAGACAAAAGTTCAGCGCTGCAGGTTCAATTTGAATTGACTGTATTGATAAATGGATTGAGTGGTTATTTTATTTCATCCACGTGAACAATGATGAGTAAGCCCACTACTTTTGTTAGCAGGTTAGCATGCCTGGGTTACACAACTAGGACTACATTATGCCGGCATGATGGAATACATAATAGAACTTTAGAAACTAAAATGTGCTTGCAAGTGTGCAGCCTACCCTCATAGGGCTAGCACTATTATATTATCCCTTACATACACAGAATTTCTACTGCATTGCTTATTTGTGTACAAGAATCAGAATAATTGATTCACACCTTGTTAAAATTAATTGTGTATGCTAATAAGTGTTATGAGCCATAATTAAATGGACTATATCTGTATCTATTGTAGAGGTGCATGCTTTTATACCACAAACAAACAGTGTTAAAGTCTGGCGCCCAGTTAGCTCAGTCGGTAGAGCTGGCGACCCATATATAGAGTTTCTGCAGTGGTGGTCCGACCTGTGGCCCTTTGCTGCGTGTCATCCCCTCTCTCTCTACCCCCATTTCATGTCGATCTTGAGCTGTCTCTATCAAATAAAGGCATGAAAAAAAGGCCAAAAAAAAAAAAAAAAACACTATCAAAGTCTGCTTGGAAGTGGACTAATCCAGTTGTTTAGTTTCAGTTAAAGTGACAGCTTAAACACACAGATTATTATTTTTGTTATATTTTTTTGTGACAAAGAGGCTTTGTATTACAATTACACACAATGTATTTCTCTGCTTTTTGTTTTTCTCTTTTCTCCATTTTAACCATTGTTTGTTCCTTTAGCTATCCAGATCTCCATGCAAGCCTGATCTTCCAGCATCCAGCCTCTCTGAGCCCAGTACTCCAGTGCCTAGCTTTGCCCATGCAGGTCGCTGATTTCTGCAATTCCTAGATGACTTGGTTTTAATGGGGCTGTGCTGCTGGCTTTCTGGGCTCTTCAGTGGTTCTGTCTGTTTCCCTAAAGCTTTCCTCCTGAGCAATTCTGCCTGTTTCTCTAGTGCTCAGGGGTCCCTTTTAGTGGTCTCACTAGCCTCTGAGTCGCCTTAACAAGTTATCAAGTGAGGCTCAACTCTCTTTTAACACCTCTTTACCATGGTCAGCACATCTTGGCTCTGTGTTACCTCTTTGAGCAACAGCTCTCACCTACACCTACCCTAAGCCCCTGAACTACTGACACTGTAGTGGACAGCATAACAGATAGCGTAAATACGACTTGAGCTTTAGTCTATGCACAGTCCATATCTCCACAGCACTTCAGTGAAAAATACAAATGCCACAACACTCATATTCAGACTGATTCCAAACAACAGCACAGGGTTGTCACTGCAGATGAACAACCATACTGTACTTAGCCATAGAGAAAAGATAATTTAAAATCCTCAAAGTCCTTGAGTGAGTACAGAGTGTTCCTTTAAGTGTTCAGTTCATTCAGTCCATAGTGTCTGCTCTGTACAGAGAGCACAAGGTGTTTAGGATTATCAATTACACCCACTGTTAGTCTCAACAACAATGGATGAACCTCCAGGGGTACAGAGAGCTACTTTACACTGACAGCCTGATACATTAGTCCAGAGTGGGAAATACAATGTCCTGTTCTGGAAACTAAAAAAATAAATAATACAAACAATATTAATAATGAAAATCCTATCTCAAAACCATAATTCTGAAATTGTAGGAGACAGAGTTTTGTTAGGACATCCTCCCCAAGTGTCAGTGGTAACTAAGTACATTCTATCTATCTTGTTCAGGTTCAGTGCTCATTGTCATGTGCCTGTTGACAGAGAGTATACAGTAAGTAAATCTCCAGGCAATTGTAGTCAGTGTAAAGCCAGTATTATATTTAGCCTGCTTCATATTAGGGGTGTTACTTTCACATTGTTGTGTATCACATTTTGCAGCTACAATGATCGGTATTTGAGGGTTCATTATTAACTATATATTAGCAGATATTGATATACATCTTTCAACACAAACTCATAATATAGGTAATATTTAAAATTGATTCCTTAAATGTAGTTATTAAAGACATATAACCAATGTATGTACTGAAGCTGAAACCAGCCAATACTGTGGGCTGTGCCGTATCGGTCAGTCTCTAAACCACACAGACTGAAGTCCAGAAGCTTTTGATGACATTCCTTTGAAGGAAATAATTTGGTTTGTCAAACACATGAGGAAAAGAGTGATGGGGGGAGTCGTGAATAAAACGAGATAAGGGGATGGCTGGGTGAAGTCAGTAGGCGGAGAGGCCGTGATGAGCAAGAGGTAAACATCAAACTGGGGTTGGAACAAAATCATTTGTTCCTTTGTTTCTGTTTTTGTTTCCTAGCCCTGTTAGAGCTCATTCCTTTGATCAGTGCCTCAAAGCCTGTAATAGTGCAAAGCACTGCATATGTCAGATTACTGTGGAAGGGCTGCAGGGGCATAACCAGCTCCACTCTCTCCCACAGAGCCAGCCTCAAAGTGTTCAGCTTCCTCTGAGAGATGATCTAGTGTCAAATTCCTGTCCACTGATTTTCATCTTTATTTTTAGGAGAAATTGACAGTATGTAATTTGGTTAAAAGACATGCAGTGGCATGGATCCTAAAAGTGCTAATAGAATATTAACACCTACCTCCGCAGGGCATAGTCTAGGTGAGAAGGGAATGCAGAGACTCTTCACATTCACAGGAAAATGTAGTCTGAGTAAAGTATCAATTTCTAACGTTCAACTGAAGGATGTCTATTGGTTCTGGTAGGTGGTCGGAGGTTGTCTGTTGGATCAAAATACTAAATGAAGGAAAATCCTCTTTCTCCACAGTGCTATAAATATTTTACAGCTGTGGCTGTTGATTGAGTAATATGAGAACGGCAAGCTCGATTTCAGGAGCTGGACAATTGCTTTGTAGCCTACCTTTAATCGCTTTATTGAAAGAAAGCTTGGTGAGTTGGACAGACATTCAACTGATCTTTTATGCACCTATTGAAGCCTCACTAACATTAAGCATGACACTTTGTATTGTAAAGACAACTAACAATTGAAGCCTTGGATACAGTAATGCATCATACTTATTGCCTCATCTCTCCCATACATCAATTAACAAATCTTCCTTGCCTTAATGTTAAGTTCAGTTTGACAGACACACATTCAATCACATTCTAATTAACTTCTTACAAAGATAGGCTGTATTTATCCGTCAAAGAGAAAGATTCAGAGGAATATTCCCCTCAGATCTCCATTTAGTTAAAGAAATAGTTTGGGAAATATGCCTATGTGCCTATTAAAGTTAATAAATTCTTCATTTTTCACTTATTAAACGTTAATTGCTTTTGTTTTATATATTTGAGCTTTTTGCCTTTATTGGACAGTGACAGCTGAGAGAGAGACAGGAAAGGTGATAATAAGAGAGGAAAAGCTTAGTAAAGGTTAGCAAACAATAGCATTATAGGTAAATTACTAAAACTCAATAAATGTGCAATGCTGTTATGAAAAACTATAAGAAACTCATAAGGCTTTTATAAATGTTCTTGGCACTTTATAAACTGTTAATAGGTGCTTCTAAATGTCTTATAATCTGACAATAAATTCACTATGATGCTATTATTAACACTAATATAGTCGTAACAGTAGTATCAATGTTAATATGGGCCTTATTACCTATTAAATAACTTATTACAAGGACCTTAATACAAAGTGTTACCATTTTTTATATTACAGAAAA
The DNA here is from genome assembly GCF_004916995.1 of Morone saxatilis. NCBI lineage: Eukaryota > Metazoa > Chordata > Actinopteri > Moronidae > Morone > Morone saxatilis. The sequence goes on along the minus strand of NW_023340095.1, from coordinate 5,390,507 downwards.
CACTTTGCTCAGGTTGACTGACTGCTGCTGAAAAAAAAAGAAGTACATCTTGTATCAGGATATTTGTTTTCCAAATAATATACTGAAACTGCCCTCCGTAATGTTCACGTAATGTTTCAGTGTATTGACTTCTTTAGCAACTTGTGGCCACTTGCTTCACCACACATTAAGCCGACCTACGGTCACATTGTGAGCCATCGGTCTCCTCCGAGCCATTTGTGAAAACTACATTTAATTCGAGTTTCTAATTAGTCACTCCTCCTATCCCCAGTGGCTAGCCAAATCAGAGAGGAAGCCAAATGAACTCTGCCTAACCAATTAGCCGAGTGGGCTGCTCAAGCTAATGACATGAACAACAGTCTGTGGCGGCTTCATTGCTGCAGGAGGCCCTAAGGTCTGTAGGATCCCTCCCTCACAGATGAGAAGATTTAAGAAGGATTTCAGTTACTGAGCCAACTGCAACATTAATTACTTTAAGGGCCCTGGAAGTATGATGTAGCCTCTCTGCCCTCTGGGGCCACAATTGAATTTCTTCAATTGACCTGTACCAGAACATTTAAAGAAAGCTGACTTTAACAAGAGCACTACCTGAAGAGTTTTAAACTGCCAAGAGGATCGGAGAAAGATTGTGAAGCTTTTACTTATTACTATATAATGATGCAATTCAGACCTATAATAGCTGCAATTCAGGCCTCTGCTTAAGCACCAAGAAGATGAGCTTATTTCCTTTTATTATGCAATTTTTCCCCTTGCTATATTCTTGCACTGGCCTGGAGTGCAAGTATAATTGGTCTCCACGTATTGGTGCAAAGATCTTTGTAAATGTATCAGGTGTCATAAAAACTGTAACTTTCTGAGAAGTCAGCATACAGCTTTGGATTGCTATTGAGCAATCCAAAGTTGTATGCTGCTGTTTTTGAAACAAAAATGGGTCAGCATGAGTATCAGTATACTAATGACAGCATAAATGAAATAAATTCAGGTTTCCTTGCCCACGTTAATGTACAAACCACTTACGGTGGTGGGTCAAGTGAAAACATTAAATGACTGCTCTTTTCTTAAACAATTCTTTTAATTTGTTACTTGCAGGCAAACATTTTATTCTTTGTATATTAACATTTTATTCAAATTTAGATTTGAATAAACTATTTCCCACATTTTGTAATTATATATGTACTATTGGGGTGATGAGACACTTGATTTGTCTGTGCCAAAACCGTCTTTACATGGTTTGCCATTGGGCTCTCTTATCACTTAAATCGAGGACTTCACCCAGTGCAAAGTGATAACAACTTATGGTGGTCCCAGTGGCTTTCACAATGTGCTGTACAGAACAAAAGTGTTCTGGATAGGGTTTTGGTAGTGCACAGGTGTTTCATCTCCTGAGCTGGAAGTTGATTCCTCCTTTCAGTTACACGAGGATCACGGGGTGCTGGATGTTGTTGAAGCAATTTTTATGTTCAGTATGTCCCTGACCTTTGCTCAAACCTCAACACAGTGAATGTGTGTCACTGAATAATTTGCTCCATGCCCAGGAACCTAGACAGCTTGTAGCACAAAGTTATGTTCAAGATGACAATGTCACCAGTGTTTACATTTGAAAAAACAGAGATCTCACAAGATCTCACAAGGACTTTTTATGGACCCAAATTGTAAGGTCTAGGACAAGACTTTTGACGGAAAAAAAAAACAGAACGTTTGGTGCCAATAAAACAAAGCAACAGGTAAGACAGTTCTCATCACATGATAGTTTTCCTCAGTATGTCCAGTCTAAAATGACCTACTAAGTGACAATGACCTATCGTGGTCATGCTGTACACAAGGGATGTTCAGTATGGCCATGCAAACTCAAAGAGAACAAAACACGCCTGCAGTGCGTTCTCTTTAAGCCTCAAGGGGACCGGTGCCTGTCTCTCTTGCCACGTCCATAACTGTGAGAAGAGTTATGGTCAGCTTGTCCCAAAAACAAATCAACCAGGTCAACCCAGAAAATGAAGATACAAGCATGACAACAACAGATTCCTTCTCCTTCTGTCTGTAACATAGCCTAGATAACATCTTCTCAATATAGTTCTCTCCTTTGCCATTGGCTATTGCACTAATTTCTCACAACTGCCTGCTGTCACTCAAAATGAGTGTGCCCTACAAACCTTATTAGAGAACATGCTGCAGTGAAGGTGATACTGCAAAAGCATTTATGTTGTTAAAATATGTAGCCATTAGGCCAACAAGTTATAGTCTCAGTATTAGTCTATTCCAATGAACTGTAAAAAGAAAAATAATGTTTAAAAATGAATTTTGATCACATATTTGGACTAAATAGAGCAATGAATATTAGTCCACAGGTGGTCCAATGTAGACGAACAGTTAAATGCAACCAGTATCCACAAGGCCTGAAAACAGAACACAAAAATAAACAAACTTGTCTGGTCCAACATAGGGCCAGCAATGGTCATACAGTTGGCTGAGATATGGGTTAAATGTGGCTACCACTTCTGGACCACTTCTGGACCGTGCATTTGTCAGACCAAAAATTGCTATGTGGGTACCTGCATACTGTACAGCACAGCATGGGTTACAGGTTATGTCAGAACATTTACTGGGGGGCTGGTTCGGCTCCAAACTAACTGCAAGCAATATAAATATAAAAGCACAACCTTAAATAGTACCACAAGCTCACTCAGTACTGTCAACCCCCCTCTGGGCTTTCCATAGATGTATGTGCTCACTGCTGTGAATGGTGAAACGGTAAATGGACTGTACTTGTTTAGCGCCTTTCTAGTTTACCGACCACTCAAAGTGCTTTTGCACTACATGCCACATTTACCTATTCACACACATTTATACAGAGATGGCAAAGGCCGTCACAAACAGAAACTAACTCATTCATGAACATTCAAATACTGATGCACAGCATCAGTAGCAATTTGGGGTTCAGTATCTTGCTCAAGAACACATTGACATGCAGCGGGGGTAGCCAGGGATGGAACCAAACATTCTGATTAGTGGACGACCCGCTCTACCTTCTGAGCCACAGCCCTGTGAATGTGCAGTGCTAAAGCAGTGAGGGGGTGGATTGTATTAGGGAGTCATGGCCCCCCCGTGACTCCCCTTGGTGGCGCCACTGCCACAAAGCCACACAAAGTTATTTTCTAGGTGACAAAACCCCTGTAACTCAAAATGTCCTCTGTGTTCACAGCCAGTAGTATTGATTTTTGTTCACTCTTGTCCTCACCGACCTTTCAGGATTTGGTTTCCTGGCTGTGTTGCGCACTGACAAGGTTATCTTGGCAGATAAGCAAATTAAAAATACAAAAAGTCAAAAGCAACAGTGACTAGAGATGGTTTAGTCATCATTTGGACAATAATCACAGCTTTAACAAACATGCTTGTACCTTCACAAATGGCTGAAGTACTTCCATCCGTCATGCCATTTATTTAAGTAATTATTTGAGTGTAGTGCAACATAATTTCTTTGCTTCAACTACTGTATATGGAATTTTTTTTTAATATGCTTACTGTCACAAAACAGGCAGAACATTCCCAGAATTGTATTTGCCTTCTAAAATAATTGGTCGACCCATTCCCAATTTGTAAGACCTTATCTCCTTAGCAGTGACATGGGAAAGCACACATGATTATACTGTCAGCACAAATAATTTTAGTGTGACTTCACTCCTGCAGAAGCAGGACAAAGGGCTCACTTCAAGGAAGAAAATGTTGCAATTTGTATTTTCTGGCATGGATTTATTTTGTTATTTTCATGCACAGAGACTTGTAACTTAAGGACAGTGTGGTAATCACATATAAACGATCCCAGCTCACTGCATGAAGGTTATTATAAGAATTACATAGATAACATCATTCCCTAAGTGAGGATAGTAGAAAAGAAACGCTTTATAATGAGGAAGGAAAATAACCAGAAACTCAAAGGAAGTCATCAGCTAACCTTTTAACAAGGAAAGGCCACTGAGTTCTCATTCCTTACATTTTGTTGATGAAAGCAGCAATTCTTACCATTATGAAATCAGCAAAGGAAGCCAGATGGCTGTTTTAATCCCCTCTCAAGTTCCTCATATTTTTTAAAGCTAGTGACACCTATGCACTTACAAGTGCACTCAAGGAAATGTGAAAATCTCAACAGTAGTAATAAACTGCAATTTGAAGAGCTTCTTTTTTTTAGTATACAGTAATTGACCCTCCTAAAACCTTTCTCTGAACAATGATCTTGCAATCAAACTGTAACTAGGCAACCCTGAATGGGCATATCAACACTGTCAAGATTTTGAATCTTAGTCAAACAGGTCTATGGTGGAAGCAATACATGGTAACCAAGTATTGGAGGGTGGTGTCTTTTTATTCAAGCTAAAACCAACTAAGAAAAAATGGCGGCATGCCTGGTGGCAGCATGTCACAAAGTGTGTTTACTCAAATATAGTACAAATTACTTTTCATGCCAATTTCAACTTACTCTACTACATTTCAGAATAAAATATTGTAGTGTATTGGACAGCTTTAGTAAACTATCCAACAGTATGAGTACAGCTGAAACAAATAATCAGTTAGTTGATTGACAGAAAATTAATTAGTTAAAACTATTTTTAAAATCATTTGACATTTTTCATACAAAAAACATTTCATGCTTCCAGCCTCACAAATGTGAGGATTTGTAGCTTTTCTTTTTGAATCGTTTTAATCATTTACATTTATTTTGAGGTTTGTTCTGTTGGTTAATAAAACAAACACTGTGAAGGTGTCACTTTGGGTTCTGGGTTATTGCGATAGCATTTCTTACTATTTTAATAGTTTTTACAAACCAAACAATCAATTGATTAATGGAGAAAATAATCAGCATATTAATCTAGAATAAAAATAATAATTAGTTGCAGTCTTTCACTAGTAAAAAATGAGCTCAACCACAAGTGACTACAACAACAAAATGCTGCTTTTACATGAATGCATAATTAATAGTAATCTGATCACAGGGGACTTTTTAGGTACATTCTTTGATTATACCTAAATACTTTTAATTAAGTAAAATTTTCTGTGTACTTTTTATAGTGTGGTATTAGTAGTAAGAAAAGAATCCTCCAGCATTAGAAAAATACTTCCTGCAGGGTTTGATATATTTTATCAACTGAACAACCATCGTGACCCCACAAGACCTAAAATATGTCTTTTAAACACTCTCAAAATGTCGTCTAACATGATCAGCCAATGGGTTATAAAATATTGTGAGAGTAAGTACACATGGATTTATGTTTATTCCATGTGTCTACATATGCAACAGCATCCCTATATTTTTATTTAAAAACCCTTTTACAATATATGAGCATTTACCCTCAGTTGAATTAAATGTGAATGAAGTTCACACTTGAATGGATTTTGACTAGGGGAACAGTTATTGTACATGTACTTTGCTAATGAATCTCCCTATTAGAAATTAAATATTTCCACTAACATGACACACTGTCTCTGAAGACAGGTGCAGTCTCTATCATTCTGCACAGGGCCTTTTTTTATTTTATTTGATTATCTATTTTTTCTTTTAGTAGCATCTGTTTGTCATTTTGACATTTTTCTGTTGTGATGCCCACAGAATTCCGTTTGTCTGACCTACAGTTTGTATTAATTCGCTTCACTTCTTCAACGTTTTTATTATTTTTGCAAAGGAAATAAAAATATAAAATCTCAAACTGACAAATAAAGAACAGGTCATGAACTCTATCAGTAGCATTTTCTGCTATGTGGTTCTGATGCTTGGTGCCCACACCTACATTACCAGTGATATTTTATTATCACATCAGACCACTTTGAGTAATAATGCGTGACATTTTCCTTTGTCACTCTTTGTTGTTGCTTGATACAACACAGTTGTGATTCAGCCTATAGCCAGTCCAATGCTGGGTGAATGCTTCACACATACCGATCAGCCATAACATTATGACCACTGACAGGTGAAGTGAATAACACTGATTATCTGGTTATCATGGCTCCTGTCAGTGGGTGGGATATATTAGGCAGCAAGTGAACATTTTGTCCTCAAAGTTGATGTATTAAAACAGGAAAAATGGGCAGCGTGAGGATTTGAGCGACTTTGACAAGGGCCAAATTGTGATGGCTAGACGACTGGGTCAGAGCATCTCCAAAACTGCAGCTCTTGTCGAGTGTTCCCGGTCTGCAGAATTCAGTACCTAGCAAAAGTGGTCCAAGAAAGGAAAAGCGGTGAACCAGAGACAGGGTCATGGACAGCCAAGGCTCACTGATGCACGTGGGGAGTGGGTACTCTGGTGTCATTATGACCACCAGAGTACCCAGGTGGTCATAATGATATGGCTGATCGGTACAAGTATATATAGATATATATTTATATATATTACATACAAGCTAGTAGTCCGACCTTTACCAGCTGCAACATTAATATGATGTACATATTAATGCATCAATAATCATATTCTGATTATATTAGAAATGGGTAATTCTACATTATAATTACTATAAATTTGATAAAAAATAAGGTACTTTTACTTGTAACAGAGTATTTCTACTGTTTCATTGGTACTTTAACTTGAAGGAAATATCTACTTTTTCCAAGACTGCAGCCCAGTGACATCAGTATTCATTACTATTCACTGCTAAAATAACTTTTCAGCAACTGCATCAAAAACATTTATAGAAATGTGCAAAATTACAATTTTATACAATTTTAAAGAACTACCACTAGACTTACTGAGTGGCATAACTTAAATATTGTAACTCCTTATGGTACTGACGTTTCTGTATGAATTGCAGCATTGCAATTTAATCATCTTAAATTTGTCTGCTTACTGATTGTTATTCCAGAGGAATCAGTGTAATCAAACAGAAGGTGACACACAGGCAGCAAAGAAACCCAGTGAGGAGGGTGGATATACAAGTTTATCCCTCCCTCACCATCTAACTCAGAGGAGACCGACTGCCTGCAATCAGCAGAGATGAGCTGCTCAATGCCTTTTGTCCCCCTGCCCAGCACCTGCTCATTAAAATCACTGTTCAAAGCAAGAGGTGGCCGGTTTGCACGTAGGCAGGTGTGGGTGGCATACTTTGTATGTAAGTTGCTGATGCACTGAGCCACACATGCACATATGTCCACATATGTCCCAATGTAATTACTCTATATGCACATGCATACACACACATACCAGGGAAGGCATGTCCCAGGTGTTGTTCAGCTGCATATCTGAGTGTAATTACAGGTCTAATTTCTGTGTCTGTATGGCCAGCAGTCACAGAAGCAAGAGGAGAAGATTATTAAGTGTATATTCGAAGCACTTATACGAACACCAGTGAATGAATGAATTATAGTACCAAATTTAAACTACAAATTAGACTTTACCAAGTATACTTATCATCCTTAAGAAAAACTTAAAGTGGTCCTGCATATATCTTTTTTTTCCATTAAGACAATTGTGACTACTGTCTGTATGAGTGAGTTGTTCACTGACAAAAAGAAATTAAGATATGTAGATCACAGATAGCTGAAAAAAAAGCAAGTCAAGGAAAAGAATAGCAGATTGATTCACACATAGAAAGTGAAACGAAGTGGTAGCAGTACACCGCTAAAGACACACACAACATGTCAAATTAGATTTTTTTTATTAGATGAAAGTATTAAAATTACCTTCACTGTGTGGGCATGTGCAGCTCAATAAATAGGTATTAATAATGCCAGGAACAGTGGCTTTACTCCCACTGGTGCCATCTGTATAAAAAATATAAGGGATCATCTTTCGGGGTGGTGCTTTAGGTGTAAGTATCCACCAAGTGGTATGACTTGACTGTAACTACTGCGCTGCAGCTGCCTCTCTCCTCTACCGCAGGCTATTACCCTCAGGCTAACTCTATTAGTTCCCTTGAGTAGGAAAGAGGATAAAACTACTTCCTCATTCATTCCTTCAAGCATCCATCCAACTGAAAGCACACTGGTATATTTATGATGGATATTTCATGGACTGAATGGCTTTGTGTCAGGGATGGATGCACTCTTCCCTGTTTTTATCCATGTATATAGAATACTTACTTGTGAAAAATCTTTGGTGCGCTAAAGTTCTCTTTTCTCCTTGAATGAATAACACAGTTCAGATCCTGTAGCTTGTTATTAGTAGCTATACTTAACAATACATACAGGGATGCTTGTCAATATCTAAAGTTGTTTGGATTGTTTCCTGAAATGAGTTTTTCTTCTTTAAATTGCTTACACACTTTTTGAATTAGGTATTAATGCACTAAAATTATTGAATTATTGATTATTGCTTTCAGTTACTCTGTTGGCCATCTATTTCTATTGAGGGTGTCAGCAGATGCTTTTAAAGTTAAAACCTGAAATAAATCCACATTTCTCAGTCAAAATCAAATTCAAACATGTCATAACAAATGTATTTATTTTTGGTTTTGGTTTTGCCAAAACTATGAATATGGTGAGAAGGCAGTAAAAGGTGACAATGCTAATCAATTGAAGAAATCAACTGTAAGAACTAGGTATTAATTCAAAGGCAAAGGTTTGAGGAAAATTTCCCTGCACTTTATGCAGTTCTGTAACAACCCTGTTCAGCCTATATACTTATTTACAACTGCAAATATGTTTTGATTTAATGTCGCCTGGATTACATTTTCTTTATTAATGTAAAATTAACACAGTATAATTAATGTTGATTAGCTTTATACACAAAATGACAATGTTTTCCTACAATACCCACTTATAGCATTTTTTACTGTTATGTTTTGGCACTTACAGGTCTTGGTTAACCCTTTATAGGGAACTCATTTAAATACTTGGAAATTAAAAATTTAAACCCCGGAGTGTTATTGGTGAATATAAGAAGACATTTTTTCATTTTGACTTTTTCAAAAAGTTTAAGTTTTAGGCCGCAACTCAAAGTCAATGAGTTTCTACCGGCACCAACAAACAATCCTGTGGCACGCGGGCCTCTCTTCCACATAGAAAGCTGAGCCAACGAGCTGCTGCAAAAATATGCCACATCAATATACTATGAAAATATGTAATAAATAAGCCATAAGCAAATCAAGATCACGCCCACTTTGAGTTATTTGTGAAAGAAAGCAATAACAGTGAATTGTATATTAGTATAGTCATAAGGAAGTTACCATATATGGTTCCTCGCCTGATAAAGGGTTAAGGTTAGCCTACATATTGTTAAAAGTGAAGCACAAGACACATGTTTTTTTATGTATTAACATCTAACCTAAACCACAATCTTTCCCTAACCTGAAAGATCCCCAGTATCAGCAGAGTTTTGCCTTTTGTACTCCCCCCATCCACCCAGACCACCCCTTACGACTTGCGTGCAGTACAATGAAGAGTTTCCTACACTATAAAAAATGTTGTCAGGGAACCTGATCCAGGCAGCAATTATGTTTTCTTCAAAACATAATTGGGAAACAAAAACATGTAACTTCCAGTAGACAGGGTTGCCATAACCATGGGTTTCTTTGCTATAGTAAAAGGTAGCCAGTTTTGTACTGGAACCCTCAAAACACACACATTTATTGCACAGAATAGTTCATTTAAATCTCAATACAAATAATAATAATAATAATAATAATGTGCTGTTTTTGGTGGGCAAATATCAAGTAAAATACGCTCAAACAAGAGCCAACACACACAACACAAACTGTTTTATCAGACAGCAATAAACTTTTTGGATGAATAACTCGACAATGACAGATATTGTGGCCTGTGAGGAGATGAAAAAGAAAAATGACTGAAAAGGTTGAAAGCAAATTACAATAAACATGATGATTGTGATGAGTAATGATGTCTGAGGTGATGATGATGATGGTGAAAATGATGACAAAATGCCTGGAACAGGAGGTCTGCACATGAAAGCATAATCTCTTCTCAAGAACTTAATCATAGTTCGAAGCACTTCAGTTGCACAAGCAGACAAACTCACACATGAGAGTCATGACTCTAATCAGTGTGTGCTGAGACAAAACTTTAGACAGTTTGACAAGTGCTTGGCCCCCCTGGCCAACCACACACACAAGCATGTGCGCACACATCTACACACACACAAACACAAAAAAACAGTGCTTCATGTTGTGATAATGGATCTTAGCCGTCACCATAACATGGTGACACACTTATAAACCACACACTCCTATGCACTCTAACCTTTCACCTTTTGGCATGGGTAATATACACCAGCAAATGTTTCCCATGACATTGTCAGCCCCTAGATTTACAAAAGAAATAGATGATTTATTAATACATTAGAGTAATTATGAGGTAAAAATCAATCATCAGATATTTGATACAGGGTTGAGTGTTATTCCAGAATGCTCTCTCAGGAGATGGTGTACATTTCAGTGAGTCAGAAATGTAATTAGCCTTTAGCCTGAGGCTAGGCTGCGTTTAGGCTGACCTCCCCCTCACAACGTGTGCATGGGCGTCACTGATACCAGACCAGGTATTCAGTTGGACTAATGCAGAGATAAATGAGTCACGGACAGGAGAGGAAATTACTGTTTAGCCTCAGTGCAAAGTGTATTCTGTTGCAGTCGGGGTAAAGCTTGAGCTTCTTGTAAATTCTGCAGCCAACATTCTTCTTTAGAATAAATCAAAAGGAAACTATACCAATCTGTTCTGTGCTGACCTTTGCACACATCTACGTTTGTTACTGGAGTTGTGTGGGATAGCAGAAAACAACTGTCTGGCACTAAGGTAAATCCAAAACCAAGGAGGTTGTTCTTTTTACACTCTGCAAAATCATGTAGGTATAGTTTTATAAGTGTCACTTATTTTACTAGACTGCTTCTTTTATTTTAACACTTTTTGTCTGTAAGACATGCATGACTTCGAACTGTCCTTCAGAGGCCAACAATTGCCAAGTCATCTTCACTTTAACATTCCCTTGACCGCTTCAGGAAGATGACTTGGCAATTCCTGGCCTCTGAAAGACAGTTCGAAGTCATGCATGTCTTGGACAAGTAAACATACAAAAAAGTGTTGTAAAATAAGTGACACATTTCCTCTATATCAGACATGAAAATGAAATGAATTCACTGAATTAATGAACAAAAAGAGCCTAGTCTTGCACAGACAGGTTCACTAAAATATAAATTAAAGTAGCTGTGTCCACTTAAGTAGAAAATGTGAAATGAGAAAACCCAAATTCCTTTAGCACCATGTATGAAAAAATACCATGCCGTGCTACACTTTTTATTGGCCAAACTTCAAAGTGAATCTCTATTCCCATAAGTGGCAAGACAAGACACACTAAGTGTTGCGTTGTTGCCTGCAAGGACAGGAATGAGGGCCAGGACTAAGCAAGAAATTTACTCCTCAAGGATAGAATGATCACTGTGTATGACTCAGACTTCAAATTTCCAATTCTTGATGAGTTTTTAAGTTTGCCTGTTTATGGTAGCATGGTACACTAGACCATGTAGACATGTTTCAGTACAAGCTTTGCTTGCAACAAAGGTATTCATCACTCAAGGTGTGCTTTGCTGCTATATCAGAAAAAGAGAGACAACTGTCTGCAAAGGTAGCCTAAGGAAGATGAATGGTTTAGCTTCTAGCAAGTGGGGCACCACTAACCTTGAGCCCGCATGATACAGTGTGTGTGACAAATTGGTTGCTGGTCAACCATCAACTGGCTTAAAAAGCACTCTCAGAACTACTCCAGTCAAGACGCAACCCAATACTGATGGGACAAAACGACTACGTTAGCCAGAGGTTGACGCAATTGCTGCCACCAACGTTGTTATTAACTCATTTATCATCACTACAGCAAGGTTGTGTCTCTTGAATTAACAATGCTTTTCTAACAAAACCAACCTGAAACTGGCTTTGTTTGCAACTTGGTACACCAGATGTTGCCATGCAAAAATATTTTTCTTAGGAGCTATGTATCGTTATAAGAGCCTAGCAACGCTTAAACCCAACTACTATTGTTTATCTTATTACGGTTCTTTTGAGTCTTCAGTCACTTAAGTGCATCACAAATTGGCCCCATCCTGGAGAATCAGTGTCTATCAGGGTATAGTGGCCAGGATGTGGCCAGGACCGTAACCCTCATTTGACCGGCAATGACATGCTTCAAGACACCATTTTTGGGCTTACATCGAAATCAATAAGTGTAGGTGTTTTGACTTGTATCATACATATGTTTATCTTAATTAAAGCATTGTCATTATACAGTTTTTTATCAGGAATTAGTAACTGATTTTTTTGTATTTGAGTAAAATTTTTGTATTAGAAAGAACATTGGCGTGTCACTGGACAGCAAGTGCCAACCCATTATCCTTACCTCTTCAGCTTGCACTGTTTTTCAGAGCCTGTAGCATTTTCAAGCTAGAATATACTGGTGAATATACTGGTATCATATGAAACAAGATAACTTAACATATCCATTGGTACTAACCATGTCATGCTAACCTGTTGGGAAGGGGCTAAATAACGTTCCAAAGTTTGGCAAAATTTTACATATGGAAAAACTGGCATGGCCATTGAACTCTGACCTCAAGATACCTGAATGAAAATGGGTTCTACCCACAAGTCTCCCCTCTGCAGACATGACCACTTTATGCTAATCCCATGCAGTTTGGGCAAAAAACCTGGTCTAAATATATTTTTTCACCTAGTGTATGTAGCTTTTTCTGCAGACGAGGGTCCCTAAACAATATTGGAATTGTACAAAAATGGGAATGACTGAAACAGTATTTGTGCCACCCCAGTATGAGCCAGTACTCCACTTCTGCCGCCCCGGTCAAAAAAAGTCTGGACATGCTTCTGAGTAAGAACTGCAACTTTGACTACCCTGGTGTGTTAGGGAGGAGCACACCAAGTATAGCAGCTTTGCTAACTCCTAACAGACGTATTGCAAATACAGAATTCCTTCCCTCATATTATTTGAGTCATTCCATATGACTACTGGACTGATGCACCCTGAATTGAGGAACTCAACATACACTTACATACATATAATAGTGCAAAATAAATGCAGGTCACAGACAATAAAAAAAAACATTTGTTCTAGTTTATTATGGTTTTGCTTTGCTTTTGGACTGAGATACATGGATATACCTTATAATTTTTGTTCTGCCAGCTAAACACATTGTATATCTTATCTTATTAGATATATTGTAATCTTATTTTTAATTTCAGAGCACAAATAAATATCCATCCACAAACATGAAAAAAGTGGACCAGAAAGCATTTTCCCATAAACAACCATTATAAAAGGCATATATTTAAAACTAGTGACAGAACACCACGATCCAGTGTTGTGTTTTTTATTCATCAAGATTTATTATTTATAAAGTCTTATGTCTAGAAACGTTACAAGTGCTTTTGTGTGTGACGTCAACTCAGTGATGTCTGTGGTACGAGCCAGCAGGGCCAGGCGCTGTCACAGTGGTCCAAATCTTTTGAGTCAGACTGAAGACCCTTCAAAGAATCCTCTTGGCTTTTTGACTCACCCTTACAGCCCAGCCTAGTATCTAAGCACTAAACTGCTACTTTGTTTACTTTTTTGTTTTACCAGTAAAATAAAAAAGTGAATCCACTTTTATCTAAAGTCAGCTTTGTGGCAGTGTGGTTGCAACTGGCAACCAAAACAACTTCTGGCGCTTTGGGCAAGGATGGACTGGGAATGTAAAATACCCCTGGACCTTTGACTCATCCTACATTCACGGACATGGCCTTGTATTAAATAAACTGTATTGAAAGCGGTTGAGTTATGACCGTTTTCTGAACGGTCTGATCATGACCCATGACCATATATGTTTCTATTGCCCCAACCAGTCTGGGCCCATCAACTGACATGTCTAATGTCACAGCTCTGAGTTGTTGCTGTTGTTGATGTTTTTTTTAAAGATATTTTGTTAACATTACTGTTTTATTGGATAGTGAGAGAGACAGCAAAGGAAGGGGAAAGAAAGAGGGGGGCATGCAGCAAAGGGACATGCATGTGCTGTGGTAGGGACTCATTGATACCTTGATACATGGCGCATGCACTCTGCCAGGTGAGCTACTGAAGCGCAACAGCCCTCAGTTTTCCTTTCTTTCTTTGGCAATGTGTTGCATCAGACAAAATACTTGAAACTGCACACCATCAAAATCAGTCTAAAATAGACATTCTGGCCCTGTTGGATATTGCTAAAAACAGAATGATCTGGCAAGTAGCTTTTTTATCTTTCTGCCAAGAATTAGGAGGATTCATAGTGGAAGTAAGTTTGGCAACTGTGTTACAGATGTCACTGATGTAAGCAAAGACTAAAGATTCCTCTCCACGGCTGTGCTACTGAAGAAAAGCACACACTTCAAATGAAGGACTCTCTATTGCCTACAGAGAACACTATTACACTAAAACGGGCATATTTTACTCCTGTTTCTCCTATTGTACTCCTATTGCACACATCTGATTTTACACAAGGTTGCCTAGAAAGCAGCAAGTGTACAGTATGCCTGCTTCAGTAACAAATGAAGACTGCTGGAGGCAAAAAAGAGAAGCCTTGCTTTGAATTCCAAATTAACACCAGTGCATAGGCAGCCTTGGGTTTCCTTGCCACTATTGTGCTAGTTAGCCTTCATCTTTCCTTGTCATAGTTTATGGCTCACACTTTACATATTCATTCAACTTCTATTGCTGACCCCGCTCTGATTTTGCCTGACAAATTTGCAGTCGAAGACTACACGTCTTTACATTGTAATCATTTTAAACATTATAATTGTTAGACCAGATAAGAACCAAATTACAGTGACCCCCCCACATACACACACAACAGGAGCAATTTAGGGTTCAGTGTCCTGCTGAAGGACAATGAGAAGCTGGTGATTAAACCACTGTCTCTTTGAATCACCAGCCTGCTACTAAAATGGGCTGTAGCTAACTCGCCATTATTTGTTAGCACTAAATTTGTATTTGTGTCTTGGTAAAAAAAACAACAACAGAAAACTACATCTGCTGATGAAAATCATGAGATATGGCTGGCGGCTCTGGAACATTTTACAGTAAGTTGGCTGTGTGCTTATACACCCTATTACACTCAACTATATGTACTGTCTAGATCAAAATATTGTGCAATTGAATGACTGATTACACACACAAACACGCATCATGCACACTGTGTAAAAAGCAAACACAAGCCTTGATGTCACAGTAAACCTGTGGAATTTTAATGAACATCATTTATTACCCCATCTAATTTAACCTAAAACCCAAACTTACAGTGATCCATTTTAGGCCAGTGTGTGGGAGTCTTGAGAAAGGTCCTTGTGACTGAAACATGGACCTTTTAATAAATCAGTGCAGAGGTGGGTACAGGAATGAACTTTTTCATTTGGATTTGAAGTGTGTGCTTTCTAAACACAGTGTGTGGGAGAAATCCATTGAAATAGATTTCAGATAGATGGACAGCCATACTTACACATGCATACTTAAAGTAACACTACTATAATCAATATTCGTATACATGGATTGTCAATGGATTTAATGGACTATTTTTGCTCGTAGAATGATCTCCCAACTGCAATTCCTCTCAGCATTTAGCTCATTTTTGCTTTACAACCTGCAACTTTAATGTTTTGGTTCACTTTAACTTCTCTCATCAGTCTCATTTTCAGATGAAGCAGGCAGCTGTTTCCAGCAAAAAAAAAAAAAAACTCTAAAACTAAAAAAGCAGACAGACATAGTTAATGCTGGATGGTGAATATAGTGGAGTGGAGTGCTTTAGCCCTGTTTTTCACAAACACCTGAGAAAGATATTTGTCTTCTTCTGCTAGATGTTTGACTGTATTTAGCTTCCACTCACTGTGTCTGTGTCTGTGTGCTGTGTGGTGCTGGGCAATTAGACTACAGTGGGTTTAAGAGAGCCTTTTTGCTGGAAATGGTTGCCTGCAGGAGTTGAAGAGAGTCCTCAATTGCTCGCGTATACAGTAAATATGTACAGGCCATAAAACACTGAGCTCAAAGGAGGTTCAAAACTTCTGGAACTGCAGGGTTGAGTGACAATTCTCTTCACTATCACATTACAGTCACTGGATTCAATGACAATATCAAAAATAATAACACAGGTATCACATCAAATCAAGTTCATTTATAAAGCAAATTAAAAACAGAGTTGACCTAAGTGCTGTACAATAAAATGATATAAATAAAATAAAATAACAGTTACAGTAACATTACAAAAAACAGTAAAGCTAGCAAAGCAATACTATCTCATATACAACTAAATAAGTAGGAACAGATAAAAGCATATACAACACAGAAGAGTAAAGAGGGAAACATTAAACCTTAAGGACAAAGGCCTGGGAAGACATGTGGGTCTTAAGTTGAGCCTGAAAAGTGTCTACAGAAGGGGGAACACTTAATTGAAAACGGTAAATAGTTCGAAGGCTTTGGGGCAGCTACTATGAATGCACAATTACCTGACCCTCCATCAAGGGACAGCCAGGAGGAGCTGGTCTGAGGATCCGAGAGATCCGGGGTTGGAACCCTAATCATAACCCAGAACCTATGAATTTGGAAATGTTGCATTTAATTTCTAAGATTTTCCTGCTGGACACAAGATGTCTCCTACTTATTGTAGTCCATTCTCAGTATATGTGCACTGGTGGCTTCAAGTTTCTACATCACTCTTGTATAAGTTGCATACTAGACCAGGGTTGACTTACAAATTATTTTTGATGTCACATACATGCTTGTAGGCCCTGTCTCTTTAAATTTGCACAGACAAACTTTCCACTTTAAACAGAATGAATGTGAAAACATCATTTTAGTGATACACTCTGCACATTGAAGGAAAAAGAAAAAAGTGGAGGGGAACTTTAAACACAGTCCTACAGTTGACTGGTAGCCAGTGCAGGGACACCAGTGATGTGATGTCTCTGCTCCTGGTACCAGTTAATAGTCTAGCAGTCATTTTCTGCACCAGCTACAAGCAAGACAAGGATGACTGGCTAATTCCCAAATAAAGAGCATTGCAGTAATCCAGCCAAGAGGAAATGAAGGCGTTTGTGACAATCTTCAGGTCATTAAAGAGAGGAACGGTTTGAGTTTGACGATATCTCTTAGCTGGAAAAGGCAACCTTTCACAAGTGTTAATTTGCTTGTCACATTTTAAAGCTGGATCGAAGATTTCTGGCATGGGCAAGAAGGGTAGGCACCAGGGATCCTAGGTGATTTTCTTTACCCCCGATGGAGCTGGAGGGACCAAATAAGACCACCACATCACCACCACCTTGGTATAACCAAATAAGTGTCACATGATGTTTAAGCTCAATTTGTAAAAATGTGTAATTGAACTAACTAAAATATTCCTGTGGTGGTTTGCACTGCCATTAACAACACATGACAATGTTAATGGGGTGCCATTATCACCATCATCTCAGATGTTTCCTTGTGCACCTGTTGGTCCCATCCCCCTCTTTATGTACGTCTGAGAAAAAAAAAAATTTCTTTCTTCCTTGGGAAAAGAAAGAAGACCTCTGGCTTGCAGGTGTGTGTCCATATGTGACCTGTTGCTGTTTGCAGCAGCATATAAAACCTGCGTGTCATGAATCCCATTAGCTGAGACAAATGATGTAATGATCGGGTGAAAAGCAACAAAAGGTTTATTTGTTTACAGGCAACTGAAGCGTTGCTTCCTTAACATCATGAGGTCAAGTGTCTTCATAGTCGTGACAGGCCTTAACAGCAACCTCTTTGTTTCCTCTTTTTAAGGGCTTTTCCATGCGCATGGCTTCTAATTTCCTTGGTTCAAAGAGGGTGAGTGTTCTCAACCTGATGTTAGACTTGACCTCTTTAACTTGCGCAGATGCTGTACACATTCTAGGGCTTTCATGGCCGAAAGCGTGTCAATTACTAGCCGCATCCTGCATCGCGTGACAGCAGTAGCTTATGTCCAAAACTATATGAATAATATTGAGGTCTCTTTGGATTGCCTGCAGGCAGAGACCCAGGAATAGCGTCAGTGCCGTTTCAAAGCGGAGCAATTATCCCAGGCCAGGCTGGACGAATCGATTCCTGTAGACTTTTTAAATGCTCCTAGCCAATTATAAAGGCAGTGCATCCTCCCCTATACTGCCCATCCACGGTGTAGGCATCACCAACTGATAGCACTAGGCCTGGAGCACTCTGTCTTTCTCTGCATTCTTCCCTTAATTCCTTTTTTTTTATCTCTCATCCTGTCTTCCTCTCTTTTGCCTACTCCACCAGTAAGATATTCCAATTATTAAAGGGTAAACCCCCCCCCCCCCCCCCCC
>NW_023340095.1:5337473-5372227 GCF_004916995.1 Morone saxatilis | reverse complement strand
TCCTCTTCGCATCATACTCCACGTGATCATAACCAAGGTGGAACCAGCTGCTGGTGAGAGAGAGAGAGAGAGAGAGAGAGAGAAGGGAGGCAGAGAGAGAGGGAGAGCCAAACACCAACTCGCTGCGACCGTGAACGCATCGCACATACAAAGTAAACGGGAGGACCGCTCCGCTCGTGCTGGTGGAGCTGCTCGTTTCACCCGTGGATACTATTACACAACTGCCGTCGTCTCCAAAACCCTGTCCGTGGGATACTCTAGCAACATCCTCTCAGTTTTATTACCTCCCTTTATATCACCCCCCCTTTTTTTTCTTTCCCATCTTCCCCCCCCCACCACCCTCTCCTCATCCTTGAGCATCCTCCCCCTCTCTCGCAAGTCTCCTTGCCTTGCCTGGCTAACTTTTCCACCCGACTCCATCCCACACAACCTCCTCCATCGCTCACCAACCCTCGGCCGTCCCCCCCTCCCCGAGTCCTCCTCTTATTGCAGCAGCCTCCCCTGGATCGGGCGGAACCCATTTGGTCAGTCTTCACGGGGGTACTGCTACATGGGGCGCACGGTGTCGCTCGGAAAATGGTCTGGTGTCGGTCTCTAGGCGCCCCGCTGAACCTGCCGGGATTGGAGTTGTTGGTGCGCGTCTGCCTCTCTTTCCCACCTTGCCTGTGCTGTCGGGACCAGTGAGATATGGGTCTCTCAGTGGCGGCGCAGGCACCGCTCGAGGAGCCCCGACGGCTGCGCCAGTGGAGCGGGACGGCGGGAGGCTGGCTCAGGATCACCCTCGTCTCGTTTCTCGCCACTTTACCTGTGGAGCAGCTGCGCGCCTTCCCGTCCTCCCTCAGCGACTGCCAGACGCCGACCGGCTGGAACTGCTCCGGTGAGAGTCATACCATGGAGGCAGAGTTGCAGCCTCGCTCCAGCCTCTGTTTGTGCTTTATCTAGATGTTCACCCGTTGTCCAAGTTAAAGCATGTAAGACTGGTAAACAGCAGGGACTGAGCAGGCATTAGAGGACCGGATCAAAGTTTAGAAGAGCTCTCACTCTGTTATTATTGTGGCTTCATGCGTGTATCCAGCAACCGTGCCTGGGGTTTTTTGGTGTCGGTATCGTGGAGCATATAGTAGGCTGCAGATACGGAACACTGCAAAGCCCCGTGGTGAGAGGATGCAGAGTTTTTTTTTTTTTTTGGGGGGGGGGGGTGCTTGATGTGCATTTAGCCTTGTTGAGTTTTGGCTCGGAGCATGACAGCGAGGCATTCACCGCCGATCATGTCTGAATAAGCACTTGGCAGGCGAGAGGTCGATGATTTCGATCCGAGGCAAAGTGAACACAGCAGCATTGTTTTAATAACGCGAAATAAGGCTGTGGCAGAGAGAAACGACTGTCACCACGATAACCTGATGTGCGCCACGACAGTAATTCCAACAGTGTGAGCTTTACGCGCATTAAGTCGAAATAGGCGACTTCATGTGGTCGCTGTGTAACTTGAACGCAACGGTCCTGGTCAACTCCGGAGTATTCCCACCTACAGTTTCAGCTTTAATTCCCCCAAATTATGATTTAAAAAAGAAAGAAAGAATCGCACCAGAAATTATAAATCTAGTTTTGCTGGCTCATTGGGTATCCTGGTCGTTTAATCAAGTGTTACTTTAAATATAAATGTAGTCGTTTCTTTTATAGGCCACCGAGCAGTAAACTTGTTTTCTCCCCTCGGTGCCCAGAGCGATAAAAGGAAGCGGACCGGGCTGCAGAGCACAGAGCCTCGCCTCCCTTTGTAAATCAGCCGACTGTGCCGCCATATATTTCCCCTGTCGCCTGTCCAAGTCTGAACCCTTAAAATAGCTCCAAGCCGATTCCACACACTCATGGGCAGTAGCAGTATTGATATTATAGCTCATAACAGCCGCGCATCAATATGGAGTCATGACTGCCGTTTGCAGCCTGAAACAGAGGAGCAGTGTATAGGCTGCACAGGGATGACATGTTAATAAAAAGAAAGAGAGAGGGGACAACATTTCTTTCATATATCACAAACAGCCCAGGAGATTAAATCACACCTCTATGATAAATAAATAGCCACAAACAAATTGCCTGTCAGGAGATAGGGACCTCATTTGGATATCAACGTTTTTCAAATGAATTTGATTATGTTAATGGGCTAATTAAAAAGCTTAGTTAAAACACAAACAAGACCAAATGCATAATCTCTTATTATTAAGATTTATAACATTTGGCAGATAATAGTTCAATTCTTTAAAGATGAAGCTTTAGAGGGATTTCATTGACTTTTCCAAGACACAGTTTTAGTGTCCACAACAAGTGCTAATAGTAGTGATGAATCAGCTTGTGTGTTTTAATGTTACTTCGCAGTGATTGACTCTGGTGTTCAAGCATACGTTTATTCTCCATCACGTAAACCGGATAGTTTTGTGCTGCTGTTGATGGTGGTGATGATTTGCTCGTAATGACAGATAATGGTACACATCCTGTCCAAATACACACTTGCCTACCTCCCCACTTCCTGACACACTCTCATATGCATTTCGACAAAGGCTTTTATCCAGCACGCCTTGAGGAGGCTTAAGTGCATATACTGAGAGCAATGCATACACACACACACACACAAACACACACACACCCAGCATCAATTAGAATTAATAAAACAGAAGTGACACGTGGTCCATCGTAAAAAAAAGATAAAACCTCTTTCAATAATAATAAAAAAACAGGCAGTAATTGCACAGGGCTTAATTATCCACTCCTTCCTGTATATCATACACTTTAACAACACTGATGTGTGAGAGTTTTCAGTCTAGGGAGAATAAGGCAGGCTGAAAAACAGTTTGGTGATGAGTTCAGTAATGGAAATGGGAACGGGGTACCAGTTTCAGCAGTGGCGTCTTTGAACAAGCACTGAATGAGATTCTGTTTCATGGAATAAAATAGACGGGGGGAAAACGTGGTTTGACAAAGATTGTCATTCTGTTTGGATTGCATCTGTGGCTTGGCCGTGAACAACTGCCATTGAAGGCTTCAGTGAGGCAGAACAGGGGATTCCAAAATGATCTTGACACTAAGTTAATCTTTGTTCGGTTGCGAGTGCAGAGATAGACTTGGTCTCGGGATGCCTTTGGTGAACCCAGTGTGTCATTGGGATAAATGTAATGTGTGAAGCTGCACTAGACTAGGCAGGATTTGTGAAAACACTCAATATATGAGTCATATATCAGTGAAACTGCAGTAGCAAAGGGATTTTGTTCGCACTTCTCGACATGCTATATGTTTTGCAAATTAGCCAAATACCTGAGTGTTATATCTATCTATCTGAGTACTGTCATGACTACAGGGATGCTAATGATGGCTAGAACAAAGCCTTTAGCTGCTAAATGCTCCATGTTCACTAGCTTAAAAAACATCCACACCATCATATTGAATCGGATTGCGGTTTTAGCCTCTCTATGTTTACTGGATCTGTCCCTAAATGCCTTGGTTTATTAGAGTTTTATAGCTGAAAGCAGCTGTTTGCTGGAAATGATGCAGATGAGAGCGGTGAGACTGAACCAAAACGGTAGAGCTGTGAGCCTTAAAACCAAAACAATGGGCTGAAAGACGCTAACACAGCTAACACTCTGTACAGCTAAAGGGATCATCACTACGAGTGAAACCTTTTTTAAACATAAAAATATCAATTAGTGCAAACCAAGTAGCTAAATCTCGATTCGGTGACAGGTCTTGTGACGGTGTTAATTTACCTACACAGAAAAGCTGATCCTCCGTTAATTAAGTTTCTGTAAATGAATATGGAAAGCCAACTCTTTTCAAACTAATTGGACATGTTTTTATATTCATCCAGCACAGTTGACTGTGTATTCAACATTTTGTGTAATTATCACAGTCAAACTAGCGGTGGCATTTTGCCTGTAATTTTTGGCTTGTATCACTTTAGATAAATGAGCGAAGTCTGTGTTATCTTTAATAGGTGCACTTGCAGACTTTGGCCAAATATCAGCTCATGTCTTTTTGCCATTTTATTCATCCATATCAAGTAACGAGATGAAGCTGAGAATGTTAATATTCATCTCTTGCTAAATGCCTTTCATTTTTTATCAGAATTAAAAGTAGTTCAGATTACTAATTGCTGTGGTGCTATATGAATGTCTACCCACAGTTTATTTACCCCTTGATAAACCTTACATCTCCTGTGGGAGTATTTCTGTGCAGGGGCCTCAATCCCTTCTTCACCGAATCCCCCTGCTATTGTTAAGTCTGAAAGGCCGTGTGATGCTTTGATAGTTGAAGTGACAGGGATGAGTGCAGAATATGCAAAGCCCCCTGTAAATCCCATCAAGTGGAGTGAATTACCAGTAGTCTGGAGAGAATTGGCCATCTGCTTCCAAGATTTGTCAAGACGGAGGTCAAAAGTACTTCCCTTGCATGCCGGTCCACACCTCTGACAGAAAACAGTGAATTATTATGAGACAAGGCAGTGATAGGGGGGGACTAATAAAAATGGGTTTAGAAGTTACTAATTGGCAAATGGTTGCGAATGAGGGAGTTTTTAAAAGTTGTTTAACTAAAATTAACAGTATTTTCCACACAGGAAAATAAAGCAAAGACTTGCTGTAATTAAAGTAGACTATCATGGCTTACTGGGACATGATAATGATGAGAGTGGTTTTAGTGCTTGGAGTTATTGTGCCTTTTAATAACCCAACATAATGAGGCCTATATCTCTCACAAACATGTGATAACCTGTTGTAAAGTTATAGAAAAAAAAAGACCAAGAGGGAGAGGTCAAGAAAGAATGTCTCACCGCTGTGGTTGTTCAACCTTCATTATTAATTTAGTCTACTTAATTATTGATCAGAACAATGCTTAAAACAGGGAGGAAGGACTCCTCATTCTTTTTAGTGTTGTGAAATTCCAGGTAGGTAGGAGGAGATGCATTTGGCTGACAAGCTCTCACATTTTAGACAAGTAAGTGCTTCGCTTGCCATCTTAATCGTTAGCATACAAACATTACCTTTTCAATATTTGATGTTTGCCAGCTTGTTTTCGTTAATTATTCAGCTCACTGTAATCTCCTCCTGGAACGGCGGGGCAGGAGCAGGAAGTGTAAGTTTTCTAGGCCCCTGACACACAGTACCTGTATCAACCAGCACTCATTAACATTTTGTGGAAGACAGCATGAAAGAGGGATATCGCCTCCTAAACTGCGTGCTCACAGTTTTAAAAGAAGTAAATTAGCAGAAATCATCTGACGTAAAAAAGGACAGATACATAAAAAAACACAACAGTAAGTACCACCACACCTCGTGGTGAAAATATGAAGACGCACAGAACAATGACAGCTCAAATGATCATGAATATCATGTTAATTGTTATTAGAATTATTTACCATTAGATGTTTACCGTTAAGATGTTATCAGTCTCCTAACAATAACTTTTTGTAATGTTCAGTTTTGTTGTTGCAGTTGTAGTCTAGCCAGTGGCAGTGTGTCAGGTCAGTTGTCAGCCAATGTTTCATCATTATCATGGAAAAAAATCATGTTTGTTCAGGCTGTGCAAATTCCAGCCTGTCAGGACGTCAAGTCTACATTTTTCCTAGCAGGAAATCGTTCATGCCCAGTGCTACATGTAAAACATCTCATTTATCTCTCTCTCTGAGTTGGCCTCTCTTTCTCTCGCTTTTTCTCTTTCAACCTTTAACTACAGATTATTTTCTCCATTAATCAATTAAATGTTTGGTCTATAAAGTGTGATAAAAGGTCCGTCTCTGTTTCCCAAAGCCCAAGGTGATGTCTTAAAATGTAAAGATATTCATTTAAATATGATATCAAACAGAGAAGAGCAGGACATCTCCATATTTGAGAGGCTGAAAACTGAATCTTATTGCCATTTTTGCATGAAAAATTACTCAAAACTGTTGCAGATTATCGAATCATTGATTGGTCAACTGATCGTTGCAGCTCTTCTTTCCACTTTTCACTTTCCACTCTTTTCAGCACACACTTTAAAAGGAGTCATGACTTTCTGCAAGCTTAGGAACAGTAAGTAGTAGTACTATATTTTTGGCAATGTCTGGTATAGCTGACTTCAGAACATTGCGAAGTAAAATGTGACAGCATTAGGTTGCCTATTAAGAGCAGCAGCATCAGCTACTGTCAGCTAACAGCAGTCACTCACAGGGACACCTTCCCAGTTCTCCACTGATTCTCCTCACACTACAACTTAGTTTCTCTCCGCCACCCGTTATTTATTTTGATCCTTGTCTACTCCTAGTCCCCTGGACGCCTAAGGCTTATACGATGGTGGTCTGTCAGTATGAACAGACAACCTCAACCTCATCAGTGTAAAAACCAGCGTTACGGTTGAACTTGACCTATCTTGGCCACTTTCCCTTATGTGACATCCCAACCAGCGTATCTGTTCTGAGGTGGAAAACTACTTTACAAATATGTCACTGTGTGTCAAGTGTGGATGGGTGTTTTAAAATGGTTACTGCTTTGCCACATGTTAATGGACTAGGGGTATCAACCTACAAGTTGCTCTCTAAGCACCTGTTTTAAAATCAGGGTTGAGCATTTAACTGTGCCGCAGTATTTTACATTGTATTAAATGATTGAACAAAGATTCCTTGACTTATTCAATAAGCCTATGCTATTGATATTCAGTACTTCCAAAACCTGCTTCTATCAAAAAGACAAACTGACAGTTATGGTTGATTTATGTTTGCGGATGAGTATTTCTGCACGTTGGAAAGGCTCATCTTGAAAGATAATTTTTTTTATAGGGATTTTGTGTAGACATGATTTAAAGTTTTGGAGATCGAAGCCAAAGTGTTTGAAGGAAAGAGGAAAGTGTTTTGCAGCTTTTACTGTCATTATTCAAGGTTTTTTTCCTTTTACTACACAGGCACTCTATTTCTTTCTGTTTTTTTCTGGGTTTTAGCTCAGAAATGGATCCCAGGTGTTGGAGATAGAACAATAACATTAAATGTTTTACTTTGTTAAATCGTGTGGATGTGAATGTTAGAGCCAGAAAACTCCATGGGTGTGCAGAGCTGTCAGGGTTAGTACCTTTACCTGCTCAGCAAGGAAAAGGATTTGTGTTTGTGTGGATGAGCCTAAAAGCTGAAGTAGTAAATGTGGAAAATTTAAAAAGGAGAACTGAACATAGAAGATTTAAGCTACAATTAAAAAGTTAAAAATTCTGTTTCTCCCTGACAGCCCTAATTGGAGCCTGTGACTTATGCTCATGTTTTAATGGCTTAGAGAAATGACTTAGTGACAACAAATCTTGCAAGTAGTGATGCTGATGTTTTACAAACGTATGCACACAGGTTGCAGAATTCAACACAGCTGCTGCTTGAGAGTATCTGAAAAGCAACCGGCAAATTTGTTTCACGGGTAAAAGACATACATCACTAGGATGATGAAAACTAAATTGCATGTCAGGGTGATTGTGTGTCATTTATTTCTGCGAAAGTAACAACATTTTGAAGAATATTGCATTCCCAAAGCCCTTAACTGACAAGCATGAGAAATTACCTCTCAGGTTGTACCAGTACTGTAAATCTATAGTTGTACTTGCTTTAAGGCAATCATTGTCATAAAACTAATTGAGATTTGTACTGAAGCTTGAAGTCCAAGCACTGCTGGCCCTGAGGTGATCATCTGGATCATTTATTCTATTGTGTTTTATACTTGTTTGCTTCAGAGGCTCGACATCCATAACAAAAGTGGATACGTCACTTGCGTCATTGCAAACAGTTCATAGAAACAACCTCTTTTGTGGTTCCAGTATAGACCAAGTGTGTTTTTTTAATTGTATCTATTCATCTTGATTGCATCCTGATTGCACAAGATGATAAGGATGACTGGCAATGAATTTCTCTAAATTATAGTTTACAAGTCATACATACGTATTCTTCTTGCTTACTGGCTCCTAAAGATGTCCAAGCGCCACATCTGTTTCTTGGTAAAGGAGACACTTTAATATCATGAGGAGGAGCCACACTCTCTTATTTTCCTTTCATTTAAGAACAGTTGCTTCTTTTCTTTGGTTTTCCATAGCCTGGTGTCCAGAAGACCTTGAATAAAAAGCTCAAATATCAAATATCAAATTAGTAGCTTGGAGCAATTTCACACAAAAAGAAAACATTTCCCATCTTACAAAGAGTCTACCAGCTGGCGTTGAAAAGGATCTGATATTTTCCAATCATTTGTATACACCTAGCCAGTAGTGTGATTGTGATCATAACAATGCCTCTCTCCAGTGAATATTTTCAACATGTCAGTTGCCTGCATTGGTGCCAATTTTTTGTGGCTTTCCAGATTGCTTCGTATGGCCCTCTTGGGGCTAAGGGCTTTGTTCCATCCATGCACTCCAAGTGTCGAGACCTCTCATGTGACTACTCTTGGCTCGATGATTGCATATTTGCACAGAGAGCTTGCACTTTATGGTCATTCAGGACCCTGGCAAATAGCAGGTTCGTTTTAGCATTGGGCTTTTCTTCCATTGGGTATTATTTCCTGATAGGTTGTCTCATGCCGAGGAGGGCTTTTTGAAGTGGAAAGGGGCATTGGTTATTACAGCTAGGTTACAGAAGGTGCTGAGTATGAGTGTCTCTTATAATAAGACATCTATGAATAGGAAATAGCATTGTAAAATATCTGGCTTGTAGAGTTCAAAGCTGAGGACATTGGAAATAATTATTTTGTGTGTGTGTGTGTGTGTGTGTGTGTGTGTGAGAGATAAAATGTGCCTGTTAATGTTTCTGCTGGGTCAGAAGATAACCTTTTTATGAGGATCATGTTGAGTTATATTTCAGTTTTATTTTCTTTTTTTTGTGTAAATAGCAACTGGATCACCAATGGAGATTAAAAATCAGTTCATTGAAAAATTGCTCTTTTTAAACGAACTGGAAGTAATTATCACGCTAACAGTAAAACTGATCATTTCTTTCTTTTTGATTGTGTTTTTGCTAATGCACATTGGACGGTGGCTTTCATTTGAATGCAACGGTCTGTTAAAACCTTGGCTCAATCAAGGAAAAGTATTTATCATTTTACAAAACAAGGTTGTATAATGAAATCAAATTTTGCAGTTTCTTCATGCTACACATATATGTACATACACGCAGGAAATAATTCTGCAGTGCATCTTTTGAATTTACGTCTGGTTGATCAGTAACCAGATAGTGATGATATCTTCACATGAAAAGAACGTCCTTCTACTTTTGCTGTGTTCATAGATGTAAACTCAGAGTCTGCCTCCTCTCGTCCTGCGCTCTGTTGGCTCGGAACACGGTCTGCCCGTTGAGTGCTTGATCCGGGATGCTGATTGAGCAGGTCTCTATAAAGATGTGGGCACAACAGTCTCTGATTTCCCATTGTTTGGCCGGCCTGAGTTGCATTTCGTCCAGACCGGACATTAGCCAGGAGCAGCCTAAAGTCCAAGCTGAGCCAGTGTGGCTCCCATCCGGATCTCTTCCCTCTCCTCCCTGGGTCACAGCACCCTCCGTCGTGGGCTAGTCCCATCCGGTCAATCTGGCTGGGTGGATCATCTCAAGGTCCGCTGCTCTTTAATCTAAACCCCACGCTTCATTTTGTGATGACTGTAGGCTATTTCTGTCTGAGGTAATACGTGTTTCAACAATAAAGCCGAAAACAGATTAAAACAACCAGCTAGCCTACCGGCCACAGCTTCTGACTGCTCAGCTGTGGCCATATTGTAAGGAGACTTGCTGCTGAAGTAACTGTTAGCAAGCTGAATATGACATTTGTGACATTTGAGCCAAAAGAAAATATCTGAATGAGATCAATTAAGCCTTCAGAATTGCCTGTAAGTAAAATTAATTAAAATAACTTGAAATTCAGTTCTGTTACTTTTAAGAGATTGTATGTACTTCACCATCTAGAAGAGCTGATGCATTTTTCTTAAGCTGACAAAGGGTGTCACTAATAAAATAACACATTAAACTATGTCAGGTTGAACTGTTCATTGCATATTCACTTGATTGGAGAGTCCCAAAATACCTTGCATGCATAGCTGCCTAGTTAAAACAATGTTTCATAAGACCATGAACTGAGACAAATAAAGGAACAAACACCACATTGTTCATCTTTGAACATCAAAGATGCCTATATTTGATGTTCATCCTCAGCTTCAAATTCCGATTTTACCATGCCTTCTGGACTACCGGCTCTTCTTGAATTACAGTACTTGTCTTATTTAATGCTTCATTAAACAGTTTCTAAATGCTTTAAACCACCAAGACCAAAAGCTGCTGCAATCTTAGGTTTCAGTTAATTACCCTAACCAGTTGGCACAATAACAACTGTTATATAAGGTGTTGCATATATATCCAGTCACCATATTAGTCTCCACATGGTCTCTCTGTTCTTTTGCTGCAATGGCGCTGTTGTGATTTATTTGCAAGCGTGGTTGGAAGACAGCTTTGTAATTTCTTCAGAAAGTGAGATTCAAATAAGTATTTGCTTGTTTGTTTTGGAATAAAATAACTAGTGACTTAATACTTCGGAATAAACCCATGTGCATTCATTGACAGTTCTCTAAACTAGATTATGTCAGTACTGTCAAGTTCTACGGTTAATCCATCTGTTTCTTTGCCCTGCATGTGCACTTGAGCTAAAGGTGAAGACTAGAACTTGATGTTGTGTTATTGTCAAAGATGATGACAAACCATACTGGACATCGAACATAAACATAAATGGTATACAAACACAATATGGCTTAAGAAAAATGATTGACTACGAACAGCTGCAGCAATGCAAGCCGCCTATCATTCATGACTGTACTGCAGTTTTGTTTTGCATATCTCAAGATTTATGCAGATTCTGACTGTTCTGACTGTGATCTGTGATAAACTATGATAATATAAGCATTGGTATATCAGTCAGGCTCCAGTGTCTTAAAGCTGATGTAGAAGATTTTATAGATGGATAATAACGCACAATTTTTACAAGCTCCCCAAATATGTATATAAATTAAACATAAACGGCGCACGACCGTATTAGATAGACCTAGATACTAGTATATATTGCTGCCAGAAATCTTCTTTTGGGATCACAAAACAAGGTGTAAGCAGATCATTTTGTGTTATCATCAGACAATCAGGAATTCAATGTTTTACAGTTTAAGGGTTTAAGTCCAAAATAGCCTCTGCAGAAAATTATACTACTGGAATTGTTTTGCTGCGCATGAATTAGGATGATTGTGGCCTGTGCAAATATCTTCAGTATCATAATGAGTTTAACTTTTTACCGGTAATTTGAATTTATACCTACAGCAAACTTGGAAAAAACATCACATTTGCTTGTTATACCTTGAAATTAATGATATTGTACTGAATTTATACCTACAGCAAACTTGGAAAAAACATCACATTTGCTTGTTATACTTTGAAATTAATGATATTGTACTGAAGGTTAAACGGGCCCCACTAGGTTACATCAAAATGCTTTCTCTCTTAAAATTTCCAGCTCAACGTGAGGTGGAATTCAATTGACTTTACACTTAAATGTACTTTTAAATTCATAAGCTTACATGTACATGGGGTTGCTTCTTGTAAGCAATCAGTTCAGGTAGACAAATAGCCCTAAGCTCAGTCAACAGTCCCATGCCCATGTGACTTTTTGATTTGATTCAGGATGCATTGTTGGAGTCATTTGAGATCCCTAACAGAGCCTGAATCGGATCATATCCCAGGTTTACGTCTGTAGGACAACGCCCCGGGAGCCAGCCTCGTTGTACACAAACAAAGGAAAAACACAGAGGCTACGTGGTAACATGGCGAAACCAGATGCTTCCAAACAGGGCACAAAATGATGTGAATCCTATGCCATGGCCTCTACGGTCACCAGATGTCACCTCTATTGAACACATATGGGAGATTTTGGGCTGACGCATTAGACAGCACTCTCCACCACTCTCCACCACCCTCATCAAAACATCAAATGAAGAAAAACCTTTTGTCCATCCCTCCAGTAGAGTCTAGAGAACAGTGTTTTATAAATGCATTTTATCATTTTGGCAGCTAAGGACACGAACGTGTACTAGCATTGTCTTTATAAATTGCACAGTATGTGATCAAAGAGTGCATCGTGCTGTGGGAGCCATGACTAATGGTAGATGCTCATTATGAATGACCCTGAATGGGGCTCAGGTCAGAGTTGCTTGAGGGCTGAACAGAGAAACACTTAGTCACTGATGTCTCTTGTTGGCTTTGGTCCTCTAGGTTTTGATGACCGGGACACAGACCTGTTCTTGTGCGACACCAACACATGCAAGTTCGATGGGGAGTGTCTAAGAATTGGGAACATGGTGACATGCATTTGCGACTTCAAGGTAAGTGATGTTCCTGTTACGGTTTTATTGCTTGTTTTTTTTCCCTTTTGATGTGTATTTGGTGTCAGTTGACTGTTTGCTGAACACTTCTAATGGTAATTGTCCAATCATAGCTTAGCAACCGTTTATAGCTACGGCAGGCCCGTCAAGCTAGTGGTGTGAATGAAGCTGTATTAACAATAACTACTACTGCTCTAACATAAGATGCAATTGTTTCCGTGGCTTACTACCATACTAGTCGTAACCAAGCGTTACCTCCAAGGCCATTTCATTAACCAACTACATTAGTTTGTGTGATTACAATTACCAATTTATGGAGTTAGCTTATGTAGATAGATGTAGTGGATAAAATGCAAAGTCTGCATTTTTTCTGCTGCTTTTGTCTGAAATCTTGTACTCGTGAGATATGAGTGGCAAATCTGACACAATTATCATTGTTAAGAGTTATAATATACTGGATCGAAGTCCATTGTCTTGATTGGACAATATTAGCCCCAAGGGGAGGTGGTTGGACTGCCTAAGCCCAGTTTATAGCTCCCTGTGAGACCCCATGTCACTATCCTGGACCACTGTACGCTTTCTGCATTCATAAACAAGATTGCCACTGATGAGGCCAAAGACTGAAAGGCCCTCGTTAATAGCATAAATCTAGGAAATTATGCTGTTCTTGATAATGACTCATACTTAACTTTACGACCAGATCTATAATAAAAAAGGAGCAAACCAGCCAGCTGAGTATTGATTTTGGTATAACGTTTGCAATCTTTGCCTACTAATATGCTATGCAGAGCCCCAGATAAATGAAGCCACTGAGATCTGAAGACGTAGCATGTGTTCTCATCCGTCGCTTTTATCAGCGCGTCATCAGCGCAGCCAGGCACTAGGCAGGCTGACACTCGATTGGTCACCAGCTTTTATCTCAATTTCGTACTTCCCTTGGAGCAAACGTTAACAGAGGCCTGCAGATAAATGACATTACAGCTCCATTCCTCTTCAGGAGATCTCACACTGATACTGCTGTCGCTGTGCACTGAGGCGCTCTCTCAGAAAAGAGCAGGTCATACCACAATCTTTAGCTTAATACATTGGGTCTGAGGTCAATTCCGCTATGCATCTTCTGTTTGTTTGTGTGGAAGGTTTCTGATGTCACTGTCTTCATTTCATCAGTCAACGTAAACATGACCTTCCTGGCCTAGCAATTGCTGCCATGCCCTGAAATAATCAGTCACTCCCAATCAGTGTCAAATAAATAGGTCCAAGATTTTTCTCTTTCTGGCAATTCATTCAGGACTGTCAGAGGAGACATGAAAGTTGTATAAATTCTCATCTTAGATGGATTTTCTTTGTTCTAAGAGAATCTATGGATGGGTGGGCACACGCTCTCACACAAAAAACCCCAAGGAAGAGACATGCAAGGGGCTCTGTGAAGAGGAAGAGAGTTTGGTGTGGTGGAATCAATGGACACTATTCATTGCCAAGATGCATTAGATTCGCCTCACACTGACTCTTGAAAGAGCCAAACGCTTTCCCTCGCTAACTGGAGTCAAACTGCTATAAAGCAACATGCTCTCTTGTACCTGAAAATGAGTTGCTTTTTGTCAGCTAACACTACCCTGACTAATCACATAACATTTATTTGTAATTCATTTTGCAATAGCTGCTGGGAAAAGCTATTGTTGCCAGTTTGGTTTTGTTAATGTCAGGTCGCAGTGCTGATTCCCAAAAGGGTCGTCCATTCTAAAAATATGTGCGCTCATGGCGCTGTGAAATACTTCAACTAAAACTGTCCACCAAAGGGTAAACCGCACATTTCATTGGTTCCTGTAATGGTGCTTATATTCTTGGAGTTTGGAAGTCACTGGAATTGTTTTTCATGACACACAAACATTTTCCTGCTGTCCTTTGTACAGTTTTTGATGCCTATTTGACCTATTTGTATGTAGAGTTCTAGACAAATGCAGTTTAAATACAGGAATCAAAGGAAAGTTTTTCTCTTTTTGACATTCTTTTTTTAAATTTTTTTCAGATTTTTTCTGCATGTTTTTGTAGTTTGTCCCAGTAGTTTTTGTTGTTTTTGTTGTTTACTTTTCCTTTAGGATGGTGGATGCTTTTAGTCTATAATTTCTTTTTTTCTTTCAATAACCATTAGCATGAGCTACTTTGTATCACTGGTGAAGACATAGCGTTACTGGAATTCGGCTGATGACTATATATGTATGCAGGTCTAGAATAGGACATTGCATTAAAACAGTAACATCTGTAATGTGTTGTCTGTCTCCAACATTAACCATTATAAAGTATTTATTTAAATTCTGAACTTTTAAATTATAGTGCTAAACTCTGACAGTGGCCCCTAAAATTATTATTATTACTGTTTAATGTTTTAAGTTCAACTGGCCAGTAACAGTAGAAAAACTAAAATGCAATGCATGCGTTTGGAGGGAAAATAACTGGCAAAAGACACAACCCAAGCATCTAATGAAATGTGTGTGAGTACATCTTTTGAGGGAAGGCAGTTGGACAACTCTGTGTGAGCTTCGGGATGGATGCAGCAGGTTTGTTTACAGCTTAGATGTTACACTGCAGCAGATTGCGAGTGGAATATTTGTAAAAGCGTCCAAGGTTTATGGAGACTCCCACGGTTGATTTTTGCGAATGAATGAGAGACAGGTGTTAACACAGCAGATGTAAGTAATGTGATGGGTCATTTATGTCAGGATTACCTACAGCTCAATGCTGCTGACCACAGGCCTGAGTCAGAAAGTACTTCCAGTCTTCCAGATTGGACAGATTTAGTATATGTTTTCAGTGAGTAGAAGTAGAAGAAAGTTCAGCCTTCACTGGAAATTATTTTTCTGTGGTTCTGTGGCACCAGTAATCTGATGAACTAACTGATATAGTTCGCCTGAATAACGTCTGAATGAGGTATGATTCACTATCAGGACACAGACATGTGGCACCAGAGACACAGCCTGTAGTCTGATGGCATATCTTTAGGTTTAACCCCAGAATGGTGCTATCTTGTCTGGAATAAACAAGACAAATACACCCAATTGGATGTAGTGATTATGTTTCTGTGATTTTAGAGCTCTCGGTGTCTCATGGTGATGCTGCTTGATTACCTACCCCTTTTTCTGGCTACAGGCCTCCAGGGAGGATGCTTACTGCGGAGTGGTAGAGGGCATCCAGCTTGTAGAGCCCAACCAATATGGGATTTTTCAGACTATGCTAATTTTAGAGGGACAAAATAAACAGATTACCAATATGGGGGCAATATTTATAAGCTGGAATGAAAATAGCACCTTTTCTAAGTGGACTGTGCACTGATTTTGCAGCAAAATGACTATGCAGAGGTACTCAGGCTGGTTCCTTAACCAAATAACTTTACTGGAGCATATTCAAGTTAGATATTGTTTGAAAAACCAATTTTTTGCACACTTGTTCCACATAAAAACCTGCTACAATGAAGTGTGGAGATAGAGCTGGCTATGCATGACTAGTCAGCAGTCAACATCATATTGAATGATGATAATGATTGTCATTTGGATCAAATGGTATAGGAATGTTTGTTTTTATATTGTATCGTATTGTAATTGTGTAGACGACAGAATTGTTGTGATATGGAGTCAGACACATTAATTCAAGTGCACAGGAATGAAAGAGTCATGTTTGACTAGAAAAGTCAATGTGTGCAGCGTCATTATGTATGTAGTCCTTCAAAAGGCTATTGCAAATAATTCACTGTTGCTCAGGTAAAGTCCATTATTCCCCAATAGAAATGCAGTGTAATGGAAAAAATAATAATTGTTCTGAGTGCAGGCTTCAAGATTGAGGTTTCATCCACATTCAAAATGTATTACACAAAATATCTACCACATTGAGAAAGGGCAGCAAAGTGTTTAAATGGTAGTTGGATTTAAATGAAAAAGCTATAAAATCAGCTTAACTCAGAGAATTTTATGTCTCTTCCTTCTGGCTATTTTGAAAACACAACTGCTCCATAGATTTCACTTAATACTGCTTCAAATACTGTGTAAAAACATCACAGTATTGTCTATGTGTGTAAATAAATGGAGATTGCAGCACTAAAATTGATTGTAAGTTGAACTCCCCAATAATGCATAGATGGAACACAGATGGAACAGTGGCAGTCTTAAAGCTCGTATTGGGCACATTAAACAGAGACGTGAAATGAAAACATCCTTTAGTTGGGCCCAAATCCGCATTGATTATTCATTCAAATACTCAAAACAACCAATGTATATGTTTTCCTGACAAGTGACTTCCTGTTGGCATGCAAATAATGTATGCTGTCTCTCAGGAGCAAAGACAGAAGTGGTGTAACATTGTTCTGCTGCAAAATATTTTAGGGACGGGGTTTGGGTGGGTGGTCTGACATTGTCATGACTCATACTCACAGAGTACTGTGTCCTACAGAACGCTGTTTTTAAAAAAAAAATCTTTTTACTGTGACCATGATTGACTTTAATCAAGTAGTAATCAATTATAACCATAGAGGCTGAAGATCAGTAAACACTCCTATGTTGTCATTGAGTTTGGAAGACGTCTTGTATGATGTTCTTGTAGAGATTTAATACCGATTCCTATACCTGAACTTTGCTTTTTGGCTGATACCAAGTACTAATCCAATACATGTGTGTTAAAATGGATGTTTAGAACATAGAATAGATGTACTAGTCTGCATGATTTCTGTATGGCCTGGCTCAGTTAAACCCTTTGTCAAAATCAGAGTAGGGCGTTGTGTGACTTTGATATCCTTGATTCCAAAACAGGACCCTGCTACTTCCCAGCAGGGTCCTAGCTAATACATTATGTGGCATTGGATAGGTGCACAGGCACACATACTCGACGATACCCGATACCGCATTTCAGGCAGTATTGGAGGAATTTCAGATACTGGTATTGGTATTGGAACAGCTCTACCTCAAGGGCACCTCAGTGGTGGGGGATTTAACTGACAACTTTCACATGTTCAGTAATGAACTCATAAATGTTGGGCTGCACACAGACACCCACACCGGAACCTAATGGATGTGGGCAGATGGAGTAAATTCACCTACCGCTGACCCTTGCAGCTATGCATATTGGAAAAGCATCATTTCAACTTTTGTAACATTAGTTCACATGCTAGTGGCTTATAGTCATTCCTCTACATGCTGACAGTATCCTCTGACGTCCTAATACACATTCAACATCATCATAATGTACATTCAGTCAGCACAGCATATTTATTGACTTTATATAAAAGAACTTAGCATAATGTTGGCAGCACATTTGGTCTTCAATATGCTCCCTGCTGGTTGTTTGATGTGGCTACTATTCATTGTAATGCCTGACCTCAAATTGCTCTCTCGCTTTTCACTGCCGGAAGCCGTCTAATGTTTGGGTTGTGATGGCTGGACTGCTGAAGCTCGTAGCACTTCAAAGAGGGTTGAGAGCTAATGTGGGTTCATATGATGATGATAGGAGGGTGTGGAAGGGCAGAGCGTCCTTCATATTGCACTAAACAAGAACCTGTGAAAATGCTTTAGTACACACCTTTCAAAAACACACAGGCCACAAATGCTAGGGTGCTCCTCCAACTGCTGGAACAGCTGACCTACCCTCTCCCACTCCCCCCCCCACCCTCCTCTCTCTTTTCTTTCACAACACACAAATGTCTTCACATTCACACAAATAGGCTTATATGATAAAATGTAAAATAATCAAATACCTACAATTACACAGATACACACAAATTCACACAGGCCCAGGTGGTACTGACACCAGCTTCTGAAGCAGACCCCATTCCATATATTTGCATTCATTTATAATCCTTTTATCCAGGGCCATGTGAACGGACTGGGACTGAGATTTTGAATAACGGTGAATATATTTCCTGATGCAGGGAAGCTGTAACAGCAGGGGCCCCCAACAAACACGATGATGAGCATTCAACTGTGACTAAGGTGACAGAACGTAAAATGCCAACCTGATCTCAGGGTTACTTATCAGACTTTTTATAAAACTGAATGCACCTTGGTTTTTTCACACTGTACAGAATCCGTTAGAGTAACTGATAGTGAGTGGTAATGACTTTGTTGAGGGTCCTTCAGTTTATTTTGAAGTCTCAGCTAAAGACTAAATGTGATTGTATACGCTCTATTTTATGAAAATAAATCATTTTTGCTTACAGTAAAATGTTTTCCTTTGATTTGTTTATGGCTTCATTTACCCATTTCCAAGGTAGTTTGATCCGTGTGACATTGCTTTATGGTAAAGTAAAATAATTAGCTGAAGCTTTAAAGGTGTTGCTAAAAACCAGTAAAGCAATTACTTTTGGGGGCATTTGGAGATATTTTTATAGTCCACATACATACATTCAGCTTAAAACGTTTGATGCATGCCATCTCTCCGTGCTGAGGGGTCTTCTCACGCTGTGCTACACATCTTGTTGTGGCGTTGGCTGGTGAATAAAGTCAATTCAATCCACCGTTGTTCTAGCTAAGCAAATTAATGTATTCCTCTTTTACAATAAGATAAGCACTGGATTGTTTTATCAGTATTTTGCATAGCCTAATCCTCTTTACAACAATGCTTTCAACCCTACATCTCCTACCGTCTTCACACTGCCTGTTGTTTCTTCCATCCTCTCATCTGTGTTTTTCTAATCACTGCTCTCATGCATGCGGTCCACTTGCAAGTTTCTCTGTGCATGTGGAAGAGCCATGAGCCCTTAAAGTGTTAAAGGTTCAGTTTATTCAAATGACAAAAAATACATAATTTATCATTAACCTAGTAGCTTCAAAATACTTCAAAAAAACTACTTGTTTGCTTTTCTCGTAATTTCGGTCAATCAGTTGTTCGGGTTCTTGCATTTCTCCTGTCTCTTTGGTAGTTAGAGGTCTCTGTGGTTGGACACAACCACCTCTTGTCTTTGCATGATAAATATACCAATTAAAATCAGCAAGATTAGTTAGCACAGGAGGCAGGTTTCCGAGTCACATATTTGTGATCTAAAATTGTGAGAGCATGCAGCTCAAACAATGCAAGTGAGGATGAAGGAAGTGAGTGTTGACACATGCTGGGCTGTTTCATGCAGTAAGCTGATGACTTAATTATGTCTGTGTTACATGTGCTATTATGTTCTATTTACCATACCGTTAATTTTTCTTTCTGAAAGGGATACATTATTTTTTTTAAGCTTTGAACAGCATGTATAAGCTGTATGAATGTGTACCAAGCTTTAGGGTATGGTGGCCCTGAGGTGCAAAAGCACAATTACCTTGAACTGAATTCCTCCACTGTTTGCACAGCAATCAAATCAAAGATCAAAACGACAATTTATCCTTTAAAAATTAAATTTGTGTAAAGGCATGAGTGCATACACAACACATAACCAGGTGACAAACAAAGCGTAAACAGCATACAAGTTAAGTGCAATTTGAAATTTCTGCAATGTTGGTTTTAAAATGTGCTGCTACAACCACAGTGTTGGGGAAGATGAGGGGATATTCTTATGTCCTAGAGTGGTCTGGTGCAGCGTGCTTGTTTTTCGCCTCAGTGCAGCCCCTTCCAGGAGGTCACTGTGAATGTCATTGATGGGGCCTTAATGCAGCATTCTGTATTATTATATTACTTCTTACGCCTGGTGGAGGAGTCTTTGTGTGTCTCTGTGTGTATCTGTCCTCAGCTAATCTCACATACTACCAGACCCATCAGCCTAATATTCTTTGTGCACATTTCTGACTGTATGCTCGAGGACCTCTTGTAGCTGTGGTGATTCACGATGTTGTTCCATTGTATATCACCATTTACTGCTCTGTTTTATATCACCAATGACTGCCGACTGCTCCTCCACCCTCTTAACCAGCCACTAGGGGTTGCAAGTGATCAACAACTGCTTCGGATTAGGATCTTGCATCTACGTGGTGGTCACGTTAGTGTTGGCGGATTCTTTTGTTGGTATTTTACCTTTGAAATTGGCATCATCGATGTTTTGGAATTGTCCGAAGTCACAGTGCCCGTAGCAGCTTTGTCCTTGTAGCACTGTCTGGTTTGCACTAGAGAAAAAAAAAGTACTTTAGCTTGCCAACACACCTAAAAAAATAAAAAGTCAAGAGGCTACCCTAATGATTAGATTTTGTCTGTGATGTGTTTTCTGGTTGATTTGTTAATGTGTTTTGCATCTCCGGGCTGCCATATTATTGCACTGTATGTTATCACATTAGGTTGACAACTTTTTTTTTATTAGAATTATATTAAAACACAAAGATATTGCACAATCTACTCAAGGAAGGCTGCTCCTTTAAACCTCAGATCTAGCACCCAAAAAAATGTGTATAATATAAATTTATCAATGATAATATACATTTTTACCATATTTGGGCTTGGAGTTGCCTGTTACACTGAGACTACTTAGTCAAGGCGGAGACGGGAGACACAGGACTTGGGGAGGACTTGGGGAAGAATTGTGTCGGGCGTCTCTCCTGAAAAACGGAGCATCTGTGTCAGCTCCTCTGTGGCTCTGGCTGGCCTGTCAGACACTATTACAGAGCAGCCTGTCTCCTGTGACTCGGCTGGGGAGACTCCGCAGGGACTGGTGGGCTAGGCCCTAATCAAGAGAAGACTGCCAAGCAGTTAAAGAGCAGAAGCACAAGCCAGCCACCTCCCAGTCTCCCTCTATCTCTCTCCATCTTCTCGTTGTCACAGTAACTCCCGTCTCTTCCATTACTCTCTGTCTGTCTCTTTTTCTCCCCCGCTTGTCCAAATAGCTCACCCTCCCTTGTTTCTGTCTTCTGCTACTCTCTCTTTGTCTTTCCTTCCATTGTAAGGACTTGACCAAATGTTCGTAAACAGGGCAAAGCATCTTGGGAAGAGAGTTTGTCACTTACCCAGACATCGCTTGACACCCCTCTGTCCAGGAGGTCTGTGGAATACAACACAGTGTCAGGCACAGAACAGATTTGTCACTCTGACGGCACTCCTCAGGGATCTATTGTTGGTTTGTTGGGCATTTTTTCCATTCACTTTCTCTGACATCAACTGCTTCTAAATGTCTGGGGTATCGTGGTATGGTTTTACTTGTTTTTTCTAAAGCAAAATAAAACTTTTGTCTTTTTTCAGTTGGTAATAACCGCAGTATAAATCAAGATCAGTCAACACACCAACAATGTCCCTCCTTTTCTTTCACACAGAGCCATCATTAGGGTTTTGGTTATCCCTGTTTCCCATATGCAAGAAGGCCAGCCCCCCCATTATGAGGACAAGTACCTGATTCAAACATAGTGACACAGGATAAATCAGGTTGATCTAAATGGGGAGAGGTGTGGAGCCTACACAAAATTATAGCCCACTAAGGTTTATTGTTGATTTTGAGGCCTTGGTTGGACAATAAAGTTATCTAGTTACATTGTCATGTTGCAATGTTGCAATGTTGCTCTCTTGCGTTGAACTGTGGGCAAACGTTAGGCTAACATTACTTTTATATGTTGGGTAATGTGGCGGAAGGCCTGAGAGATCAGCATAAGAACACATCCAGTATTTTTTGTAGCTTTGTAGTAATACAGAAAATTAAGGATGTGATACGTTGAGGTGGATCGAATCGTTGACAGGTGAATTGTAATAAATCGAATCGTGAAGCCAGTGAAGACTCACACCTCTATTAAATGGTCTTAACACATTATCCAGTTTTGGTTTGGTTACCCTTCCACACAGGATAAGATAATTTTACATTTAAACATTTTCGTTACTAGCCACTTGACTACACTAAATGTACATTTTGTCTCAAGGGTGCAGTAATGTGCCTTGTTTCAAGATACTTCCTGACTCAAGAGAAATTGCGCATGGGGACAGGTCAAATTATTCACAAGAACATTTCTTAAAGGCTGAGTGGGATTAAATGGTTTAGGGAAGCAGATTCAAAGCAATTTGTTTGATCAATGTGCAGCCATAATGGATTAATCATTAAAGCTTGTAAAATACAAAATGCATTAAACATATTTCCTTTATCAAAACTTTACTAAGCAATGGACACACTGTAGGCTGTTTTTGCAAAAGAACCAATTAATTTAACATTTCAAATAATAGTTTTTCATCAACATAGGTACATTATCTGTATCATTTCTTAAATATTTATAATATAATTAGAAATAAGGCTGTCGCTCAAAATTGCTCCTGCTATCCATTTTCATTATTCAACAAATGGCCAAAGAAATGTAAATAAAGCAAACATAATAATTCTGCGAACTTGAAAGCTTTAAGACAGAAGTTAGAATTGACTAAGTATGCATGGCACCTAAAATAAAGTCTAACCCATTTCTGTACATTGGTTCAGTCCCTCATCCTGTCCACTGACCTGTTCTCTTGCAACAAAAGACTGAATGTTCACTGGTTGTAGTCTTTTCACTGTAGTCCTTGATTCTTAGTCTTCAGTTGTAAGAGATAATACTGCATGAGAAGAATATAGTAAAAGAACAGTGTGTATTGCTTTGCTGCTGAATGTAATGTTGCAAATTGTTAATTAATATAATATTGATAAAAAATAGACCAGTAGAGATATATAGAAATAGAGACATTGAAACTGAAGCTTAACTTTATTTGGTATGATTAGAGCAGAACAAGTAGAAGAAATGCTGTAATTCTGCAGGTTAGCAGTAATGTGATGTGACAACAGACCTGGATCTCAAATTGGGTTTCCATCCACCTCTTTTCATGTGCATTTTCAATTTGTGCATATAAAGCTGACTGATTAGTGCCAGTAACTGTTTAACTTAATGCTCCCAACT
Source organism: Morone saxatilis (assembly GCF_004916995.1). Taxonomy (NCBI): domain Eukaryota; kingdom Metazoa; phylum Chordata; class Actinopteri; family Moronidae; genus Morone; species Morone saxatilis. The sequence continues at coordinate 5,349,068 of NW_023340095.1, read as the reverse complement.
CCAAATATTCACATAACACAATGGATGGGAACATGCATTCGTTCTCATTTTCTTTAGCCAATTTTCTGTAAATTCAGTTAAAATGTACTACATCTGGATGGAAACCTGGCTACAATAAGCAACACCCGTGACAGTACCCTCATATGAACATCTCAAACAGAATGCATTTCACTGAAAGCATTTATTAAAAAAAGACACACTCTCCCTCCTTTCCAAGCTCCCTTACTACTCCACCCCAGCACCGGGTCAAAATGCTGCACCAGACGTCGATCAAATGACGACAGGGCCAGCTGATGGAAAGAAAGAGGGCGCATCAGAGACGCAGAGGAATTTTGGAACGAGAGCGTCTGTCTCTTGTCATGAGCCACAGGTGCTCTCTGCCACCACCATAAGCACTGAGGGGTCTCTGTCAGAGTTGATAAAACTGCAGCTTTGATAAGTGCGAGAAGGCATAAGTAAAGATTGTGCCTGGGGGTTCTCAGCAACTGAAGACAAGTCTTGTGGAAAGCAAATGCGGTGCTCAGTGCGGGCCGAGCAGACAGAGGGTTTCATCAGAAGTAGAACGTGCTGGGTGGTGCCGTCTCCATCCTCTGAGGCTAGCCCTAGTTTCGTGGAGATGTTTATTATTGATAGAGGTGGATGATAGCCTTGGGATGAATTGCATAATCTAGAGCCGCCTCTAATGGATGCAGGAAATGGATCAGGCTATCAGTCAAGTCTCTATGGATGAAGGATGTGTCTGTATTTGTATGTGTCTTTCTTGTGTGTATGTGTGTGTGTGTGTATGCATTCCTCTCTCTGTGTGTGTGTGTGTGTGTGTGTGTATTTGCACTAAGGCTGGGCAATACTATGCTCCTGTCAACTAACCATCAGCACATATATAGCAAATCCCTAATAATATGCATTGTGTAGATGTGATTACCCTGAAATGTGTCTTTTAGATGCACAAGAAGGGCAATTTTTACATTTTAAAGGTTTTAACTCTAAAAAAAACAACAACATAGAAGGTTGTGGTGCTTTCCCAATGTGAGTCTACAGCACACAATACTGAGATGTAGACAGATGCAGAAAAAATAACCAGCAGTCTCAGAGGAATGGTCTGTGAAATGTCACGTGTGTTTACGTTTCTTTATGAGCCAAGCTCTAAATATATTTGAAATCTGTTTGAACACTACCAGAAATGTATTGCATCAATCTCACAAAGAAGTTGAATGAAGGTTATCTTCTTAGCAATTTTCTAGCAATAATGATATTAGTGTCATTGCTCTAAATTGTTGGCATGCAGTGGTAAAAAGAGTGAAATAATGTGGGGTTAACCTGTGCCACAACCCTGCAGAAATTAGCTCCACTTGCTGAGTGAACAGCATTGTTGTAGGTAACTATTGATTCTTTATTGATTCCATAATGTTTCCGTTTTCTTCTGGCTACTCTGGTGCTCTTTTTTTCTTTTCCTTTTTTTTTAGGAACCTGCCTGATTACAGTGATTTCTTACCACATAATGTCTGTTTTGTCCAGAGTGGAGCAATAATATTAAGTGTGCTTGCAAGGGTACTTTCGAAAGTATTGATCATTTGGTGTACAGATTTTCCCAATTAAGTACAATAAGTTCAGCTTCAGTTCTTCTAGAGTAGTGTTTTGCCTGCAGACACCTGTGGCTGTTGAGATTAAAGGAACAGAAAATCAAAAATACAGAGTAATGGGCAGACAGGTAATATCAAACACCAGTGGTTCTAGGTTTAGTCGATATCCACGGCTTAGCCCAGAAGACTTTTATAGGCCAAGGAGTCTGGGGAGATCATTTGACAGATAAATACGGCAAATGAAATATTGCACACTGGAAAAGGGGAAGAATTTAAGAATTTTATATATTAAATAAAAAATGTAATATTGATCACTTTTTTTATTTATTTAAAAAAATAGATAAAATCCCCTGTTTTTGCTCGGCTTGGAGTATTCCACATCACCCCTAGCAACCTATAACCTATGTTAGTAATGGACTGAACCATCTTGCACCTGCACTGTAATTGCAGGATCAGTCGGATCCACACTGTTAACTGACCGGGTGGTGGTTATCTTGTTTGTGGATGTGTGTGAAACTGTAAGTTAGCATTTACACACACTTTCTGCTGAAACTGGTATGAAGTTCAGGATAGTGTAAAGACAGAAGTATCTGCTGCAGCACACTATAGCATATACACAGTGTTCCTTACAAAGAAAACATGAAACACTGATGCAGATTTGTACACAGTGCACTCTCTGTTGTCACTTCTCTAAGGCAGCTAAGTGACTGGTCAGTTTTTCTTGCTCTATATTTTATATACTTTATGTTTCTGTGTATATGTGTTCGCCTGACTCCACTTTTTGTCTCTCCCTCTCTGACCTGTTGCTGTTGACGATGATTATCTGCGTCTATCGGTAAATCAGAGGTAGTGAACACCAACTGTAAACGGTGCATTAGGCTGCATTTTGTTGGACACTTAAACCCTCTCTTACTGGCTTTACACCTCTATCAGCCCAGACATTCTCTTCCACCCTTTGAAGAGATTGAACAAATGGAACAGCTTTAAGCTTTAATGTAGCATTTTGTACAAAATCCACCTCGTCTCTGATGTCTCTACATCGTCCATCCTAATGTGTTGCTGTCTGGATAACTAGGCTGCACTTGAGCCTTCGTCTGATAGCTACTGTACCGATGGCTCCTGAAGCACATGTTTCTTTATTGTATAAAAGAGAGACTCTGTAAAACAAGCCCCAATTCACTCAAGTCACTTACCACCACAGAATGTGGAGAATTTTCCTATATACCCCATATGAGAAGAAGGGGCAGACGCGGTGGTTTCAGTCAGTAAGTGGGTGTGGTGGTTTATGTTTAGGCCAATATTTTATGTGATTGATGTCATATATTTGTCAAAAAATGTCGGATATTCTCAGTCACAAATTTAGGAGAAAAAATATCTGAAAAATTGTGTCTTAGGAATGCTGAGAGAAAGTCAGTCTGTATAATGATGTCATATACATGGTTTCTGCATTTATTCGAATAGCCAGGATCATTAATAGTCATTACAACATTTTACAGTCATTTTATAATTTTTTACAGTACAGCAGACAGAAAACTTTATTATGGATAAAACATTATTTTATGCTCACTTTTGGGCATGTTGATGCTGTTGACACTCCCCAAAATAGGTAACTTTTAATGCATCTAGGTAAATAAAATGACTTGTCCTTAAGGCAGAACAGATGCTCTTCTTTTGTTGTGCAGTCCACATCACAGTCTGAGGATTCCTTCAATAACATGGTTAGAAATTGTTTTCTCATCATGTACAGTACTTGTGAGGTTTCTAGCAGCATGCTACACTGGAGGGATGGGGGGTCCACATCTCTCATTTGTAAATATCCATTTGAGGTGAAAAAAATGGCAATAATCTGATATCAGGCTAGGCTGAGGAGGTTGTAGTGGACACTGGCAGTTTGGAGTTGAAATCAACAACACTGTTAACTGGTGCATCAAGATCTCTGATAGAAGTTCGCAACAGGTGGAAGAGGAGGGCACCGGCCTTTTCTCTACTTCTTAAGGTGTACTTCATTGGTGCACAAACAGTGTCAGATCTGCTCTCAACTCCATATGTTTCTGTGTCTCCCCCCTGATGGCTTTGGATACACTTAGACATTTCAAAGGAAGGATTTGAAGGCCATGTAATACATTTTTGCATAGCACCTTAGCTCCTAGCTGGGATCAGTGGATTCCATCCTCTTGAACCAGTTTTCTGCGCCCCCAGAAAATGTCAAAGTTGTCATTGAAATTCATTCTATATGCCACACATGCTGATGAAGGGATTGCAGTGTAGTGAAGCATTTCATACCCCTGTTTTATGTTGGAGTAGTGCCTGAGATGCTTGCACAGAAAGGTTCCTAAGAGTGTCTTTTAGCTGAAATCCCTTTTCAGCAGTTCTGAGCCACTGACTCTGTATTTAGGAGAATACTCAACAGGCCCACATTCATAATCATTCTCTTGAGGACGTAAGAGTAAAACCTGTTTGCCTCGTTATACAACTTGCAGTTGAATCATGCTTTGTTTTTTGGCTTTATTCATACAAAATTGTTGTCTCCCACTGTTAAATTGTCACCATAATTGCATTCATTTAGATGTGAGCTTGGCAGTATTCCTGAAGATAACATAAGCAGGGTAAGCATTATGCTGCTCAGATACTGTAGCCTCGTCCTACCAACTCTGCCTGTGTCTGCATGTTGGAGTGGAGCTTTTGGAATATTAGGGGCTGTCTCAAACAAGTTTGGGGGCATGGAAGTAAGTAGAACCTGAGCAATACTGGGGTTTTGCAGTTGTTATTGGTATTGATAACATATCACCTGATTGTCATTTATCATTTAAAATATCCCATAAATTGGAATTCTTAATGGCTGTAAACATGGGTTTCATAATGTGTCATTTGCTACATTTTCATATATTGGATATAAGATAACTCGTGAATTAACCTAATAACTGAGATGGTAAGATGTTGATCAGTATCCATGTCAACGTATGGTTCCTATTTCTGTTGGAGGTTAGCAAGTGCGTCAAGCAGTTTACATGTTTATTTATACCCAGCACATTAATACGGATTGCCTACCAGCTGTGATTCTGACCTCATATAAAGTAACACCCTGCACTGAAGTGACTACGGTGGGGCGGGGGGCTGTTGTCAACCAGGTTCTTGTTTTTAGCTGTAGCATTAGCTTGCCTTGCTCTCTCTAGTGTAATACTTGATGGTAAAATGGTAAAGCTTAGTCTTTGCTTAGAGTTAGCAATAACTGACAGTGACTGCTTTAGATGGGGATCAAAAGTTGCAGCCCTGTCATATGAGCAGATGGTCCTAGTTAGACATTAGTCTTTAGCGTGAGACACAGGGAGCAGAGGTATTCAGTCTAGAGCTAAGTCCATACCAGTAGGCTGGCCTGGGACTAAGAGTCGCTGACAGACAGGCTGCAACATTAAGTCCATTTGAGTTAAGACCATCTCAGGGAATAGCATCTGTCAGATTGCTGCATATGCAGCAGTCCCTTGCTGTGTTAGCATAGCAGCACTCTAAATTTGCCCAACTGAGCCAGTCGTATCATTAGCTTGGGATATGGTCTCTGTTGATACTTTTGCAGCTGCTGTCTAAGTTTGATGAAAGTGGCACTGTGTTTTAGAGCAGTGTTAGAATATCTAGAAGCTGAAGTGCCTGTAATCTCCTGTTGATGACACATATCAAATGCTTTACACCTTTAGACATTTTGTCATAAATGGAGAATCTGTACAGTGACATATCGCCTCGCTTGATCAGTAAATTAATAAGAACAAAAAGTTACAGCAGAATAACATAACATGTCATGTCATAATTATTATATCATTCTAAACACAATCTAAGAACATATTAACAGAAATCCTACAATGTGTTGAAACTCAAGATGTGTATAATTAATAATCTCATATTAAATCATTCATTTATTCATGGCCATTTTTTTAGTGTAAGTACTGTATTATATTTTCATTGTGGTTAAACATTGTACCTGTGTATGCTTATACAGACTATATCTTTTGACTTCCAGTTTCACTAAAACCCTCATCTTTAGAAATTAGAATAAACACTGGGATATTTTCAGGTATGTCATTTTCTGCTTAGCAACCTTGTCTTGCACCTGCAGGTACTTAATTGGCCCATGTAGAAAGAAGACATGTAACAGCAGCAGAGTATATTAATGGTGATTACTGGTTGTGGAGCTTTTCATTCTCTTTATTGATAGGACAGTAGAGAGAGACAAAACAGGCAGGAGGAGAGAGAGAGGATGACATGCAGCAAATGGCCTCAGACTGTATTCTAACCTGGGCCCTGCAGTAAGGACTCAGCCTTGACACATGGTACACAGAGAGCTATGCTTCTGGTGTTTTTGTTTGTAATGTTTAATTAACCCCTGTAGAATGTGAACTGAAGGCTAAAAGCCCCTGGGCACAGAAGTTGTGGCCACGGCGGTAAATGTGTTGTGGTTTGTTTCCCATACTCTCCACTAAGCTGGATCTCAATAAGTTGTAAAGATGTGGCCTTGTTGACATGCAGAGCACAAAGTTAGTTTTGGATGCATTTATGTCCAGAGCCAATCAATGTTATACCACATGTAGGAAACTTGTTGCTGAAATCATTTCCTTTTGAAATCTATGGAATAGCTTTACTTTACTTCGGGGCGGCAGTAGCTCAGTCTGTAGGGACCTGGCTTGGACTGTGGACTGGTAGCTGGAGAGGTGCCAGGTTTCACCTCCCTGTGCCACTTTTCCGAGGTGGCTTAGCAAGGCAACGCTAAAACCCGAAAACTGCTCAATGAGGCGTGGTAACGGCGGCAGCCCCAATCACGGTCCACCATAGTCCCCTTTGCATTTCCACATGTGGCATGAAGTGTGGGCATTTCAGCCTGGTGTGTGTGTATAAAAAAGAGTGAAAAAAACAATTTCCCCCCTAGGGGATCAATAAGTCTATCTCTTCTTCATATTCCAATGGCAAAGTACAAGTGCGAAGTACAATTTGGCCCCTACTGCTGCTGACAAAGCTTTTTTCCCAGTATGTCAAATAAGCATCTGTGGTGTAGTATGCACGGAACTGGACAGTCTCTATACCCAGCTGTGCTTGAAATTTCACTCATGAATTTCGAAATTGATCTATTACAATTGTAAGCCTCCTTACTATAATGATCAGAGACTGAAGCCTGTACAGGTGATCTAGAGGCTCACCCACTCATCGTTATGTGTCTGGCACTAAAAAATTTGTATTGAGAGTGTGTTGGTGCTGAGGCAAGTACAGCAGCTGCTGCTTGGTAAATGCTTTGTATATCCAGATCTTCCACAAGGGGGCCAGTTGTTTGGTCATTATCTGACCAGGTTGCAATATAATATGGAGAACTGTGCAGATAGGAAAACAGGCTGCTACCTATTCTTCCCATGGGAACAATCTTTAATCTGTATTTTAAGAATCCAGTCGTTTTTGGTGGCTGCATTCAGAGGCAAGTTAATCTGTCCACCAAGCTTCTTCTGAAGTTACAGGTGCAGTGGAGAAAATAGGCTTTTGTTGATCACACTGAAAGCACCACCATGCACTGAGTGTTACGATGGTAATCAGGCCAAAGCAGAAAGGGTAGAAGACTGAGGGTTGAATCCCCACAGTAAATGCACTGAATTGACTGCACTCATGTAGCGCCATTGTCTTCCTGACCACTCAAAGCGCTCAGATTTACCATTCACAGACTGGATGACAAAGAGCTGCCATGGCAAGGTGTCCAACCTCCTTATCAGAAACAACTAACTCACATCACACTCCTCCGATGGCAACAGCAAAGGAGCAATTTGGTTCAGTATCTTGCCCCCAAGGACAACTTCAAAAGGCCAGAGGGAGGAGGCGGGTGCACAGGGATCTTGAGAGGATTTTGGAATCTGCTCCTCTACATTGACAAACATTGCTTGAAGGCATCGGTAAGGTTGTCCCGCTGGGTCCCTCCCTGTAAAGGTATTAAAGTACAGTTACTGGTCAATGGGGCAGACTGAGGACCACTGCAGGGACCGTAGAACTGCAGGGGCTCACCAGCTTGATGTTTGGGAAGCACTTTTGTGTCTTGCTGTGAGGAGTTTTAGAAAGGTTGCAAATACCCTACTCTGTTGCACCATACACTGGCCTGTCAGATAGACTGCAAGCAGCCAATTATCTAATATCTTTTACCCATTAATGCACTTGATGGCCAGTTAGCAAAAATCACTCTTCTTTGGACGCGGTCCTAAACTGATTGGCCTTTCTCCCTAACCAGAATCAGAACTGTACATACAGAGCTGGCTGTCATAGAAAGGTTTTTAATGTCTGTATATGCTGAGCATTTCTTGTTGGAAAGTAATAACAACTGCAAACGAACGTAAAACGTCCGCAAGAGATGGCAAAAATGATTCAAATAGGAGGGGAGGGCTTTTTTTTTTCACAGTCAGCATGGCTGTAGGCTATTGGTAGGTGGTTACAACTAGCAGTAGTTATTGATATGTATGTATTTAAATATTTAAAGTTTGTTAATTTGGCGTTCACTGAATAAGTATTCAATTACTCAATTCAATTATTCAATCAACCACGTGTTGCTCCTTCTCAGTCTGTGCTACAGGTATCTGCCCTGTGGACTACAGACAGCATGTTATTCTGGCCAGCAGAATGTAGTGACTCAGCTTGAAAGCTGCTAAATAAAGAGAGCGCACCAGAGCGGCTGATAAAATTCAAGGGCTTAAATGTCTGTAACTTTTATCTTCTGTTACTAAAAACCCTTTGACCGCAAGTTATCAGACATATCTTTGTGCACGCTCTCTTCTCTCTCTCTCTCTCTCTCTCTCCTCTCCGCTCTTGCTATTTGATTCCACCACAAATGAGATGTTTATCTGGTCCCATTTCAGATCTATGTGATTTAGCCAAATGCCACCAGAGAGAGTATTTGTAACTCTATAGAACTTTAATGTTACTCCACACACTACATGTTTTACTGTTTATCAATACAAATATATTTTATTCTATTATTATGATGTTATATATTTTAGTGCAGCCACACAAGTTGTCCAAATAAATCTAATGCAGTAAAGTATAAGACAACAAAATGAGAAAAGTTTAACATTCATCATCAAAAACCTGCCTCAATTAAAGGCCAGTGTGTAACATTTAGGAGGATCTATTGGCAGAAATGGAACATAATATTCATAGGTATGTTTTTATGAGTGTATAATCACCTGAATATACAATTTGTTGTGTTTTTGTTTCCATATAATTAGCTTTTAATATCTACAGATGCCATGTTGAACCACCATGTTTTTACAGTAGCCCAGACAAACATAGCCCAGACAAACATAGCCCAGACAAACCATTGACAGTATATATAATCAACAGAGCTTCTGGGTCTGTGAAGTGAAGCCTACATAGAAGTGTCTTGAACCTGCATTTTATTTATTGGCGATTGGTTCACACTTGTGACAAACCAAACACTAGCTTTGTTTTTTCGTTTTGTTCGTTATTCATTTGTTTTTCGCTTTTCGCAGCCACTTCATGCTTGGAAGGGGATGGTGAAGTGAGGGTGTTGCAATCTGCAACTACACCACTAGATGCCACTATATCCTTCTCACTGGTCCTTTAAAAGGCGGAGGAGCTGCATATTTATATGCTGCCCCAAGTTCACAAACTTTTTTATTTTAAAGATTGCTTTTCAAGATATCAAGATTTGGTTGTTAGTGGCACGACTTATATTTTTTACTTTGCATCTAAACTAAAAGATACATTTTCAAATATAAATGAGTGCATCATTTAAAATGACAAAGTTTTAGAAGCACACGTCTAAAAAATGTTGTATTGTTGTTCAGAATGACAGTTGCGGTGCTGCTATTCACACATACTTGGTGAGACTTCTAGCTACAGGATCTGCAAATATCTGACTAATGATTGCTTGGAATAATGATCATTTTTGCATACGTGGAGATTTCGGAGTTTGGGTGGAGTGGAGCAACATTGGACGGATGAGTCATTTGTTTTCTCGCTTATTGATGCTGATATCCTGTCATGTTTGCTCTTGCTGCATTTCGTAGAGCTCTACCCCTCAAATTGGCATGCTCCTTCCCTCAGCTACATGGTCACGCACTGATGCGTGCACTTGCCTTCAGTTTGCATCTCTCCTCTTCTTTGTCTCCCACTCGTATGGTTTCCTCTCATGCGGTTTCTGTCATGCATTCCCTCAGCACTCCCCCACATCGTTCCTCATTCCTGTCATTCCTGTCATTCCTATCGTCCTATCATCCTCCTGCCCCCATCACCTACACTTTCTCACCTCTCAATCTCATCCTTCTTACCCCCTCTACGCCATGACCCTGCTGGCCTCCCTGCATCTCCTTTCCTCTATCTCTTGCACCTCCCTCTTTTCCCTCACGTCTTCCTCTTCATACCTGTTTTTTCACTCTCCATTCCCCCTACTTCTCTGCCTCCCCTCCTCCTCCCACCACCTGTCTTTGTTCCACCCCTGTCAGCCGGCAGTTATGTCGGATGCTCAGTGAAGTCAGCATTGGGAGCTGCTATGGAGGCATAGAATGAATGATGATGGTCCTGCTTGTTTTGCAAGGTTGTTGTGCGTTGTGACCTGCTAAGGCGCAGATGCCTTTTTTGTACAAAGTGCTCCGACGGTGGAAGCGTCGCTTGCCGTGTGTGTGTTTCTGTGCGTGTGTGTGATGCACCGATCCCAGGCAGGTAGAGAGACAACAGGTCCTGGCTGCAGTCCCAAAGCTTAGCTCTTGGAACTCAGATAAAGAGAGTTGAGGGTAGGCAGAACCACAGCAGCCCCTGCAGGAGGTTTGTGGAAACTGAATTTCTAGAGACAAAAAAAAAAAACAGAATGGGTGGGAAAAGATATGAAATGGCATGGAAGAAGAATAGAAAGTAGCTTAAATGTACACAACCTGCAAATGTAAGTCTTGACATAAAATGCATGATCAGGTGCACTTAGGATCACCTGCTTAAATACGTGTGCATTCTCTTCAATATTTCCTGTCACTGAGCCACTCCAGTCACACATGAGAACACAAGACCATCGACACCTCTGCTGTCCCCGTGTTCTCGGTCGAGACGCCACGCGACTGTCCAGGTTTTGTCACAGCGGAGGTGTGGGGCAATGTCTGCGACTTTTGCAAAGCCTGAGCCAGCGGGCACATAAGGCCGTGCCATATGGCCCTGGCCAATGGCCCCCACTGCCTTGTCTGCAGAGAATTGTGTTGGATCAAATTTTCTCACCTTCTGTCTCATTCACCCCCATCTCATTAACATACTCACTTCATTTTTCCTCCTCCTGAATCTTGCTTCAAATGGCCCTATCAATTCAAAGAATTATTCCAGATTTTTTTTGACACTATTGTCTTTTTTCATTTACATTTACCTGACAGTCGCCTGGGCAGACTTACAGTAAAGTGCAACAGCTGACGAAGCTTGTATTTGCAGACTGTCAACATCACACGCTGCTAGGTATCGAGAAATTCAAGGATCATAGCTGCAGCGCCCTGACAATGGCTGGCTTTTGTCTCTATTATGGTCATGTGCTGTGTAAAGAAGTGCTGTGTGAAAACATATGAGTCAGTTTGAAAGTAAATAAGAACTTGGCAGATAAGTGTCAAGGTTTTTTTCAACAGGACTGATTGAAGATCAGTTGAAAGATTCAGTCAAGGTAAAGTGGTGCAATAATTTATGTCTTGTCTGGCTGTCTTATTTTATGTTTGGCAGTCTATTTACGCTCCATACCTGTCTAAGTTACTCACTTTTGGTCTGCCTCACCTAAAATATAAAAGGGATACACCAAGCATGCTTTGAGAGGCCCCATAAGACAGATGCTCCTCCTTTATACCCACCTATAAGTATTTCTAGGTGAGACTGTAATTTGCACACAGCTGCAGCCTCCATCTTGCACCTCCTCTCTAGGAGACGGAGGTTTTGAATCACCCATCCTCTCTTCACTCCTCTGCTTTCCGCAGGGGTGAGAGCCAAATACTGGGGAAGATCAAGAGATGGGGTGGGGGGGGGGGTT
>NW_023340095.1:5287757-5337373 GCF_004916995.1 Morone saxatilis | reverse complement strand
CAGGGGTGAGAGCCAAATACTGGGGAAGATCAAGAGATGGGGTGGGGGGGGGGGTTTCACGGGAAAGAAGGCACTCTTAAAAGATACCCGCAGGGTTCTGCCGGGCAGCTTTCCCTTCCGTTGCATCACGCCTGGCATAAAGTGAGAGTCCCCAGGTTAAGAACAGCCTGAGCCAGATGGGAGAGAGTGTGAGAGTGAGGGGAGGAGGGGGAGACGGAGGGGAAGGATAGACGATGGCAAAAAAGCGCGGGCCCTGCAGTAAGCTATTCCAAGCGTCTTTGTGGGGTTGCCATTTTTTCATTCTATCCCGCTCTCCTTTGAGGGGATTTTCTATTCCTCTCCCTCTCTCTGTCTGTGTCCCCATTTCTTCTTCTCATTCTTTTTTTTTAATTTTATGATGTTCTTTCTTTTTTTGCCTTGGTTTCTTCAGGCGCTGTGGTTCTTTTTTATCATGCCAAGTTTGTTGAGCCAGGGCTCCATCTCTCTCTCTCTCTCTCTCTTTCACTAACCGTCTGCATCTCACTTCTGTATTTTTCTTTACTTTTATTACCCCTCAGTCTCCTTCTGTCTCTCTCTCATCCATTTCCACTGACTTCTTCTCCCCCCAAGCCCAATTTCAGTCATCAGGTTTGCCTCTTCTCTGCAGCCTTTTTCCTTCCTGCATCTCAATTTCTTTGATCAAGAGCCAGTGTGCAGTTTCTCTTTCCCTTCTATACTCCTCTTCCTCCTTTTACTCTCTTTTGTGTGTATTGTGCTGTTTTTTTTTTTTTTTTTCCTCAGCAAGTCAAAAACCCACTTGATTGTTATGATGCTCCTGGACTCCTGAATCAATGGCGTGGTTATTTTTGCACTTATCCTTGCGGCCATCAGACCTTGTGTGTCTGTGTCTCAGATGGCATCCGCACTGAGTAGCCAGATTTGAGTTCATGTGTGAAAACACCTGAACAATAGGAACGTTGCTACATCTCTTCTTCTTTGTCCTCTTTTGGTTGCCAAACAACAAAACAGAACCAATGTCTGGTAAGGAATAGAACAGACAGATGATACTCTGCTCAGTCTCAGCTAAACTTCAGTTCCCTCCTACTCTCTCTGACCAGTGATCACCTAGAATATACTGTGTTTTTATACAGCCTAACTCTCAGTTTAGTTGTTCCATTTACATATTTTTCTGTTCCTGTTGTCACACACTTAACAAGCGCGAAATAGTGTCATGATCCCTGTCAGGAAGCACCCACTTTCTTACGAACCATATGTTGACCATTTTTGATTTGTTTTCTTTCTGCCCTTTGAGAGAAATTGCCCAAAGAAGGGAAACATTCTCTCTGACACAATTTTAAGTTTCAAGTTTTCGATCAGTGTACAGTTGCCATTAAAATTCTATTTATTTGTTAAAAGGATTCTAAAGAAATGTTTCGGTTATCAAAAACGTAACCTGTTCTTTCAGAGTTTGTGAACAGTAACTCCTGCACTACTGTGCTGAATAATGTCGCTAAAATCACTTTTTAATAATCAAAATGTCTTTTTACGAATAAACATAAATGCAGGTCAATGACAACACCTGTGATGTGTGATCGGCTATACTGACATTTAAAATGAGTGCTCATAGAGTGGGTTAGAGATGGCAAAGTTTCTCTCTTCACTTCATCATAGCGCCTGACTGTATCACAGCAGGATTGTGCCATGATATTTACAAAGCCCCCTTTTTCCTGTCCACATTAACACTTGAGGCAGGGACTGAATGGAAAGAAAACAATTCAATTTTTTCAATTTAACTGGTTTGGTATGAGCCTGTATCTACTATGTTGTTGTGTCACATGCCTGACTTGCATGGTGTTAACGCCTCTCCATACTCATGTCCTTTTGAGAGAGCCATGTAATGTCCTGTGAGGGCACAGCCAGATGATTTGGGCCAGTGAGAAGAGATTCCAGGTCAATCCATTAGAGACTTAAAGGGGAACAGAAGTGGAGACAAAGAGCCATGAGCTCCTTAGCCCCGTTCCTGTGGGGACTTTCAAGCAAGCCCCTTGTCCTTGTGATGTCACACCCAGCAGGAACGCATTTTCACACATTGCCCATTTTTTCAGCACTTTAAAATTTAATCAGGTTATGGGGCTGTGACTACAGAGCGAGAATTTCACAGGACCCTCTGATGGCCATTCCTTCTTCCCAGGGAATAGAGGGGGATATTTCTCAATTGAATAATCACGTTTGTTATTCCTGCAGTGTAGCACAGGCGAATCAATATCAAATCAAATGAATATCTCTCCTCTGCAGCCCCAAAAAAATGAAAACTAAGACTCGGCGCTCTGGTGCCATCAGTCATCTGAAAAATCTAGAGTTGCTCTGAAGCCAACAATCCATGTGGGGAAATAAATGAGTAATGTTCTCCCGTATCTTAGCAGCTATTTTGCTCTGTGCCCTTGAGCAAGTCACTTAACCTGCTACTGCTCCAGTGGAGCAGCTGTAGATGCTGGCCATTTTCAAGATATACATGCGGCATGAATATGACGCATTAAAGTGTGTGGCAAATCTTCTTGCAAAATTTGAAAACAATTTAACTGACTAAATAAGCAACAGCAAAGTAAAAAAGAAGTCTGTAGGTAGTATTGATCAAGAATTTAAAACTCAAAAACTCAGTTGTGTTTTCTGGTTCAAATATCGCTAAATGCTGATTGGTGCATAGGCATCACCTGATCCCTGTCAGCTTTAAACAGTGAGACAAGCACAGAGAAAAACAAAAATCTCTCTTGTAAAAAAAACCAATAACTTGTCCTAACTTTGGCAGAAATTAACGTGTTCATGTAGGATCCTGTCACTCATAGTAAGAAGCTGATTGAGAAAATGTTCCAGGGCCTTTATAATTGTGACGTGACTGTGGTGATATGTCAGTTCCATAATTAAACACAATGCTGACGATGCACATGTCCAACTGTTATTTGTGACTGAATGTGGATAGTCATCTCCAAACTAATTTGTGGATCTGTCAAACTGCCAAATGTGCAGACTGTTTTAATATGATAAAGTATCCTGTATTTGTTATTTCCTGTATAATTTAATTGCTGCATGTATCTGTATACAACAGTGCTTCTACAGTGGCTCATTTTATTTAACAACTAATCAAGAACTAGTTATGATCTATATAAGTTAAACAAAAAAAATTCTTTGCAACTGTTACCAAAGTTACTAAAATGTACAATATACAGCTAAAAAGCTTATGTGCTGCACAACATCAGAAGAAAACACACACTTAATCACACATTATTATTAATTCATTACATTGTTTGATGGCACACATTTTTCATTTGGTAATATCCAATCTGGAACCAGTATGAGTTACAGCATGTTCAGTTGAGGTTATTTTTTTCCATTTTAGTTTGAACCGTACATCACTCCCCTTAAACACTACATTTGCTTTGAACAGCAGCAATCTCCCCATGCATATCCACATGTCATTTCTTTCTGTTTGGTTATCATAGCCACACATTTAAGTGGTAGGATTCCTCCAAATAAAGAAAGGAAGGGTGAATGGGTGAATGCGACATGTACAGTGCATTTTAATTTTCCTTTTCAAAGGTATGTTATTATTAGTATTTATTTTTCATTTTTGGATTATATTAGTATAGCTCACAATATCCCTCTTCCATTCCATTTGAAAACGCTACCAGGGTGAGCAGAGAAGTTGGCTAGCAAATGCAAATACAATGACTAAATCAGTCATTTGTTTTGTAAAGTGGCATTAATGAAATGGAGTTGACCCTTATCATGGCCTCATATACAGCATTTGACTAAGTACTTAGCAGTGTTAAATAAGTACTTAATGTGTCAAGACAACGACAACTATACTGAAAATCTGACTGGTGAATGAACACACGCATATTTGAGGACCTTAATGTCCTTAACGCGTCAGCTTTCGAATGCTCATCTGCTAACCTGTTTTCTCCTCTCCTCTCCGCAGTGCAACAATGACTATGCCCCAGTGTGCGGCTCCAACAATCAGAACTACCAGAACGAGTGTTTCCTGCGCAGGGATGCCTGCAAGCAGCAGTCTGAAGTACTTATTATGTCAGAAGGCGCCTGTCCTGCTGGTATGTACCTTTACATTATGGCGCCTACACCGATGTATACACAAGCAAATACACACACACACACACACACACACATACACAGGAGCACTGATGCCAACACTCCCCTGCAGTACACACTGAATATTTACAGAAAAAGCTCAAAGAAAGAAGATAACACTAACTGAATATTTCCTGCACAGTTGTCTGTAAGCATGCAGATGGTAAAGCAAATATAAAGCTAAGATGCTAGAAATGTAATCCAATTTTAACATTATATATACTGTAGTACAGTTTTCAGGCTTACATATTATGATCATCAATATATGCTCCCAGTAGATGGGATTCAGTAATTACAGGGTGATGCATTGCTTCAAAGGATGTACAAAAAAAGGCATGATGAAAAAATTGCTAGAGGTGACAGACTGACGTAATATCCCCAATCTAAGTGTAACAAGCACAACTACAATGACAGTGACAAGTATCCTTATTGAACAGATGAAGATTGCATCATGCCAAATAATGTCCTCACAAGAAAATTAAGACAGCATTTGGCCAAGAGGCCTGTTGAGCAATGCAGAGAGTTTAACAAGTTAATTATACAGTTTATTTAAATGCGGTGTGTTAAACAGAAAGTGAAAAAAAAAACCTTGACAGCTGTGACCTTTCGTTATGTAATGTTTAAATAATTGTCAAAAGGCATAAAATGTAAATACTTGCCAAATTGTCATAGGTAGTTACTGTAACACTGTTGCCAAGAGGCATGCTCAATAAAGCAGAAAATTGAATGACTGAATCACACATCATCTTGATGGCCATTTCATTTTTGTCTGGATTGTGTAGACATTTTGTTTTCTTTCATCTTCTTCAAAGAGTACTTGAATTAATTCTGTAAAGGATCCAGTGAAGCTACTTGAATTTTCTTCAAATAAATACTTACTGTAAGACTATTTTCTCAAGTACAAGAAAGAATGTTTTAATGAACGATGTGCTTGCAACTTTGTATCGACAAAAAATGCATTAAATGTGACACTGACAGTTTTATTAACAGTTTCACTGAGTATTCTGTATTTTCTGAGGACTTGTTTGTTTAGTTGATTGATTCTCGGACCAGCGAAGCTAACCTTACAGTTACAGGACACATGCTCTTAGGATGATGAATGAAAACGATGTAAATCCAATTAGCCTGGGGTATATAATGAACGTGCATCGCGGCCTAATTATAGACAACACGCCGGGATATAGTGTGCACAATGATCAACAGGTGAAAGAGTGATATGCTGACCTGTAAATCAACCCCTGCGTGAGGGACTTACAGTAGTACAGTGGAAACTCCTTAACTGGGATTCACAAATCTAGTCTATTGCCTTGAAATATGAATTAACTATATTTGAATTGCTGGCAAGTGGCCATGGTAAAAGCAGGATAATACATTTGCCAAGATAAAAAATAACTCCACAGGGTCAACCACCACCTCTCTGCTTCACATCAATGGGTGATTAGGTTCTGTCTCGTTTTTATCTTTATATTTTTTAAACAACTGCATGGCTTGTTGTAGATTATCCCTAAGTATATTGTTTCCTTTTCTGTACCCCTTTCATTGATGTCATCCGCTATTGTTTTCATCCATCCATTGGCTGGAAAGAGAAAGCTCTCGGTGTAATTATCTAACATAATTGGGATTACTGTTTGCTGATATATGGTTTGGTGTTTAAGCTGCTGAGTGGGCGTCTTCAGTCGGAAAAGGTCAGTCACTTCATTAGCCGTGTTGTGGAGACCTAGAGTAGTGCTGCTCGGAGTGCACTGTACAATAAAGTTAAAGAATCTTGGTCATAAAAGGTTTAGGAAGATCCTCATAAAATTACTACATTTTCCTCCTGATGACTGAACACAAGTTGTCTCTTTTAATTACGACACATTTTTACCAATAAACATCATCCTATTAACAGCAACTTTCTTTTGCATACCCTGCCATGAACTGTACCTGGAGAATGCTCTTTGAATATTACCACAGTGACAATTAGTCTAATGACACATATATTACATTTTCATATTTATGTAACTTTTCGTTTGCCTACCAGTCCATTAAATTTCCATACACATGCTAAAGCAGGTGGTGATTTTTTCCCCCTCTGGTTTTTATTTCATTAGAACATGTGTAATTAGGTTTGGCCCATGTAATGTGTTTAATCCTATGATGACAAATCCAAATGGATGAGGATATACTTCAGAAAAAGCATTGCCTGACGCCCACAAATGAATTCTTTCTGAATCTACCAATTAGTGAGTCATGTTCTGAATAACGTGCTTAGTTGTGAATGAGTGAATTCACTGGCAAGGGAAAACTGGCTGATTCTGATGCACGTGTGAATCACTGCTTAAGAGGAGATAGTGTTGCTGGTGTGAGTTGAGCAGTCGCTGACTCAGTTACCCTCAGTGACAAGCAGCCGGCAGAAGTCCATTAAAAGGCCTTTTGAATGGGCCCAGCTCAGCAGAGGGAACATGTGGAGATTGAGGTGGAAATCTCACTGCAGTCACTACAGTGGTGTCTGTGTGCCTGTAGGCAGGGCTGGGCAGAGTCACATGAAATGTCCAGCCTTTCTCTAAATTGCTTGTTTGTGGGTTGCATGTGAGGTCCTTTTCAAGACATGTGATAGTGTAAGCCAATGTGTGTGATATTGCTTTGTGTATCTTTTGAAAGAGAAAGGGATAAAAGACCCTTTTCTTGGATTCAACAAGCAGTACTTTTGAGAAGAAAAAATAATAATTCAGGGCTCAAACAAGGATTGTTTTTGTGGTGCAGTCTTCTGACAAACAGACCATGACATTGGTGCTATATGCTCTATGCTCTATTCAGCATCTCACTTTACACTCAAAAGTACATTTGGCATGTATCCAGAACAAGGCCACAGTATACAACTATGCTTGGTTCTCTGTGTGGAGGCAACTGCATTCACTGTGTTCCCCAATCATTTATTCAGGCTTTTGGTTTAATTTATCACGAGTAATCAACAGCCATAATGTCAGCATTATTGGGTTCTGTTTGTTCCAAAAGGTCAGATCCTGCTAGGAAACAGCTCTTGCAGGAGGTAGACAGGTTTCCGTGCAAAACAGATGCACTCAAACATAAAATAATAATAATACATTTAAACTTTTCTCATATAAATACAGTTTTTATTGTAGTATTTGTCATACTGACAAGCTATTATGAGATAACAAAGTGGTGTTTTTAAGTCCATCACAGCAATACAATAATAAATGTATGGCAATATCTCAATTCTTTTGGTGAGTTTGTGCTTTTATATGTGTTTTATATTAAGAGGGAAAATAATTGACACTCACTGATTAAAATACAGTTAATTTATAGTGATGAAATCTTTGATATCTTGATGATATGTAAAGGTAGCTTGCTTTTCATTTGAACATTAAACACGAGATTGCTGTGTGGTAGCTTTCTTACATAACCAAGTGTTACACACAAACCTTTCATGTGGAAAAGTAGGGCAGGCAGCTACTTCTGAAGTGTTTCCTCTTTGCTCTCTTCACCACTTAGCCGTTTATTTGATACCCTCAGCTAAGCTAACTTAAAATGAGTGCAGCTGTGGAAGACATTATAATATCTCGAATCCCAGTCATACGAGTTACTGATAGTAAGGAATGCTGTACATGTACTGCCACAAAGCCTTCCTTCTCTGTCTTGTTCTCTCTCCCTCGATCTGTTCCTGTCCTCCTTTTCCATTTCCATCCTCCAAAATCCCATTAGCGGCAACAGTACACAGTGTAATGGATATATGTCAGCTCGCCGGTGCCAATACTTGTTTCCCTCGCCGGTGTGAGAAATATCATGAAACGGACATCTCAGTGGGAAACTTTGTGAAAGAAAATCCTGATGTAGTGTTCATAATGTCACTTTGACTCAGTGCTGAAACTTCTGATCATTTCAAATGATCTTCATCAGCGTATAGAATTTACATAGGTGCCATTGTAGATTTTCAGATTTTCAAGTTTTTATTTATTAGCACTTTACGGTCTTATATGTAAGTTGGACTTTTAAGCCTTAAATCTGCTGATTTTTGATAAGCTATGTAACAGCAATGGCATTATTTCTTCATGAAGTAGTTTTTCCCAACATGTTTTGCCTATTAAAACATCCAGGAGATGTAGCATCAATTTGACAATATGTTTGGAGTCACGTCATGAATGTCCAATATTCACTTTTAACTCTGTTTTGCTCTGGGTTTTGGAAACTACACTGACGAGAGTGGTGAGAGCAAAGCAAAACAGGAAAGTAAAAATAATCAGCTATGGTTAAAATGGTCTGTAAAGCTGAGGTGAACTGAAGAGATAACATTACGAGCCTTTTTTTTTTACATTACGTATCATCTATTGCTCTATTGTTGATAGAAGATATTTTATTTTTAATTTGTCCAGCTTTGAATGCCTTTAACTCAGTCTTAAAGTTCCAATGTGTAACATTTAAGTGGATCTTTTGGCAGAAATGTTAGGAACAGTATGTTTGCATTCATGTATAACCACCTGAACATACGAATCCTTGTGTTTTCATTACCTTAAAATGAGAGGGTTTTTTTGTTGTTTTTCTTATCTGCTGTCCAGGATGAACCATGAACCGAAGTATTTTAAATAAAGTATATGGTTTAAAAATCTAAATGTTTATCGTTGATTTACATACTTTATATTAAATAATCTTCTGTATATAATAGCCATAACTTAACTCCTTCTCTAGGTGACTCCCTTGTCCCTTGTGATTTCATTTTTTAGGACAGATTAGTCTTTTTCAGTAGTGGCCACACAGCCATGTGCTACTATTGTCTGCCCCGGAGTACTATATTGGAATCAAAATGGGTTTAAGAAACTACAGTGTATATCACTTCAGCAGAAGTTGATAAGGAAGAGCACTATTTATTCATATTCCCTATCTGATTCTAAATCTTGTTACACCACCATGTCTCTGAGTGTTTACTGTACTGAACTGAAGGATCCTTCTTGTTTACCAAACCCAAAAGCCACCTGACAGCACAGTTTCATCTGCTCTTATTAACCCTCTCGGATGTTGCTGAGGCCAAGAGGCCAGACGTTTGAGTCGGCTGTCATTCCAGTAAACAGGAAGCCTGCTGAGGTGCCATTTTCATGCTAAGTGACGACACTAAGGCATAGACAAACATGATTTGATATCATAGCTGTCTTTTTTTGTCCCCCAAGGACAAGCATCTTGTAATGGCTGCTGGGGACAAGTGTGCATGTCATGCACTATATTATATCACAGAGGGTTCGATTTGTGACATCTTACAAAGTGGGATATTTTAGCCCATTATTGACTTTTTCAATGCAACATTTGTCAGATGAAGAAGCAAATTTACACTTCCTTTATTCCAGTTGCAGTCCATTCCAGTCTTTATTACCATCATGTCACCGACAGATAAGGAAGTTCTGATTTTGAAGTCGATAACACGAAGAGCTCTCAGCAGTACAAAGCCAGTAAAAGCTGATTAGCACAGGATGATACCACTTTCCCATCACATCAGGTGCTAGCCCAGCGCAGAGAGGAGCAGATAAGCATTAGCCTTAGCAAAGTGTAACAAATCAAGCATGTCTGTTTTCCCTAAAATAGAGAGTTAAGCTAAGGCAAGTTCTAACGCAACATTTTTTAAACAAGGGTTGCAACTAACAATTATTATCATTATCGATTAATCTGTTAATCATATTATCAATTGGGCCATAAAATGTCCGAAAATGGTGAAAAATGGCACTATTTTCCAATGCCCATGGTAACTTTCTAAAATGTCTTGTTTTGTCCATATCTGGGGTGTAGTGGGGGGTTAACCCAAGTAAACTAATTTTACCCACCTCTTTGAAATGAGGCTGAGAGTTTATTCATCTATTTTAGGATCAGCTGTATCACCGTTTACCCACCTTTGTACTATATTTACCACTACACCCCTGTTCACAAGCCAAAGATATTCAGTTTACTGTCATAGACAACTAAAGAAACCACAAAATATTCACATTTGAGAAGCTGAAATCAGGTCATCTATTAAAATAGTTGGCGATTATTTTAATAGCTGACAACTAATCGACTAATTGATGCAGCTCTATTTCCAACTCAGTTTACAAAGTAAATAGGATAACTTCCAGGAAGTCATTTAATGGGAAGCTGGGAGAAGGTTTAATTGACACATTGTTAAAATGTTGATGACATGTTTAATCACCATTTTGTCGCTCTGCAATCCCTGAGCACTGACAGATGATAGGAGCCATATGTTTGGCTGATGATTTAAGAAGCACATTCTGGGTTATTTGTAGACCAGGAGCTAAATGAGAATCTGTGTAATGGTGTCAGTATAATCTCACATACAGCACAGGTCATCAATACGCCACTAATTCTCAATACAAAAAAAAAAAATCCATGTCTCATCATTGCTAATTAGTTGCAAATTCAATCTGAATTCAAAGTACTTAAGTGATAATCTAATACATTATTGATCTGTAGGGAGATTTTCTTTTTACTGGCTCTCCTCCAAGGAGGTCAGAGGTCAAGATGAGCTACAGAGCAGCACCCCAGAGGGGATTCAAGGTCTTTCTCAAAGACGTTTTAGGTTTGGGTAATGTCCATGTCGCCTGACTAGAACGTTAATGTTGGATGATTCTGCAAAATGCTGGATTACATCCAATGCCAACAATGTGCTTCCTGCAGTACCCGAGCATGCAAGCAATGATAGAGTTGAGGTCAGGGAAAGAATGTAGTTAATATAAAAGCAAACATTAATTAAAAAGCTCTGTGCCTATTCACCCCCTCCACCTCCACACCCTTCTTTTCTGCCTCGTTGCGCTACTTCCTGCATTTGCACTGTGCTTTGGCATCGGACGTAAATCGTAAAAAAGAAGAATCATCCAATATGCACATAATTGCTAGGGGTTCCGCGGTGGTTGGGGCTTTGAACCTGAAAAGTATTCTCTAATGGCAACCAGGGAGGAAACTTCAGCAATTCTGGCAAATTACAGTGTGATATAGTGGTGGCCGGAAGGTCCGCCACTTCAGAGAATTTGGGATTTGTGTTCTTTGTAGAAAGCTATTTGGTCAGTAAAATATCAAAGATTCTTGCTGAATCCTGGGATCCACCGACCCCTGTGGTCAGTAGATTAAAAATCCATATTTCCTACAGAGTTGAAAATGTTCCTACAAAGTTATGCTTTGATGGAACATTATTTCAAAGGTGCACACACGTGCTCTACCTCACCCCAGACAGCTACTGTAGCCTTTAAAGCTACAAATCCAATTCAGAAGTGAAATTCAGATTTGTACATGCCACAGCTCAACATCCCAAAATGTGACAAAATAATCTACCTCTTGCTGCCGTTGTAAATATTGCATATTGTGTTTGGGAGTGTATTTACTGCATGTATGGATTTATGTATTTGAGGGATTGGAAGCTGTTGAACAAAGAATGAAGTGGTACTGGCTTTTGTCCCATGTGTATAATAAAAAAGTCTAATACAAGTGTCCACAGTAAAGATAGTCTATTAGAATATGAGCATCACTTTTGTAAGGACCCACTACTTAGTTGGTTAGACAAAACCTCCTACTATACGAAGCCTAACGTTAAAGTCCTATTTACAGGAGAAAGTGAAAAGTGAGTTCAAGGCAGTAGCTCTCTCTGTGTGTGTGTGTGTGTGTGTGTGTGTGTGTTTGTGTGTGTGTAAGTGTGCAATGCAGTATAGCCTCAGGTGTAAGCGGCACAGTAATGTTAATAACAGCTCCCCTAGAAGGTTCCTCTCTGCTTCTTTCCTCTTCTAATCAATCGCCCAAAGAGTGAAAAAAAAAAAAAACACTTTAATCACCTATTGTCAACGGAGATAACCACTTTTTTTCTCCTGGTACTCCTTCTCTGCTCTTCAGTGCCTCTCACAAATTTTTTTTATTGTATCTCTTCTTTGTGACCCTTCATTTGGCAGACAAGTAAGCTTGTGCCTATCTCCCTTGCCATTTTGTTCTATTTTCTAATGCCAGTCTTTCTCTCCTCAAACCTTTGCCCTTGTACAGATACTAAAGGTTTTTATTGATCTCCCATGAACCCCTTCTGACTTCAGCCTGATCCTTCAAGCTAAGCCTTTTCATGAAACACTGCACATTTAGTGTCCCTCATGTTCCAAGGTCACTGAAATTCTGCAGATTTGAAAGGAGGTAAGATAAAGGGCAGTTTAGGAGGTGTGCATATAGATTTTTTTGCCTTACATAAATGTGCCCTGTGGAGTCAAAGTTCCTATTTACATTTAGTCTCTTTCAACCATACACACTGTGTGGATCCTTGAGATCTAATAAAAGTGTTCTATGTATTACCTGTCTCGTGAAACACCTGCAGAGACGATTTGAGCTGCATATGTTGGAGCGTTGCTACATTTTTGCTTATTAACTTTATCAATTGTCGATGAGTGAAGTGGTGTGAAACCAGTCGCAGGATTGGTCACCAGCATGTGCATATGTGCCTGTGCATCCTCTGAAACTCCGCAGGGTACCTTTACAGAACATTCAACTGATTTGTGAGTTATGCATACAGTGATTCTGACCGGGAACCTTGAGGATACACAGGAGGGAACACTGTAACACAATCAGAGAGTGTTTCTGTTATGAAAGAGCAATCTCCTACTCTTGCATTCATTATGTTTACTCTGAATTATGTTACACAAAAATTGCTTCCGCTTTCTTTCACTGAAGAAGGGGATGAGATGCATTTGCTTCCTCTCCTAAATGGATTTTGCCTGAGTAGACTTATTGTTGTTTATTTGGATAAGTTGTTACCTTGGCAACAAATACTCTCTCTGAGGTCCATATAAACCGTGTGATAAACAAATGTTTACTTACATTACATTCACTAAATAAAACAATAATATACAACAATATCACAATTACACCATGAAATAAAATTACACCAAAACCAAACATATGGCATACAAATAGAACAACACATACAACATAAAAGTAATGATAAATCTCTATTTGCTCATGCATACTACAAAGACAGATATAAAAGACTAATTAAGCCTTTTTTCTTGTGGGCCTGTCTTTGAAAAATAACTACTTTATTTGTTTCTTAAAACATTTTTTACTAGATTATTGAAATAGTTCTCCTCCTGTACCTTGTTTGATAATTGTGGGTAGTACAGTTGATGGACTATTACCACTAAACAGACATGTGAGATCAGCATGCCTATTATACATAGATGATATTAGTGAACAAATGATGAGTGCTAGTGGTTCTGCTCTATTCTGCACAACCTGAAGCTCGTCCAGTTTAATTTTCATGAAGCCTTTGACCTGGTTAATAAGAAAAAATCAAGATGAGACAATACTGAAACAAGAGGGTCGGCTTACTGTACAGGGAGGAAAGCCGTAGTCAGAGCAGAACTGACTTGTATCAGTTCAAAATCTTTATGGGCAACTCCTTACTCCCTGTAACCAATTAAGTAACCGCAGAGCAGATGAGAAGAGTCTCTCATCCGTGCACACAGGAGCCAATCACTAAGCACAATCCCCTTTTTCATTCCTATTAGCTGCACTGTAATAGTCTGCTTTCAGATCTTGATGCTAGCACTGAAAGACAGACCACTGTCCCCAACACCATCTGCATCAGGACTCCATCTTGAATCAGAATTCAATCTATATACCTATAATCGAGCATTGGCCATGGAAATGTACATTACTGTTTATTGTCTGGCAATGTTTTATATCAATACATGTTAAATTATTAGATTTTTTTCAAAGCCACAAGGTGTGGAATCATGTGATTACAGCATAATTCACTGTTTATTATCATTGTTTAAAAACATAAACTAAATAAAGTTTTTAGATCAGTTAAAATACAACAATCAAGTGGTAGTTTATTAAGAAGCATTTATTCCACCCACAACCCTTTTTTGCAAAACAGTTGCACTATTAAAGGGTCTGAATTATTCAATGACTGTTTTGTTTTATATTAAATCCATCAACAAAAGAAAATAATTATTTTTCCAAAAATTTGAATTTCAAATTTTCCAGTAAAATAATTATAATTTCAATTCGGAGGCAGTCCAACCTCACTGATTACAATCAGATTTTGACTGGTTGCTTTGAGAGTCCCTTGGTAGAACTGACCATCTGCACTGACCTCATGTTTTCATCCCATTAGAAATGTATTTTATTGAACCAAAGCTTATGCCATTAAAGTATCAGGACAGCTTGCTGGTCAGACTTCATGTGTTTTAAGGCTGTGATGGCCCCAATACTCCAGCTAGTGTGTACACCTCCTGCTATCAACCCGTCTCACATGGGTATTCATATGGAGCTGAGCTATTATCCTCCTACAGTCCTCTGAGGCTCTGCGTCTGGTCTCTGGCCCGGGGCGTTTTAGCAGATCGCTTTATGCTGCAGCTCAAGTTACATGGTGTCTGTTCTTCTAAGTGCTCATCACTATCCCTTTCACAGCCATATTGTTAAACAATTCAGTAGGCTCAATGTGTTTGAGGGAGCTTTGCACAGATTCAGTGGGAAAGCCACAGACGAGAAGTTGCTATCACACAAACACATCGACAACTGGAAACAGAGTGCCTTCCCACAGTTCTGCCACAGGAAGGTCCACAGTTGGAGGTGTTATCATCAATGTGCTGCTGTAGAATGGGGGAGATGCATGATGCTCAAGAGCCTTAGGGCATCCTCACTATCATCTCCTTTCTGTTTTCCTGCATGCATTTCTCTGTTCAATCCCACTCTCGCTATCACTTTCTGCACCATCTTTAGAGAAATCTCATCGCGGTCAAACACCCACAAGCACACAAAATGTCTTACTCTCCACAGACATACACTCCCAAGCAGATATTCACAGTGGCCTAGACATACACTTACATATGCAGACACACACGCTTATTCAGCTTATGTCTGTGGCAATGTGAGCCTCTGGTTAATAACTGTTTGTTCTCCTCCGCAGATGCTGGCTCAGGATCAGGAGACGATGGTAAGATTACTCACCTCCTCCTCCTCCTCCTCCTCCTCCTCTTCCTCTGTTCTAACTCCACATGTGCTGCTTTTTAATGTGTTTCTTTGCACTTATTGTCTTCTTCCACTGAGACTATGTATGCAACCCAGCCAGACATGTTAACTGTAAGCCAAGACAAGTTCAGTTTCTTTAAAGAAAATCCGCCCTTCACAGAATGTTCTGCATTGTTGAACAGACGAAAAAGTTTGACTCGAATGAACTTAAAGTTCTCCATTAAATGTCATTTAATCATTAAAACATCCAAAAGTGAGTATAATGAACCTACACTGCACATTAAAATAATTTAAATGCATTAGTCTTTGGACTCATAATGTTAGGTTGCCACTTTTTAATTGAAATGAATTTTTACACCTTTTTGTTTTATTTCTAGCTGCTATAATCATTATTAATCACGAGTACTTACATGAGATAGAGGCCACTCATTAATGAATCCACAGAATCCATAACCTACCCATAGCACTGTATAGTGTGTATTAGTATCTTTAAGCTCATTGTTTTGGTTTCATGGCCCGCAACCTGCCCAGAACAGGCAGCCGTTTTCAGCAAAAAAAGCTAAAACACCCACCCACTGGGCAGGTAGGTGTGGCTCAGAGGAAGAGCGGATCATCCACTAATCGGAAGGTTGTTGGTTTGAGCCCCGGCTCCTCCCGCCACATGTTGAAGCATCCTTGAGCAAGATACTGAATCCTGAATTGCTCCCAATGATCTGCATCGATATGTGAATGTGTATGAATGAATTAGTTTCTGTTTGAATGTGTGTGAAAGGGCGAATGTGGAACGTAGTGTAAAAGCGCTTTGAGTGCTCGGAAGACNGAGTGGTCGGAAGACTAGAAAGCAGTATACAAGTACAGGTCCATTTACCATTTACCATTTGTACCAAAAGACAAACAGCTAGCAGGCGAACATAGTGGAAGCTCAAGACAGATATTCAAATCAGAACAGTCGAAGAACAAAAGAGCTACTTCGGCCTGCCAACATTCAACAACATTAATTAAACTTAAAACAGCAAGCAAAAGTTGTTCAGCTAGTGTTCTTTGTATTGCTATATCAATACACATTTCATTGCCCTTATTATTTGTTTTTGCCAAATTTACTTCTGTCAGATAATTTGAAAGGAAGGATGTGTTTACAAAGAAAAATAAACATGTCAAAGTGGCCTTGATTGTGTCATTTGAAATTTCTCATAGCTGCTGTAGTAAAAGATAATGTAAGTGTGACAAAAGCATAATCACAAAAACAAAGGCTTGTGATGGATTTACTATCTTGAGCTATTTTCAAGCCTCTGCAAGATCATTTTAATATCATCCTGTAATTTATGGCCTGTTTGGAAGGCAGGAAGTTCAGTCAAAACTGAAAGAATGGTTTGGCAAATCTTCAGCAATTACACAACATTTTTGTACACGGTTACGCAATTTGTGGCTGATGCTTTACACTAAAACACGGAACATTATTGGCACAGTCGTTTGGGATTCCTAATCTCAAAGTGATTAATTTGACTAAAGTTTTTTGTTGTACAACTGGGAGGCCCAAAATACAAATCCACTTATACAGAACATGTGCACTGCTTCTGTAA
Organism: Morone saxatilis; assembly: GCF_004916995.1. Lineage (NCBI taxonomy): Eukaryota > Metazoa > Chordata > Actinopteri > Moronidae > Morone > Morone saxatilis. Next base: position 5,320,694 of record NW_023340095.1, on the reverse strand, counting down.
TTGTCCCACTGAAAATGCTCTGTCAGGGCTTGTTTCCAAAAAGACTTGCAAAGACAGTGCAGACTACATGTGTTACAGCAACCTTGTTCTCCAGCCTTCTCATTTAGGCCTGTGCAAGTGTTACATGTTCTCCTTTTCACACTGCTGAATGGAGTGGGGTAACAGTGGCAGTTTTCGCCAACATTGCAATTAAATAAACGCTGGAACTGAGAACACGAGTTGGGAGGGGGGGTGATAAGTGTGAGTTTACTGTCAGAAGATGGAGAAGAGCTTAGGGCTGCAAGTGACTTTTTATGAATAACTTTTGTGTGAGTAACTAATCATGTAAAACCTCCAGCTGATTAATAATGTCATTCAACTAAGACTCTAATTTGTTGCTTAATTGACTAACAAGACTCACTGATAACGTCAGAGCAGACAGTACACAGTCAGTAGTCAAGCTCATCTGTCAGTGCATGTTTGTACGCATGCATATATTTACTCTGGTCCGTTTCTCCCTGTCCTCCTGTGTGTTTACGCATGCAGCTCCTTCATTAACTCTCATGCATGGAGCTTCACCAAGCATATATGAGAGAGAGATTGGAAAAGAGATTAGGCCCCAAAAAAAGACGGCGGACAGACGGATGAAGGAGCGGAAATGAAACTGGTGCTAGGTCAACCAGAGAGAGGGAGAGAGAGAAGGAGATGGTGTGTGGTGGGGGGACAAAAAAAATGGCCTGAGGAAAGTCGAAAAATAGATAACAGAACTGAGGAAACAGAAGGCGAGTGATTCAGAGATGGAGGGAGTGTAGGGGGGGGGGGGCAGACAGCGATAAGAAACATGAAGAAAAAAAAAATCATATACATCTTCTGAACACAGTATTCAGAACATTTCCTGTGCTTTGCATTGAACTTTATTATTTGACAAGGATCCTTGTGATGCAGCAGGGCAACAAGCGCAACTTAAACCTGCATTGTGCATTCACATGTGGGTGTTAAAAACTGACACTAACAATTATTTTCTTTATATTCCATCAAGTAATGCTATGTAAGCTCTCAGAGTCCAACTCTGTGCTGTGTTGTATAGTTGACAAGGATCACACTTCCCGGCAGAGCTCTGTACTGGAAGACTTACCCGCAACATCAACTGGGCATTGTTGTCAATCCATCCCTGTGCCAGTTTACCAAATCCATCACCACACACAGTTTCAAATGATCGGATGTCCCGGAATACAAATTTTAACGGAGCGTCCTTGTCTTTGGCGGTTTGAGAGTTCTTGGAAAAGTATCTGTTAATTGGCGCAGCATTTGTGCTCCTGCTGCAGCTGTATTTTTCCTCAGAGAGGATGCGCAAGCCTGTGGCTTTCACAATAAAATCCCCCAAAATCCTGCTGGCTGATTAGGCTTGATAAAATTTAGCTGATTTAGATGTCAAAAATAGCCTGCACAGTAATTTTCATTTCTGATTTCTCCAGGAAAAACAACACATTTTTGTTTAAATCCGCTACCCGCTCGCATGTAGTTCATTTTTACCCGTGCCAGTACCCATGAATTTAAATAAATATATGTTTTACCCATTACACAATGTTTTTGTGGGTTCCCCTGTGCAGGACTTCAGTATTTTATTGCAAGGATGCATCATAATATTGCGGCAATTGTAGAGAAAAAAAGCTTTTATGGGTCTCCATAAATACTCTTACTTACTCTACAAAAAGCAAGAAAGAGAGAAAGTGTACTCTAACAAAACAAAAGCTAAATACAGTTCTCATAAATCATTAAATGAAATTATATATACACAAAAAAAATAGCAATGTATAAACATATAACATTTGATGGTCTCACTAAACACATGCCCCAAATCCATTGTCCATAGCTTTTTCAAAACCAAATTTAAAATAACAAAGGTGTAAGGAGTGAACTAAACAGTGTCTTTGTCTGCTCTAACAAAGGGTGCAAACATTAACGAACACTGCATCAGGCAGGGAAAGGGTGAAGAGTTTAGTGTCATTATGCACATTAAAATAGGCTGTCATCCTCTAAAAACAAATGAGAAAGGTTTCCTCTCAGTATCCCCATGAAACCTCATTATGAATGCTCACCTTTTGAGACCTTTGGGTGGTTTAAAGTAGGAGCTCGAGAACTGTCCTTATTCTCAAACTGTCAGATAAATGTGACGAATCGATCATTCAGGAGGAAAAGAGACAATTAAGAAAAAATAGCTCGGGGGCAGAGAGGGTGTTTGTGCAGTAGAGTAGTAAGAGGCGAAAGAAGAGGGCAAGGACACAAGAAGGAGGAACACAAACACACCCAATAAAGATAGAATCATAGCAGAGGTCAGAATAGATGGAGAGATACAGTAGAAGAGATGGAAGGGAAGGAGGAGGGGAAAGCTGGCGGAGGAAGAGGAGCGCTGCTGGTGTTTTATGAGCAGAGGAGAAGGTTAAAGAAAGTGGTTGTAAAAGGCGAGTTGGACTCCTATTGAGGAAACCAGAATGGGAGAGCCATCCTGGTAAAAATCAAATGTATTTTAATAGCCAATGATAAATCTACACACATAAAGCCTCGGTCAGCTCGGTAGTAGCCAGTTTCATTGGCCTTATATGTGTGAATGTGTTTTTGCAGGGTGCAGTCTAGCCAACAATGCATGCTTGGATTTATGCTTGTCAGAGTGTCTTCTCTTGTGCGTTTGTTTTTTTTTTAATCTGATAAGTGAGAGCACAAGTAAACTGTGCAGGGAGATGCCCTTAAGACATGATTCTGGTCACATGGCCCCCTTAGTCAGACTCAGACATTTGTCCAAATCAAATTGTACAGTGGAGAAATTGAATTGCACTCACATGATCATGGAGGGACAAAGGACCACTGAAGCCTTAAAGATTTCTGTGGGCTCAACAAGTCCTGTACAAGTGTATTTTTAACCCTCATCCTACAGACTGGGGGTGCCCACAATTCTTTCATATCATATAATATCATAAGTGCTGTATTATATATAATTTCAATGTTTCACGACTTTCTTGTTTTCTGTTTGCTATTTTAAATTCTGCCCTTGCAGTTTTAATAGATGGAGCTATTTATCACACACTGTATCAGTAGGGGCAGTCTGTCAGTCATTTTGAAGGAGACGAACACAGACCCAACAGACAGATTTCCTCGTGCTCTGTCTATTTTAGTTTTACACAATTTGCAAATTAACTGTAACTTTCCTAAAATAATAATAATCTGGGGGATGACATTAATTACATAACTAATAATGTTTTGGAAGAAATAGGTTAACATTTTGCTATAATTGATGCGTCTATTGTTGGGGTCCCCAGGGACCACAGTCGGTGTCCCCTTGTAATTAAATATAGGATGAAGGACCACAGCCAGGCTAGCAGCTCTGTGAAACTGTAATGCTCATTGTAAAGAAAACCAAACCTGAAAAAAAGATGCAAGTTGAAGTCTTACATTTGATATTTTATTATATCACATGTAAACAATGGGTTATGGTCAGGGCTGGAGTGATGTAAGATTAAGAAATACAGCCTTTACTTTTATCCATGCTTGTGGCATGGCTTCATGAATGAATGTCAGTCGCTCCAGCACTTTGGTCAGACTGAACAAGTACTGGTTGGATTGGCTGGACAGCTTCAGGGGAGGAAGAAGAGAGAAATACTATTTTTTCTTTCTTATACCTTATATACTAAAATGTATATATATTTTACTCAACATTTACAGAGAGACATTTACATGTAATAATTGTTAGCCGAGGGTGTGTTGTTAAGGAAGACCAGTCAGGTTTTCTCTCATCACTCACACTGGCAGCAAGGAACACTGGGTAGATGCATGTTGTTGCCTGATAAAGGATAAACAGACAGAGATGTTATCAAGTTCTAACGTCTAATGTCCGCGATAGCATCTTTGCTGATGGGTGGCCAGCCCTGCATAGACTGGCACCAGTTTGCAGCCCACTTGCTGCAGATCACAGATCGGATATCAAATCCACACACAATTTATGCGGAGGCACACCAAACAGTACAGGTACCAGCAGCACCACAAAGCAGCCCATGTCCAGACCAAATGTTTTTTGTGTGTTAAAACATCAAAGAGTTAGCTACACTGACCAGCTGCATACATTTAAAACTACAGATGATGATGAGGATGATTTCGTAGCATCCAACATATTGTTTGATAATCAGTTTTTGAGAACACCTCAACTTTTGTTGTTTTAAAGGTAACTCAGGTCTTTTTTAGTCCTGAACTTTATTTGAACATTCTTAAAGGGCCACAGGACTATAACAATTCCTATATTCTGGTGATTATACATTAAAAAAAACATAGCTATGAATATTATATTGAATTTCTGCCAATAGATCCTCCTAAATGTAACATACATGGACTTTCAAGTCTTGATCAGGCTTTAACCACGGATACCACATCCATGTGGCAAAATTTGCAAATCTGCACAAAGCACAGCTGAGACCGATGGGAAAAATATTTGGTCATAAATCGTACTGGACCAACGGAAATTTTTACTTGATGTTGCAAGAGGAAAACTTAAGTGATCACCAAGTTCACAACGACATCTACACCAAATTGCATGATAATCCATCTGGTAGTTGTTGAGACATTATACTCTTTTTTTTTTTTTTACAGTCAAAGTCAGTTGATCATCGAAGTTATTAGGATTCATTCCTTGGGGAAAACATGAATGTCTGTAAAAAAGTGGCAATGAACCGACTGGCTGACGCAGCTAGCATGGCTAAATTACAGCTGATCACTAAATGCCTCTAAAATATTTAATTGAAATAAATATTCTATAGAGAATCCAGACTTAAAATGTTAGTTTGCCATTCAGTAACTTTAATTATTCACTATCTTTTTAAAAACCGAGATGTACTTTAGGTCTGTGGCTTTTTCAATTCAATATTTAATATTTACTTTTCTTTTTGAAAAATTCTCTAGTAGCTCTAAATGAGTCCCAAATTGAACCATTGAGAACACTGGTTAGGAGCCAGCAGGACACTCCTGCCTCAAGCCCCAAAGTCAAAGATTTAAACTCTGTCATGCTCTGTGGGTACCGGCATTAAAGTGACCTAATTTCACTGCAGTTTTCAAAGGGTAACTCTTATCTAAATTAAGTGCTTTGTGAAGGTCGAAACAGTGTCCCGTAACTTAACAGAGCCATTTTTCTGTTTGAATGGTAAAAAACGACTTCATTATGAGTCCTTAGCAGCAGGCAGAGAGCATCAGGACTGTCTGCAGTCTAAAAACTAGTATTTATTTCTATAATATAATATAATTCTTCTCTCAGTCTTTGCAGCTACCTGATTTCCTTTGTGTCTTTCTAATTATTTTCTGAGCTTTGTTGAAGCTGAGACTTTTTTTAGTCCTTCAGCACTATAAAGAATTTGATCAGTGGTGATGATATAACAGTGTCTCTAGATAACCATATTGAATTTATATTTGTATATTCATGTGCGCATGCACCACAGCCTGTCTTTTATTTACTTTTCTGAGTGTTGACTTATAAAAAAAGATAAACACTGCACTTGGCTTAATTGAAATACAATAGCCTGATTGGGGTAATTAATCTAATGATCAGACCCTCAACACTATAGATTTGCAAGCACTTCATTAATTTGAATTAAGGGCAAGGTTCCACTATGGTGCAATTATGAATTCAATTTAAATTGATCTCCCTTGGTTGGTATGCAGCAATGCACAAAAATGATTATGTGAGGTAGCACTCCACACTATTATTTTATTGATTCTCCAAATATTGTGGAGCAACATATCCAATCAAAAGCCTAATATTGCAGCATCATGCCTAATATTAGCGAACATTAACGAATAATGATGAATAATCTGAATGATGCTGACCCTCTCAGTCTTTTGTGTGTGGGGAATAGATGTTGAAACACTTGACCAAAAGATGACCTTGTTTGCCCGGTCTGACTTTGGAAACAAGTGGAAGTTTGACTAGAATAGAAGAGAACAGGACGGTGAGTTACTGTGGTAAAATAGCTGGCTGACCTGCGGTTCCCCTGGTGATTGTTTCATCCGTCCATTCCCGCTTCAGCAGCCTCCACAATGACGAGCTGCTGCCCCAGTCACACTGCTATTGCTATGGTAACCAAGTTAGAGGTTTAGGGAAGTGAGTAATCTAATCTTCCCACTTTGTGGCATAGCGATAAGGCTCGCCACAGCCAGCCCACCCGTGTGTGTGTGTGTGTTTGTGTGTGTGTGTGTGTGTGTGTGTGTGTTACCATGTCAGGGCAGGTCTGCTGTGCTTGCACTTGACAGCACCTGCTGTTATTGGACACATTGGGCTCAGCTGGCACCACAATGTGTGAGTGTGTGTGTGTNNCACACACACACACACACAACCTATCTAGCCAATATGTTCCACCCTAATAGGCAGGTGAAAGCCAAAGGGGCAGATAGGCCTCTAGCCTCTAAAAAGCCTGAACCTTACAGGAGTTAACGTTCCTCAACATTAAAGGAAAGCTCCACTGCTTTTATTTCAGAGGTTTTTTTAAATTCCACTAAATTAATTCACCATGGCTATATCTTGTGTAGTACAGAACAAAACAGTTGATTAATGGTGTTTGTTTTTGATGTGTTTTTTGTGTAGTGATGGGGAGTTGATTATCAACCATCCATCAACTGATTCACCAAGCCTAAAACAACAGCTGCTTTTTTCAGTGTGTTGTATTGTATTGTTATTTAATGTTGTGTTGTTACCATTAATGTATGTGGGGAGTCAGCAGGAAGTCAGCCAGCTCAGACAGAGAAGTACTCAAATGCACATGTGCTGTGGGCCCAAAAGCTCCAAAGTTTGAAAGCCACTTTTTAGGTGTAATGTATTAACTACGTGTCATTCACAATCCAAGCCATATTTAGCAACCATTACAACGACACACCATTGAAATTTGAATTATAAGAGACACATAACCAGGGCTAAGGTACTGGATGTAATTTCTACACTAAAGAATAATGTTTTCATGGGTACATAAGTCACCAGATAAACATCTACCAAACATACTCTAGTTCATATTCAGACTTGAAGCAGATGATTGTGAAATAGAGATAAAAGCTTTGTTACGTTGTTCTAGTAAACATGTATAAACAAACAGCCCCATTACAGTACATGAAAAGGAAGGGCATAGGTTCATTGTAATATACATCAAGATAGTCCCCACGTTAAAACAGATCTCTCTCACGGTCTCACAGAGCATACGTTCAGGCATTGTACATGGGAAAGGCTTGGCCGATAAGCCTTTATTTTGGCATGGGGATAACGTCGTAATATAGAGTGAGAGGGATAGGATCTGCAAATGAGATAGAAGCAAAGTCGTTAGATCTTTTTATCCACACACGCTCACACCCTCTCTCTCATTTTTCCATCTCTCACCTCTGCTGCTTTTGCTTCTCCTTCGCCTCTCCACGGGAACGTATCCAATCATACCACTCTGAAATTATTATTAAAATTTCCTTTGCCACTCTGTCTGTGTGTGTGCACAGCAGGGGCTCTGAATGAGATTAGTTGGGGCGGTGGTGGTGGTGGTGTCGGTGGTACAGGTTCAGACAGTATCTGGTAAGAGAAGGGAACGTAAGCGGCGAGTGGCAGGCTGCGTGTGTCAGAGCTATCAGTGGAGGTGGGTAAAAAGTAGGACGGAGGCTGATGAGAACGGCGGGGTCACCTTTGGGCCAGCCCTCGCTCTCACCGGCATCAGGGATTTTATTGTCATATATTTCTTGTCATCCTGAAAATAATGGAACAGGGCTGAGACGGAGAGTGGTGCGGGTGGGGAGGAAGATTGCGCCAAATCGGGGGCCCGCTGAAAGGGGAGGGAGGGACAGATATTGGGAGAGAGAGATGGGAGGATTGGACTTTTTTCTGTAATGGCAAGATTTGACTGGGATTAAGAGAGGGAACAGGGGAATCAGGTGGGCACTTTAGGAAAGAATTTGAGCTGGGTGAATGTGTGTGAGGGGGTGATTTCGCAGACAGATTTTAAATGGCCACTGTTGAACAGCTCCTTCCAGTTTGAGTGTAAACTAACAGTCAGCAGTTGTGAACCTTCATGTCTAAATTGAGAAAAAAATAGATGGTAAAAGTGCACATATAGCAGCAGTTCCTCAAAGTGTCAAAACATACAGTGGATGATAAAACAAATGACAGATTGTATCTTCATCATCCGGAGAAACCTGGCATACTATATATCAGCTCAGTGATATTCAGTTATATTGCGCCATAACCATCTGCTGTATACACTGTCTTACAGTGTAACTGTCATGGCTGTAAAGACTGTACTCAGGGAAACAGATAGGATGTCCCAGATAAATGAAGGCTCATAATCCTTCACGCAGCAGCAGTGGAGACATCCACTCGCCCTTTTGGCCCTTCCCTGGGGATTTCAGGTCGTGCCCTCTTATGTAAGCCTGATAAAAAACACTTGTAATGGAACAATAATGCTCATCTCAGCTTAGTTTCTCTATTTCAGGATTTAAAATACTACTACAATTTTACTCCTATTTAACAAGCCAAATGTATTTATAATATCATAGGATTTCAGTCACCATGGTGATATGCTTGTGTGTTTTTTATCCCTCTTTCCTCTTCTAGATATTGGATTCCAAGTTCAATTGATGTCCTTTTTAGAGTTTCGTCTTCCCCAGATCATTTTCCACAAGTTACAGTTTGGTCAAGTCCCAGATTTCTGTAATCACGCCAGCTGTCATTTCCTCTGTCAGCATTGAGCTAGCGCAGCTCATTAGAGGCTGTGTGTGGCTGGATGATGCTAGCAAAGCAATTTGAGCTACGGGCTCGCAGAGAGATGTTGGCCTCAATTCCAGGTATCAAGAAAGAAAGAGGGGGAGAGAGAGGGAGAGAGAGAGAGAGAGGGAGAGAGGAAGGATAGTGAGCAGTCACATTATGGTCTCTCTTGTGGGTCATTCTACCACGGAGAAGAACATTTTCTCATTTGCTTGAAGATAATTGCAGCCGTTATTATTCTGCTGATGCTCAGTTAAGCAGTAACCCAGAACAGGTCATTTTATATTGGACTTGTATTCACAGCTAAGGTGTAATATCTACCGGATACCTTGTAGATATTTGTTTGTTTGTTTTTTCAAATGGTATTGTTTACAGAAGCCATTAATATTCATTCTAGTAAGCCATGGTATTAGAGCAGGTGATTACAATACAACAGTTACAACAGTGGGCTCCATTAGTGCACTTATTTTACAGTCAACATTAGAAATCATGACACGGTACTGGTTTATAGATAAATAGACTGTAAATCCAGTACTCTTTTACTTTTAAATGAAAAGGTTGATTTAATCTACAATATAACATTTGGTTGTTGTATTTTGCCTCATAAAAACACATCAGAAATCATCATTTCCTCTGTGTCTGCAACATTTCCCTCTTAACCTAAATAAAGTCTGAATCATCATAAACCAGAGAAGGCAATTTCAGATCCTTCTCATCGACAGTGCAAATGAGCTTTCCACTCACTCTCCGGAGGCCTTCGACAGCGTTGTGCTCCATATGTAAACATCTGAAGGCTGTTTATTTGTGGGCTTCAACGCTCATCTCACGAGGAGCGTGCTAATCCCTCGTGGCCCCAAAGTGAGGGGGAAACTCGGCGCGTGCTAAAGGCTTTGTGTTTTGAGAGCAGAACTCATAGGTTGTGTTTTGGGAATGCCCGGCGTGGCTGGCAGTTTGTTTACATTCAAGAAGCAGGTCATATTGAGGGCTGAAATGGCGCACTGGCAATAAAGGAACAGTCAAAGAGTTTATTTACTCTCTGAAATTTCATCTTCAGGAGAAAGTGCTGAGATTAAAGTGCTGCATGATGAAGTGAAGACTAGTGAAGAAATATTTATTTGTTCAGCAAAGGCTTCTAAGTATTACAGTACTTTGTGAGGAAGGGATTGGCTTTGAAAAACACACTTTTGAAAAGCAACGGTTTAATACACTTTTTCTTTTTTCCTCCTTAACATATCCAACATAGTTTTTTTAAATGGAAAATCTACCCTCAGATACTCTAAATTACTATTATCATGGTTGTTTTACACACTTAAAGACTAGTAACATCTCTTTAAATGTAACTCTTAATCTCTTAGAGTATGAGAGTACTTAACTGTAATGTTAATTAGGAAGAAGTCTGCAGTGTCTAGTCTAAACGACTACTGCCCTGTGGCACATGAAGTGCTTTGAGAAACTGGTTCTCCGTTGCATAAAGAGGAAAATCCCTGCCGACCTGGACCCTCACCAGTTTGCATTTAGAGCCAACAGATCTACAGAGGATGCCGTCACCAATGTCCATCACTCAGTCTTCACACACCTTGAGAAAAAGAACACCTACGTCAGAATGCTAGTTGTTGATTTCAGTTCAGCATTCAACACAATCTCCCCTGTGAAACTGATTGGTAAACTCAAGCAACTGGATATTGGACTTTCTCACAAACAGACTCCAGACAGGTCGGATTGGTGGTCACACCTCCTCCATTCTAGTGCTTAACGCTGGAGCTCCTCAGGGCTGTTTGTTCAGCCCTGTCCTGTTCAAGCTGTACACTCATAACATCAGAAAAGCCAAGGAGCTGATTGTTTGATTTTAGGAAAAAGGAGGTGGAGCAGGTGAACAGTTTTAGGTTCCTGGAAATCAACATCTCAGAGAACCTGTCATGGTCATCTCACATCCCCACCCTGGTTAGAAAGCACAGGAATGAATGTATTAATTAAGGAACTTAAGAATGACTTGAAACACCACAGATTGACATGGGATGTTCATGGCCCAGGACAGGAGGACTCTGCAGCAAGTAATTATAACCACCCATGAAGATCACTGGTACTCATCTTCCCAGTATCAATGATATCAGTGAGGTGAGGTGCCTGCACAGAGCCCAAAGGATACCGAAAGACAGCACCCACCCCAGCCACAGCCTGTTCACCCAGCTGCCATTTGGGAAGAGGTACAGAAGCTTCTGCTGCAATACCACCAGACTTAAAGACAGCTGCTTCCCTCAGGGTGTGATACTGCTAAATATATCCTCAGCACTTCATCATTCGTTATATTTTATGACATATTAATCATTTTTACTGTGAATATTTTTTGTATACATATTTCTATTTCACAAGTAGCATAAAGGGAACTACAATCTGAATTTCCTTATGCATCCCTGTGTTGTAAATTACAATTAAATAACCTTAAATCCTTGAATCCTGTCCTCAAAGGACATCTGTGAAGAAGCTGGTATCTCTGCTTCTTCTTTGCTGAATTTCCTCATGTATGACTGTAAATGTAGCCCTCATTCTTTCTTGTCCTATATAACTAAGATTATGTAAAAACTTAAAAATGTGTTTCTCTATACTGTGATGATAGTTTCACACTAAGAGGCTGTTTTCACAGTCATCTGCTGAGGGGAAAAAGTACCTCTGTGCTCACATTAAATCTCAGATTAACACTTGTTCATACAAGCTCATAACTCATTCGGAAGCTGATTGAGGTCCAGTTTGCAACTTACACAAGAGTTACACAACTTCAAATCTCCAGTGCACATACACTGCAAATTTACTTTTCAGTTAAGTAGGAGACGTCTTGTGTTCAGCAGTTAAACCTTTGAAATATTTGACTGGACAGTCAGCGAAGGGGAAAGAGTAAAAGTTAAAGTAAAAAAACAATGTAGTTGTTTGTAAAAATACTAATATTATATTCCATTTCTGCCAATAGGTCCTCCTAAATGTTATTAAAACATGTCTGAATCTTATTTACATTCCCTGTTGGACGCATTTATCTTTCTTCAAGAAATATGCTGATTTAATCGTAAACCATCACATATATAAATATTTGCTTGGAAAAGCCCCCAAATAAGGATATTTTAACTCAAAAACGTTGCATTATTGTAGCACATTAGTAAAGCACTGGATAGAAATATCTCAAGGTGGCATTAAAAAAACAATAAATTATTTTATTTCCAATTCTTTTTCCAAATACATGTAGTTTCTCATTGAACCAAAGCCTGTCACTTATTATTTTCTATTTTTTGAATGAATCTAAATTCACATGATAGATTTAAATGCATTTGACACCAAACTGGGGTAGCCAGGTGTTTTTTTAGGGGTGGCAGCTGACCCTCCTAAAACCTCTAGATGTAGATCCTCCCATGGAACTAAATAGAAGTAAAAGAACAAGTTAGTTATAAGGTTGATAAACAAGCCTTTCCCTTTTTGCTAATTGTTGTNNNTGTTGTCACTGATGGCCTTTGCAAGTTGCATGTCACGTTGCCCTCACCTTGCATGTACCAGAGTTTCACAGATTGAGAGAAAGAACAGCAAGGACATGTTGAATAGCTGTTAATGACATTCATATTCTAGGTGCAGATTGTAAGGTTACCGAGAAAATTAACACATTTTGTTACAGATTCTCATCTTTAAAAAAAAAAAAAACTGTTTCCATCATCCTCTTGAACTGTGATTTATCTGTGTTACAGAAAAACTCATCAACATTACTGAAAATAAAAATGGTCATAAGAACAAAAGCAAAATAATTCACTTTGGTGTTTGAGCTTCTTTTCTCTGTTGGAATATGACCGAGCTATATTTTTCCTTCCAATGCTTCTGACTGCCATGGAAAACTCCAAGAACCAACTTGTCAAAATTCAGTGGCAGAATCTTGCTGTTTTTGTAGTCAATGCATTTTCCATGTAGTGCAATCGATAATTAAACTAAACTTGTATAATGCTTTTGAAACAAATCAAACAAGTGCTTTATAGACAACTTGTAGCTAAATCAATATTTCAAATAAAATGAAATAAATGCAAATATTGAACAGAAGAAAAAAACATGCTTTAAGGTTAAACCCCCCTAGAGGTACGTTACATGCATTGTTTCTGTTTGCTGCACAGTATCATCTTTATTGGATTTGCTGTCATTGTCAGTAATAACTGCATTAAATGAGGCTACCTGTGGGAAGGTAAAATAAATATGAGCTGGGACTCAAAAATGGTAACTGACCTAGAATGACAGTAGTGTTTTCTGATCCTGAACTATTTTAGTTAACTGTTGAAAAATAATTCAGTTTTATAATGTGACAATGTTATGGTTGGACTTGCATTGTGAGGTGAAATATAACTCAAATATAATACAGTTAAATATAACTGAAATATAAATGAATGTCCAAGTTGCTCTGTATCTGCTGTTAAGTTTAAGCAAACTGGTTTGTCTCTTCTCATAGTAAATTATAGACTGCACATCACACGGGATGTTGTAGGGATAAACAAGCTGTTGCGCTGATAAATACAATTTTCTTTATTATGATTTTGTTACAGTGCAGATTTGTGTGCTGTCCGATATCTCGGCCAGTGACCACCAGATCTTACCTCTTCTCGTTCTTTTCCCCAAACTCATATTCTCCACTCTCTGATACGGCTTTACTCTTCCTCCCTTTTCTCCATCTCCTTACCTCTCGCCTGGTCTGATCCCCAATCCTCTATCCCCTGTCGCTCTCTTTTTAGCCCTGGCCAATCCTCTCTGGTGGTCTTGTGCACACAGGATTAGCCATTAGCTTGTAGTTTTCTCTTCCTCTTCCTCCCCTGAGAGCAAACCCTGCCACCATCACCAACCGTCCGGCTGTCCAAGGCTTCTCTCCAATACTCGGTGGTGTGCGATTGGCCCCGCAGGCTAGTGGCGAGATTAGACGTGGCATGGTGGGATCAGTGGGCAGCCAGCTCACACCGGTGGAGTTGGTACAGAGTAGTTGCAGGCTGGAAGCTGACATTTCCTGAGATTTTCTGTCAACGATGCATAATAGAGCAAGCAGGTGATGGGGACAGAAGGGGCATTACTGTGCCAAGATCACTAAAGTGCGCATTTGCCCAAGGACACAGGGGTCACTAGATAGGAATGTCAGGATTGTCTGCTCAGAAGAGGTGTGCATACAGGTGCATACATTCTTCTGTATGTATATAACACAATATACATCAAGTATATATTTTTGTTAAGCTTATTGACTCCCTTAAATGATAGGTACAGATTTTTAAGTTTAAATTAATACAATACTTAAATGCCATTTGTGCCATTTGAGTTATTGGTTATGTAATCATTCCTTCTGTCCTTATGGCCATGAAGCAATACATTTGTAGCATTAGTACACTACACTACAAGAAAGGTGCAGTGTTACTCATCAAAACACAATGGCCCTCATTCAAGAACATTTTCAGATTTTTTTCTGAAATTCTCTCACTTTCTTCTGCAAGGTTTAATCTTAAGAGCGTTCTAGAGCTTGCATGTATGCATGTGCGTCCTAATGTCTGTGCACAATATAACCAAAACAGGGATCCAGAGTCATTAGCCGAATCAATTGGGTATCTTTCATAGCCAAGAAACCACAAAAACAAACTTCCATATGGCTAAAAGGACAAAGATCCACTTGATTTGCATAACTCATTCTGTTGAAGCCTCATATCTGCTTCAGCTGAAATCTTGGTTTAAATAGAGAGTTGGGTTTATTGAAATTAAATAGGCTACTAGTAAATTCATTCAGTTCTTGGTCTGTGTGGCCTGGGAATAATTTCATGAGCAAAGAACTAGGACAGAGCTTCCATTCAACTTTTTTAATTTTGCCACACTGACGTTTTGGGCAAGGCGCCTTTCTTCAGTGTATATTGGCAAGTTCACAATGGACCTATTGGAGTGATGTTCATTTAATCAAGTAGCTAATTGTCAGTGTAGCAGAGTGAAAACAGAGTTTAAAAATCAGTGGGTACATTTTTGTACCAGGACAATAAGGTAACTTTTTGATATAACATGTTCTTTTGAAGGTACAGAAAAGAAGGGGCAAAAATGTACCATGTCCAAAGGTACAGTGCTTGTACCCTACCAGGGTACAGCTGGAGCGACAAAGCATTTGTACCCTTTTAGGTCCATTCCTGTACCTTAATAGGCTTAATTAGGCTGTGCACTGTCAAGTTATGTACTCTATATATACCCTAAAGTTTTTCACAGCTAGGGAATTTTCAAGTGTCGCTCTACCTACTAAAATGACACTACAGGTTCCTTCCCCCCTCAAAGCCCTGGTAAAATGCATATTTTGGTTTCTTGGAGTTATACAGAGCAAATAACTTGTGAAATACAAGTGACTGAAGGGAAATGGCTCCAAGCAATAAATAGCAAAATGAAAATGGAGCTTTTGAAAAAACTGTTCACTGATACTGAAACTCTGTGTGAGCACAAAAGCTTTTTCATAGTAGCTTCCTACAGTACAGCTGCTTCCTTTCTTGCTAGTCATTCCTGATATCTGCTTCAATATGAAAACAATATTTTAACAGATTACCCCCGTCTGCTTGAAATACAAGCCTCAAGATACGGTTCAACTGAACTGATGCCAGTATAGTCAAAGCAAACTTCTTTTAACTGGATTAATATACCAGCATGTAAATGCAGGCATTTTGAGGGTGGAAGAGTCTGTTTTAATTTGTTAATGAGCGGATGGTGGAGAAGTTTTATTTTTTAAAGTCAGCCAGGGTCAGTAAAGGCTTTGAAATACCCACTATCACTGCCAAAGTGCCCTAAAGCATTGCGTTAAATGACAATCTTCTTCTGGAGCACTGGCAACCTTGGGCTAACATTTTCATACAAAATATACGTGTAGGAGGCACAATTGTATTTTAGCAATTATTTCACAAAATGGATAATTAAATAACTTTTAACTTTTTGCTTTGACTTTTCGTCATAGATCACAAGCAAATGTACATAAATATATGCCTTGAACCTTTGTCTCTGTGACCGTAGGCTGCATGCAAAAACACATATTTACACAAGCCTATGTAGACTTTAACTTGAGCACAATCACTAATGTTAAAATCTATAAGCCTAATGCAATGCTAACTTTAACTGTAAAGCTCATTCGTAACCCCTGCCATATGATACACCAAAACATAATGATTACTGTAATGTTGGCCGACCTTTAAACTGTTCAGTCAGTCCAAGTTTCTTTGTTTCCCTTTTTTTTTCCGTCAGCAGTGAATTAATTACTGTCTTCAGTTTTGGTCCTTGTGAGAACATTTTGGTCCTCCATAGAGATTCACACAAAAACACATACTCACTCACTCTGCATCACTCTCCTTGTCTATCTGTATTGTTCCTCTCAGTTTCTCTATCATTGTGTTATATCTGCTTCCTTCCTGAGGGATATATACAGACAGACAGACGGACAGACAGATTTAAAGGGCAATTTTGCTGTGTTTCCACATTAATCAGGGACATTTGGGATTTAAAAAAAAATAAATAGAAAAACTCAGCTGGAAACATCTGACAGCTGTCATTTTTCCTACAGTATAATAGTTCAAAGCCACTGACTGAGAGTGATGCAGTACTTGATCATGTGGGCAAAAATTACTTTTATTGCATACTGTTGTGATGATGAGTTGTGTGACAACTGAATAATGCCTGCTTGTGGTGCAGTTGGAGAGCACTTGATACATTGTCTACAAACTCAAATTAGCTGTGAGTTCTAGCTACTACAAGCAACCACACAAGCCATGTTTAGCTGTAATAAGAACGGCAAATGACACACTATATAATTACATTGCTGGTCAAACATAGCATACGCTTACAGAAACAGTCATTAGTCTCTGCTGTTATGTTCATGTGCGCTGGCCACCTGCAAGGAGCGGAACAGAGGTCTGGTGTGTTGCCAGTTGGACTCAGATGAGTGGCAAAATATGTCAAAATATTCACCATGACATGGACAGCAACCACACCAGTTGAAATGACAGAAACCCTTAAGTCCAGCCAAGTTTCTTGGTTATCTTGTGCCCCACATAGCCATCCTTCCACAATGTGTTTGTGCATGTAATGCCTTCTTTGGTTGGAGAAAAACTTGAGATCTCTCTAGATCTCTTGTGTACATATTCTGATGTCAATCGATATGTGTCATTTTTTTAGCCCTTGTCATTTTAATATTGACGATTTTTTTTAATTTGCAAACAGATTTCTTTTCATTTCCCCAATATCTGTAGCCGAAGCAGTAGCTATGTTCCTGAATTCTATATATAACAGTACATAATCATAAAAAAACATCCAACAACAGCATACAAAACAGATATAAAATTGAAGTTGTGTCAGTATTGAATTGTAGTTATTGAGCAGACCATGGCCTATTATGAATCAAAATCAAAATAGCACCTACAAGCCAATGTTGGTTGTATAATTTTGAGGTCATTTTCCACATACAGCTACAGGATAATGAAGTGTGTCTCAGTACCGGTCCACTGAAGCTCTCCACTGTAGAATAGGTCAAGGTGGGCAACCTGTGACCCATACAAGCCACATGGGACAGGATATTTTTTGCAGGAGGACCACTCGACAAATAAGAGTGCATCACAATTTTTCCACAAGGGTGAACAGAAAAAGATAGAGGCAGAGAATGAGAGGATGTTTGTTGCTCCCTGCCAGCTCATGCCAGTATATTCTCCACATTGTGCTGGGGCTTGGAGAGTAAATATGCCAAGGTTAGAGAGGCCTAGCTGCTAGTGCGAACTGAGAGGGAAATTAATTGAATTTCCAACGAGCATGCTGATGTGAGATATGGATAGCAAATTCAAAATCCTTGTGAGCTGTGTGTATGAGGACAAATAATGGAGTAATGGAAGGAAGGAGAGATATATAAAAAGCAAAACATTGGCCAAATAATGGCGAGCCATTTGATGCCTTGGTGGTGCTATCTGCCACATTCATATAAAACTAAATAGACTAGAAATTAAGCAGAAACAAAGGCATGAATGATTTAGTGTGGTTGATTAAAAAAAACCTTTTTCCACCTTAATAGACAGTGAGTGCTGTGGGCCAGAGCTGTGGCTTTGTCATAATGCATTAGTAAAATCAAACCTAAAATAGATGGGTGTCCTCTTTAGGGAAGAATAGCCTGCATTGCTTTCTCCCGTGTTATTTGAAGTCCAATGTGACTTGCTTTAGGCTAGTTCAGCGTATTTCCGGATTAAAACAAGAATCTTGTCTGGGACACAACACAGAAAGGGGACTGTTCAACAAAAAAGGGCCATAGCAAATACAGAGGAAGAAAGGCATAAAAGCTGATTCCACACCCTTTTGTTAATAAAGCAGTGTACTGTGAAATGCTTTTTGCATAACACTGAGCTGTTGCGAATTCCAGATGTTCAATACTTCCTTCATAAATTGTAGTTTTATGGTAGAAAGCAAAATAAACAGTTGTATTTATAGTGATTTCTATTTCTCTTCTCTCTTCTCTCTCTCTCTAAAGATACATGACTAATTGAGGGACTATCTACTAGACTAGATACCTCTCTGATTAGGACTGATGACTTTTATAGCATTTTGTGGACTGCTATTGAAGCTCACACTGGTCTGCACTTCAATCAAGTGCACATTCTCAAAAATAACACAATTACCTTTATCCACTCGGACTAGTGCTTCAATTCTTTTTGGGCATTAACTGAAATGTGGCACAGTGCAGGGTATCAAAAACAGCCCAGTACCAAAATTTGGCTTTGAATGTCATGTTATAATTTTGTTGTTAAACAAGGTTTTATATAGCTTGTGATTAATAGAAAATTAAACACAGATTTGTTGTTGCAGTTATTTTGTTAAGCAGAAAATAATATTTTTAGAATAAAATGATTTTTCCTTAATGTGAGCTCCCAAAAAATGGACGGTATCATTTTGGCATCTGAACTAAAACTTAAAGGAATACATTGCTATTGTGAAAAAATGTTTTATTTGCTTTTTTGCCAAGAATCAGATGGAAAGATTTGATCAATCACTTGATTGATCAATCATTTGCATAGTGCAAGTGATTAAACTGGAGCCAGTGCCAGGAGGCAATTAGCTTAGCTTAGCATAAAAACTGGAAGCCTAGCTCCATAGTTAATGCACAGGGTGAGAGTGGTATCGATCTTTTCATCTCACTCTCAGCAAGAGAAAAAATGCATAAAGCATCATAGCCAGCCCTGATAACCAGGACCCAATCAACATGCCTGAGGAGCAGTAATAAAAAAGCAAATATCAGTGTACCTCAACATTTGGTATTAAATCCCTCACATATCTTTTCAGCGGTGAAGAACTTTGCACAGATCATACTCTGTCTCACTCATGTTTTATTAAGACTAAAGAAAAGAGGTGGAGGTGTAGACAGGCTACTTCTCCTAAAGTTTGAGCAACCTGAATGCACTTTTCCAAAACTCTGGTTGACTGCAGATAGGTGACAAGAATGAAAGACAGTCACAGAGCCATTGAGGCGAGAGGAGAACATAATGCAGGGTCTAATCCTCTCAAAGCTGAGAAAGATGAAGTTTTAAAGCCATAATTCTCCTTTTAATCCATTCAGAGAGCCTCTGACCCAGTTCAGGACCTTGTTCATGGATTCGTTTTACCTGGCTGAAGCTGCACCTAGGTACTGTGGGATTTGTGGCAGTGAGTCAGAGGTCACTGTGTTGAAATATTCATAGGTATGTTTTCATTAGTGCATAATCATCTAAAAATAAGAATCATTGTGTTTTCGTAACCATAGAATGAGCCATTTATATCTATATGGGAGTGGCTTTTCTTCCATAGAGTCTGCCATGTTGAACCTCAATGTTTCTACAGTAGCCCAGAATGGACAAACCAAACACTGGCTCTAGGGTTTCGCAAACCAACATAGTTTTTCCGACACACTTGGAATGGGAGGGTGAGACAAGGACATTGTAATCTTCAACTACTAGATGCCACTAAATCCTAGACACAGGTCCTTTAAGGTTTGAATTTGAATTCAGTATTGAGTGTTATTGTAAGTGCTGTTTTATTTTTAGTCAGGGACAAACATTCATGGACACACATGAACTTTCCCTGGTATTATTTTCTGCTCTTTTTAAAGCACAAATAAAAGCTGTAGTGGTACTGACTGCTTACGTGCCTGAACAACTGACATCTTTGAAATTAAGTGGCTACATTTTCAAAAGGCCAAACTTGTCCAACGTTATGTAGACTGTGTGCAGAGTCAGGTACTTATTCAACCACTCAGTCAAATTCATTTAGCATGTTACCTGATGGATTTAGTTCTCTGAAGTTTTGATTACCAAAATGTCCAGCCTAAGGACTACCTAACTAGCTAGCATGTTAACAGGAAGTTATTTGCTGAAATGTTTTGGTGTGTCACATCAGAAGTAGAGTAGGGTTTTCTGGCACAACATCCTGCTCTCTAGGTGAATACAAGCATCAAAAACTCCTCAACACTTTATTTATTTATTTACTTTGATGCTACAGGAATGTTATGGTTTATGGCCATCAAGGTCATCACTGTAATGTGACAGCATAAGAATCTTCTTGTCAAAGGATGTGATCCATGGAGCCTGTAAGATGTTATTTGACAAAAAGCAGGTCAAAGATAGTAAGGAAGTAAAGTCTGAATATGAATCTGAAAAATGTAATTCTCCATGACAGAGCAATGGAAATTTGTCTTTGACTTGGTTCTGCCATTGCATCACAAATTACCTGCGAACGGAATGGAGAGAGCGAGCCAGCAATATGTTGTGACAGAAAAGCTGCAAGGTTGCATGTGAATCACCTCTTCAGCATGCACCAGCATGCCTCAATTACAAATGATCGCTGTCATTTCTGATTGGGTTTTGCTAAAACATGAGAGCGAGTCAGTAATAAATCCACCCCAGTAAGGACATTATCTGAGTTATGGTATGGTTAGGCCAAACCTGCCTGCTGTGGCAATACTCGTCCTTCTCTGCCGCTTGTATTATTTTGCTGTGCAGTTATAAAGAAAAATATTTACAATCAATCAAACCCCACCCACTTCTTCAATTGGCTGGACATTGGAAAGCCTTGCTTGTCAAAGTTCAATAAAACTTAACTCTGCACAAGGCGAATAAGGTGAGATCAATTCACAACCAGAAGTAAATGAGTCTTGCCGGGTCCCTCATTTAAATGAAAGCAAATTTTGACCTTCAGTCAAGTTAACGAACTCCAGCAGTCAATATGTAATGCATTTTCGTCAGTGGAATGTAAATAAAATCTGCTTTGTGTTCTCATCTCCGACCTTTTAAAATATTGCTTGATGGGTTTTATGCTGGTCACAGGAATACTACTACATGGAGTGTGTTTTGTGTTTCCCTGACAATGCCCACCAAGCATTTTGATAGTATCATTATTTATATCATAGTCATTATTGCCCCGTGCCTGATTCATTTTGTCATTTGCGTCACTGGAACAACCGCCCTTGGCTCAGTTTTTGAGGAGCTTGGCTTCTCCTCATCGGCCTTATGGCTGACAAATGACTTTGTGAAAAGCGATATGGTCTCCTGCAGGGAAAAAAAAGAATAGAAATTGAATCCTGGCCTCTGTCGGCAGTATCATCTGTCATCTTTTCAATATTGATGTCCATTATGTTTATAGATTATTTGGCTGTCTTCTGTTCTCTGGCCCAGCTCGCCCTGTCAGATCGACCACTTGGGGCAGCGGCCCGTTGATAATGCCATTTTGATTGATGGGTTTCATAGTTTAATTGTCAGCACGGTCTTCTCTTAATGGAGCTCTCCACACAAGTGAAAGACTACATCTCAGATGAGTCAAAGTCCAAACTGCACGTAGCGCTCGCAGTGAGATGCAGATACAATGTGACTGTATCGCAGGTTCAGTATCATCATCCTGGCCCATTATCAGCCGTTCGGCTCATGTTTATTGCTTCCTGTATCACCTTTCATGGATCACATGTCCGTTTGCGGGAAGAAAACAGGCCTCTGTAAGATTTATCACACCTGTCAGTAGGCAAAATTGTGTTTCGCTGTCATCAGTGCAATTATTCTGTGACCTGTATGTAGTCTTTTAAAATACTCAATGCAAATGATTGTAATAGGGAGTCATTGAAAAGGGACAGAATGCTAAAACTAATACAGTCTAATACAATAACCCTGCATTGTCAGGAAGGTTATTTTTGTTTGAATTGTTGATTTAATTTTCGAGGCTGTAGTTTGTGCTGCCGTTTAATTAAATTTAGTTTTTTAAATTAGTAAATTATTTTTTGGAAAACTGTCATTGTATAAGGAAACCGTATGATTACAATCTGAGTAAAAAAAGTAAACTTTTTTATGCAACTGGAACAGTGGGATCTGCATTTGTATTTATCACAGTCGCTGTAACATCCAACATCAAAGCCCTAAGGTAAACACTATGATCTAGTGGTTGGGGGTTTAACCAAAAAAATCGATATAGTTTTTTGGGAAGCTTTGTCAGTTTGATTGCCTTTAACCAATCCTCCATGGGCAATATTCATACCAGCTTACAATGAAAAATGCCATATTATTATATTCCAACACATGGCCATCACATTTGACCATACAAACCAAACAATCAGTAAAATGCTCCAGGGAGTTTGAATAAATGGCTTAAAACATGTTTAGTCTGAGCCCAGCTGAAACCTTTTGAAGGGTGATTCAGTAACAGTAGTGAGTCATGTGGGGTTTACACTGAATCTAATTCAGCGACCACACACACACGTAGCCATATGTAGGATCTACCAGCCCATGTCTCTTTCTCATCCCTCTCCTCTCCATCTCTCCCCAGTGTGTTTGCAACCAAGGTCGTAGTGGTCTTGCTCTGTTTTCCAGGGGTGTGTGGGCTTCATTCATCATCCGTATGATAGCTGCATGCTAGAGTGCCCTAAATCTCCTGTCTGTGTTTTGGTGTGTGTCTCTGTGTGTGCATGAGTGTGTGTGTGTGTGTGTGTGTGTGCGTAGTCAGAGAAATTGTCTCTTCTTCTCTCCGTATGCTCGTTCAAATGAATGATCTCTCTTCCTGTCTTTCTCCCTAAAACATTTTGGTGCACTGATGTATCTACGTACATGCAAAAAGCCTCCAACACACCATGCCTGTATCCGAGCATACAGTACAGTATATTCTCATGTAGAAAATATGTAAATATGAGCCACTGTTGTTATATTTTAATATCCAAGATGCAAGATGAGATGAGTTAACATGCTTGCTTTCTAATTGGTACTTTTCATATACATGTCTCAAGGTGCGTGCAGACTGAATCCACAGTAAAGTGTGATAGAGATAAAGTCAGTGCAAAAACATGGGCGGACATAAACTGATTAGGACTGAATTTGATTTTAAAATGCTTTAACTTGAGTGAGCAAAAACGTGACACTTGTCCCAAATCTAGGACTCCCAATTCATGACTGTCTGCAGACAAAAGAAAGAGAGAGAGTAGTCTGGAGGAAAGTAACCAAAGGAATTGGAGTTTCTGCAAAGGTTTGAGATCAGTAAGCCAGCTAACATCTGTAGAGTCTGTACTTCGGCTGTTTTGAGTGAATAAACAGATGTCAATAACGCTCAAGCGGTCAAATTTGTGTGGATTAGATTACATTTAGATTAGTTTGGAATGTTCCTTTTATCACAGCATAGTCATAGATTCACATTGCAGTTGATATAAACATGTGATCTCCATTCAACTTATTAATATCCACAGTAAAGTATGAATATTTGTGCGGTTGATTACTTTGTGTATTATATTAATTTATATTAGGTTTTGTTAAACTGTGCAGTTTTCTTCTGATTTTGTTTCATTTACTATGGATTGTATCCTATATGTTAATGTGCAAATGGCAATGTAAATGTACTGCTTTCATTTTTGCTTTATCATCAAAGATATGTTTGTTAGTTTGCCGTGCGCAGTGGCTGACCCTGGTTCTATTTTACAACTCACAGTAGCCGAACCAGAGCAACTCGGCCAGCTGCTGCAGTTAAATGAGCTCCGAGCTTGTCACGCTGGTTTCCTCCCTCACAGCAAACTGCTCCTATTTTCTATAGGAAAAACTGAGCGTCACCAGTGAAGTTGAATTCTGTTGTTTTTTTCGTGCACACATACACGCATCCAGACGCCAGTAAGGGGATTAAAGACATTCTTTAACCCCCGGATGAAGATCCACAGCACCTTTGTAATTGATCCACCATCTTTTGCTCTTCTGTCTTTTTATCTTTTATCCTGCTTATCTCCCCTTTATCATTTCTCTCTAATCTCTTCTTCTCTTCCTAGTAACTTAATCTTTAAGTTTTCATCTTTTTCTCTCCCCTTCCTTGTGCTAAAGTCACTCAGAAGCTACACTTACAAAGAGAAAGTATTGAAGTATGAAACAAAGGGAACAAAGGAAAGAAAGGATTTGGTAGGGATGAAGGTGAGGCTAGGACAGTATTCACGGAGGAGGCCATTTGAACGGTCTGGTCCAGGCATAGATCGATACTAGGTGATGTAGGAGCTGGTGGGGGGGTGATTGCAGGGGCAGTAGAAGGGCTAATCATTTCAGTCATTACCCAGCCGTGTCTCCTGATTCGAGGGATTAGCAGACGCAGAAACAGGGGAGATGTTGTGTTAGTGCTACAGGAGACTCTATCAGGGATTTGAGGAGTGGAAAACACTGCCTGTCCCCAGTCGCCTTTGGTAATTGTGCCTGCAGTACCGTGTATGGGGATCTGGGGGAAGAGTGTGTGTGAGTGTGAATACAAGATGTGTTAGCTGTAGTGTTAGGGAGAAAAGGACCGAAGGAAGAGGGAAAGGAGACAATGTTGGCATTTGCGTCGCGCATGAACGTGCACACTTGTAAGAAATACCACGGCTCTCCTCTCCTATGAGAGGGGAGTCGTGGGAGAGCTTACATGGTTGCCTACCCACAAGCCTTTATGTGGAGCTGATCACTTGACAGAGTACAGAGCAGCTGGAGAGACCGGCTAGCTCTGGTGTCTGCGAGGGCCCTGTGAACATTTTACACACCACCACGTACACGGCGGGTGGAAATAAGGGAAATTACATTTACGTCAGTGGTCAAAAAGTCACGACTGGCTAATTTAATCAGCTGCAGTCTCAGCATCAACAGTACCTTAAACGCTGAGACCAAAAACAAGGCCATATAATTGAACTGTCATGCACAGTTGAACACTTGAGAACAACTACCGACAACACTCTTTGAAAGAATATGAATTAAGAAACACGGATTTGTAAGTGTGGCTTGCATTAGTGAGTTTTAAAGGAGAACTTAGATTTTACTTCAGTTAATACTGTGAGTTATATAATCTTCTGTTGCTCCGAAGGGAAAAACAACAACCCCAGCATTGGAATCAACAGATTTATAACAAAAAGCCTACCTTACAAACTGGACAGTTTTAAGACACCGACATTTACTGGGGCAGAGAAGCTTTAACGAAAATGTGCTGTCGAGCTACATTATGTTAAGTGTAGGGTCTAGAGGTTTTGGAGCTTGAACCATACTAAAAGTAAAAGTACTATAGCTGTTGCTACATCAGCACATACTATATGTTACCATATGATAAATCAAAACCGAGATAAATGTGGACGAAAACCCCTGAGGTATAAATACAATGCTGATGAGTAATGAGAAATATCCTTTTTTACTTTTTTATGTTTCAATTTCCCAACTGTTTCATTTTTTATCACATTTTTATGATGAGCCATGAACACATTTCACATTTAATCTTGTTATTTTTAAGCACATTGATTTGAAATTGTTTAAATAAGCCATTTAAAGCAATTTAGTACTGAGATTATTAAAAGAATGGTAAATCTGTGTAGCACAGAACAAGATATGCTTGTGTGTCGAACTCCCAAAACACTGAATCCTATTGTACACATCCCACAATGCAACTTGATAGCCTTGATGACATCATCGGGGTTATTTTGGCTGGTACTTTGGAAAACGAGTAAAATTGGTGGATTGAGATACAAAGAGAGTGTCAGTTTCTTGCTCAGATTTCTATCAGGCGCTGTAGAAAAATAGTTCAGATGTTTAATGTGTTTGTCTGGAGGCTGATGGATTTCATAGGTGAACTGACATTTCACAGATAAAGTTTTGTTAAACTATGGTGAGGTTCATGATGTGAGTAGCAGAGCCCGCTGACACAGCCCACAGAGCTCATTATTATTCATTTTCTCCATTATTTTGAGATGCTGTCACCTAATTCTATGCGGAAAAAAAAATTCAATAACTAACGATTTTGGAGACAAACCTTTTGGAAACAAATGAAGCTCCAGTGCAACTTTAAATAGATAAGATATTTGTGCAGTGAGGATTTGCCGTTAAAGCTCCACTTGTGGGCTACGTGCCAACGCAGCTTCACACCTTGTAGTCCTGCCAGTCCACTGCACAGTAAAGCAAACCAAAGCTGTGAATACAGAATGTACATCTCGCCACCTGACTGCAAATGTTCAGCATTCATAGGACACGCTGCCTCACCGCCGTGGCTGCCTTCCAACACCTGCAGCTTCAGACACAGCTTCAAAAGGAAAAAACATTGAAAGTAAAGGCAGGATGTTTGAAAGAAGATTAACATCCTAGGCAAAAGGAACTTTTCACTTTTGCAGGCTGCATTGTGTTTTTGGATACAGGCAAAAGAGGTGAGTGAAGCTGTTGGGATAATCTGACCCAACAGCCACAAAATCCAAACTGAGAGTTATGGAGAAGGCAAGTCAAATGCTAACTGCATTCAGCAATAAAAGACAGCGAAGTAAAGTTAACTGACTTTGACCTTAAAATAAGAGTCAAACCCAACTTAAGCTTGACAGCGGAAAATCAGGTTAAGCCTCTGTACCAGAGTTCTTTCCAATTCATCCAGCGTGTCGCCAGGGATCACAAGAAATAACAAAAGTTTCAGAAGGGAAAATGAAAGAGGCGACACAAGGGAGCAGTGCATGGTGGCAGCGGTGTGGGTGTCTGTGCATATGTGTGTTGGGCAGATTAAAGATATGACATGGGGAAATGATGCCAAGTTCCACCTCTTCGTCTTC
This sequence comes from Morone saxatilis, assembly GCF_004916995.1. Taxonomy (NCBI): domain Eukaryota; kingdom Metazoa; phylum Chordata; class Actinopteri; family Moronidae; genus Morone; species Morone saxatilis. The sequence goes on along the minus strand of NW_023340095.1, from coordinate 5,293,905 downwards.
TTTTCCAAAGTTGTCCTCATGGGCCCCAGTAAGTTTAAAAATAGAGCTTTTCTAATGGAGAAGAGGGCCGAGGGGAAAGCGAAGAAGAGCGAAAGCGTGCAGAGACCGGAGGAGTCCTCTGTGGTAGGAGAATGCAATTTGAGATTGGCCAGATTGCTTTTTTTCCCCTATTTTTTCTTCCTTCTCCCCCTCGGCCGCTCATGAAGTGTGATATGCACTGGCGGGGTCCCTAAGCCGCCATAAGCCTGACGCCAGTACCCACACCGCCGCCAAGGAGTCGTAGCACTCACGGCGCGAGGAAATCAGCACGATGAAATAAAAGAGGGACTCCAAAGAGATCAGCAGGGATATTGGGAGTGATAGATGAGAGTCAGGCAAGGAGTAGAAGAGGGTGGAGAAAAGGGAAGGAGTGAAAGGATGAAGGAGATAGCTTCGGTGGGATTATGCCGGGATATGGCAGAATGTAAATGTACTTGAGCTGTCCGAGGGCTGATTTCTCACGGTCACATTGTCTTGTGAGAGGTGCATTGTCATGGGCCTTTTGTTACAGGTTTGTGCTTCATCTGAAGGAAAAAGCTGGGCTTAAGCCAAACGGGGAAGTGTTGTTACAAATCTATCTTGGATTAAACAGGCATTAAATGTTTTCCTCTGTTTCTTTCTGTCATTTTAGGAGGGGAGGGCTCAGCCGAGGCAGGGCAGAAGGAAACCTCCACCTGTGATATTTGCCAGTTCGGGGCTGAGTGCGATGTGGACGCAGAGGATGTTTGGTGAGTTTGCCACGCCTACAAAGTGCTTGAAACTGCAATTTTCTGTCAAAGACACATGACACCAATGGACCTACGCAGCTAAACTCAAAGTTATCTTGACACCTTTTAACATTCCCTACCCCCCTATATTTGTTATCTGAAACATTTATGTACATTTGAATTTAGATTAGAACTCTTATTTATACTGCACACCCCTGCTGCTGAACACCCACTGAGGTTTAGTGCATGGTTGACCACTTCATTTAACCTCAATTACTAGAGCAGGGCACAGAGAGAAAAGGAGATTTTCGCTTATTCTGGAAATCCAATTACTATCCTTACAGGACTTGGCAATGTCAGACCAAAAATGACTCTGACTCACACAGGGAAAACTAGTTCATTGAAGAAATAACGTTTGTCATACATTTAACCATTTATTGCAGATGAGACGGATGCAGGTAATGCGTTATCAGCTCCTCCGTATGCATTAGCAGCACTAAAAACATCCTCAGGGGTACATAATAAACATGCGGGTGCAGAGTCCAATTAGATGAAGGCTCAACTGGTGAACCAGCACCAGGCAGTAGCATCAGTGTATTTGCTTTCTACAGCATGAATGAAGCTTAAATGAACCAACATTACTGATTTGATGTGGAACAAGGATCAGCTGCTATCAGCAAAAGGAAGGCAGTGCTTATAAGAAATCCCAGATGTACCGCCAGAAATTAGAAGTGCCCTGAGAGTATGACTCTATCAAACTGCTTGATGTAATGGAAAGATAATGTACCCTAGTGTGCAATAACCATAATGCAAAAGAACAGTTTCATGATGCATTCTGAGCCTTGTTGCAAATACCAAACAGCTGGAGTCCACTCCTCCTGATTCCACCCACTTTCACAAATGCACCTTAATATTCTACTAAAACATAGAAATGGATTTATTGGCAATTTCTCAAACCCCAAAGGTAGAATTCATAAGGTCACAACAGCATAATGTGCTGTCGATGATGTGTGCACACAAAACTGAAAACATGAAAGGAAATGGAGCCTCGAGCCCACACAGCATAACTGCAACAAAGCAATTACACAATATATACCATAGGACCGTTTGCCTCCACAAAAATAAGAAAATGGACAAGACAAGAAAGGCGGTCTAAGTCAATAATGTATCTCGTTGGAAAAGCAGTTGACACAAACAGAGATATGAATATTTCAGTGTACTTTCTTGTAAAACGGAAACTACAAGTACACTTTAATCTTTCAAAAGCCCCAAGGTGTTTTGATAAGACTGTTTCTGGTGAATAATCAGACAGGTAATTGCAACCCAACAGCAGGTAATTTTCATCAAACAGCAGCCAACCACTGGCATAGCGTAGGATCATTTTGATTAAAATGACAGGTTATTCCAATCAGGCAGCAGCTGATTTTAATCAAACAAACCGTCAGTTAATCAAACAATGAGTGGAAAGAGATGACTGTAATCAAAGACCAGGTGACGGTAAAGTGATGTGTTTATAGTGATGCATTATTCTTATTTTCATACAAACAATACAGAGGGATAAATAAATGTTGTTTGTTAGCCAGTGTATGAAGTGTTGTGATGCTTAATGATATGTGGGATTCAAAGTAGCCTTATAATCAGACCAAGGTGCCAATTTGTGATGCCTCCGCACTGGCAACAGCCATGGCCCGAGACATTATGTTTTCAGGTTGTCTGTCTGTTCGTCAAAATGAACTGATTAGATTTTGGTGGTCAATGGTCAAAGTCACTGTGACCTTTGTTTTTGGCCATAACTGAAGAATTGACAACCATAATGGTGATAAATTGAATTAGTGGCCCACTTAGATGGGATGGCACAATAAGTAATCAATAGCTGACACAGTTATTTCTTTCCATCTCATTGCACTCACTGCCTCATTCTGAATTTCGAGCATCATCGGAATCACGTGACTGCAAACAATGTTGTAGAAACACAATAATATTATTATACATAATATTGTACAACTGTAAAAACTCAACAACAAAAAATAGCAGAATAGGTTATCAGTGAGTAATACATTCCTGCTGTAACTTGACCAACAGACTTGGCTCCTGACCAATCATAACTTGCAAAGGTGATTGGTAAGGTGCCAGAGACAGCCTTCACTGTTCCACCTTACAGCACCATCAATGTTATTCCTATTTAGCTTTGCCTCCTAACAGCTGTGTGCTGAAGGAATGCTCCGTGCTCCGCCCCGGGTCTGTTGGGTTGAGTTATTATTGGGATGATATCATGAGCTCTGAACTTGAAATAAGTCATCTTGCAACAACCTTTGTAGCTGCGTCAATCCCATCAATGCTTGTTACCATTTTTGTGCCCATTTTACTGTCGCCATTTCTCTGGCTTTGGCACAGAAAGATGACCTTCACATTCATTAATCCCACCTAAAAAGCTCTTGACTGATTGAGCACAACATAAATCCATTTGAGGGACTTTTTTCAAAATGTAAACAGATGTCAAGACACTTGTAACTGCTGGTGGCATCAACAATATTTTATGTTGCCTTGGTGAAAAATAATCCATCAGTGTGCTCTTCACTGAAATCATGAGAAGACATTTGATTTTTTTTTTTATACCTGATTATTATTTTTATGCAATTTGACAGCATAAAAGACTGCTATTATAATGAAGGGTTATTTTTATAATGTGCTTAGAAATGATGCTCTGACTTTCACTGAGCCGTCTGGTTAGGAGAAAATTGCTATTTCATTCATTTGTCATTTATGACCATCTGGATTCAAATAAGGAAAAGAAAAATGTGCTTGGTGATGTGACCAGAATACTGTATGTTGGTTGAACCTATTTTGGCTGAACTACACTGTATTTGACCCGAGTTTGGCAAAGAGACTTGCTATCCTCACACCACCTCTCTTTGGCTCTCTGTACTCTGGAGGCAGGCGGCAGGCAAAAAAGACCAATTTACCCCTCAAGGATCAATAGAGTGTCACGAAAACCCATTTAGATCCATTTGTGGTGTAAAACTGTAATTACCCACAAAAACCCATGCTTTCAAACGCATCAATAGCACCCATCGGTGTTGATAGAATTAGGTAGAGGAGGAGCAGATAGCGAGTTAGTCATAGAGAAGGGCTGCAGGGACACTTGCTGTGTGAACACTGGGTTTAGACCTCCTGAGAAAGGAGCTGGAGGCTTTTCAAAGCTGGCACTTGTGTCCTCATTGAAGCCCATTCTATGCAGAGAAAAAGGGAATTTCAGTGAAAAGCCAGACAAGTCACAGGCCAACAGGCACGGTGGGAGACAGCCTTTATTTTCCTTGAGCTGGGTCCATGCACACAAATACATATATACAATATACACTAGAAACCCTCCTCACATTACTGATGTGGACAGATTATGAGACAATGGGACACTGGGTACGGACGTGTAAGAGGAATCTCTTTGTAGTTTTGCATCTCTTTGTAGTTGTTTTGCATCTCTTGATAGAGGTTTTTGCATCTCTTTGTGGAGGTTTTGCTTCTTTTTGTGGTCTTTTTGTATCTCTTCATGGTTATTTTGCATCTCCTTGTATTTGTTTTTTTACTCTATGTAGTTGTTTTTTACTCTCTGTAGTTGTTTTGCATCTCTTTGTAGTCAGACTCTTGTTTTGTAGTCACATTGTGTCTCTTTATAGTTGTTTTACATCTCTTGATAGAGGTTTTTGTATCTCTTCATGGTTATTTTGCATCTCCTTGTAGTTGTTTTTTTTACTCTCTGTAGTTGTTTTGCATCTCTTTGTAGTCTTTGTAGTCAGACTCTTGTTTTGTAGTCACATTGTGCCTCTTTATAGTTGTTTTACATCTCGTGATAGAGGTTTTTGCATCTTTGTGGAGGTTTTGGTTCTTTTTTTGGTCTTTTTGTATCTCTTCGTGGTTATTTTGCATCTCTTTGTAGTTGTTTTTTTACTCCCTCTAGTTGTTTTGCATCTCTTTGTAGGTAGTCTTGTAGTCAGACTTTGTCTTTGTATCACGATTGTGCCTCTTTGTCGTCTCCCTTGATGGCAGTTTATACGTCTCTTTGAAGACGTCTTAAGCATGTGCCTGGTTGGCATCCCCTTGTAGTTTTTTTTTACCCTCTGTAGCTGTGTTTTGCATCCTCTTTGTAGTAGGTAGAATGTTTATAATTGTTCCTGTACTTGGCTAGCATATTGTGTCTCGTGTGGTTTTGCATCTCTTGTGGTTCGTTCTGCTAATCTGTGGTAATCCATTCTTGATTGCTACCTCACAACATCATGCAAACAGAAGCTCCATCATAAGTGGTTGATATATATATACAGTATGTCTGGTTCTTCCCAATTTCTTAATGTCTCAACATTGCCTCACCCAATGCCTCTCTCTCCTCTCTCTCCTTTCCTGCTCACTGTCTGTTTGCCCTCTCACCTGCCGCCGCTGCATTTTTCAAAGGATTACAGTGAAATGAGGCTAAAGGATTATGAAAAATAAATGCTTATGTTGCAATACAGGTGGCTGCTAAGGATTTGTACACAGCATGAAGGCAGTCAGTGGATATGTTGCCTCGGGAGATGCCGTGTGTGTGTGTGTCGTGTGCTGTGTGTGTGTGTGAGAGAGAGAGGAAGAGGAGAGAAGAGAGAAGTTTACATGTGTGTAGAGTGGCATTTCAGTTGGGAGCCCAGCCAGAGCCAGTACTGGGTGGGGTAGGGGTGTGAGGTGGGGTAGGGTGTGGTTGGGGGCTGCCCTTTCTGATGGAGGGAAATAGAACGCAGGGATAATCAATACAAATCCTGCTTAAGAAAGAACCTCTCCCACAAATGTCACACACACATCCCGGATAACATACAGTACATCACCATTCACACCGCACTGCATTACGTTAACACTTTACCCTTTGTACCTCTCACAGAATGTTGAATCAGTTGGGGTGTGTGTGTGTGATGAGAGAGAGGAAAACCAGGTTTAATCAGCAAGCGATTGTAGTCTCCGTTCACCGTATATGACGGCTGTTTTGGCATGCCGTGTATGTGGGTGTTTCGATTGTGTGCGACTCTGCATTATAGGATGTGTTTTGACGCACTGCAGTCCTAGGTGGTAGAGTGCCCTATTGTGGAGAAGTGAGAGGACTCATTAAAAAATGTATTGGAGCATCAGCATCACCACCGCCAATAGCGGGCCCATGGGATGGCCAAACTCTGAAAAAGCTCTTCTATGATGGAGCTTGGGGGGAGGGGGTGGTCACAGTGTGGCATTTTGATACCATGTACATGTTGGGCAAAGTGTTTAAGCGCCAACTTTTTTAACCGTGGTGATCGTGAGGGAAAATTTCCTTTAACCTCAGCAAGCTCTTATAGATTTTAATTTTTAGTTTCGGTCCACAATTTCCTTCCTCAACTGCCTCTTTCATGCTAAAT